>NW_008238330.1:8405799-8420724 GCF_000691975.1 Corvus brachyrhynchos
ACTACCATGGACAGGACCGCCGTGGCCAAGATGGGAGCGGTGGCGAGCGCCAGCGTGTGCGCGCTGGTGGGCGGGGGGGGGCTGGCGCAGTACATCTTCACCATGAAGAAGAAGACGGGTAAGAAGACCAAGATCATCGAGATGGTACGTGGTAAGAGGCCGAGAGCCCCTCGGCCCCCGGACGCACGCCCTTCTTGTCCGTCTTCTCCTGCGGCCGGCGGCTCCCCACGGCCGTCCCCGCGGAGCCAGGCGCATATCCCGGGGGGATGTCTGGAGGGGTGGGAGGGGGACCTTGGGCTCAGTTTGGGATTTCTGTACGGACAGGAGCTGGAGGCAGGAGCAGCTGTTCCACCTCAGCGTGACCCACTGGCACGGAAAGGGTGCGTGTGGAAAGGGTCTGCGCCGTCCTGCTCCGTCCTGTCCGGCCCATATGTACCTGTGGGATACATATCTACCCGTAGGATACATATGTACCCGTGGGTGTTGGTGGTAATTTACAAGCCTGCTTGTAATTTGTTTAAAAGAAAAATGGACATGCACACGCACGTGTTCAACCATCTGTTGAAACTGGGAAGCACAGTCTGTTCGCAGTTACTATAAAAGGAAGATGGAGCTCGCTCTCTCTTGCTGCCCTTGTTAAACTTGTTATTTAGGAAATCGTTTAAATATCTGCTTATAAATAACTGGATCGTAAAAGGTCTTAGTTTGGGCAACGTGCTGATTATGTGGAAGTCCTTCAAATTTTGTGATTTGGACACCACCGTACCGAAGAACTGAACTGAAATAGTCGAGGCACTTGATGTTAGCTAATGGCTATTTTGTGATCTCCCCTGATGAATTTTACTGAAAGGTCTGATGAATTTTTGTAATTACACGTGGAAGCAGATTTCAGGAAGAGCTAGGATTCTGCATGTAAATCGTGAGCTGCCTAAGTACTCACTTGGCCACACATTGCCATGCTTGCCAGTGGAATTCATGCCGTGCAGTTTGTGATAAAGTGGGTCTAAAGAATTCTACTGTGGGTTTTTGCTAATCGTAGGCATCACTTACTGTTGAAAAAAATTTTCTAGTCATCAGTCATGTCATCTGACAATTTGGAGGGGGGT
The DNA here is from genome assembly GCF_000691975.1 of Corvus brachyrhynchos. Lineage (NCBI taxonomy): Eukaryota > Metazoa > Chordata > Aves > Passeriformes > Corvidae > Corvus > Corvus brachyrhynchos. The sequence goes on from NW_008238330.1 coordinate 8,406,906, forward strand.
GCTTTGCTTTTTAGTTTCTCCAAGTCCACTTCCAACAGCTTGTGGGAGAGCAGAAAGTTTGGATTGCCACTTTAGAGAGGTTTTAGATCTATTTCTGTGAAAGGGCTTTGGACTCTATAGTAGGATTTTACAAAACTCATTTGAAAATTTACGGTGGCATAACACTGGTTAACTATAAATTTTATTTTATTTTTTTAATTCTAGTACTCTAATACCAGAACTTACTTGTGAGTTATGTGGACAATAAAAGAACAACATCTAAAAGCTTGATGATATGAAAGGCAAATCCAATAGTTTCACTAACTCCTGCTCATAATACCTGATTTGAGCTGTAGTTCAGAAAGTACCTAATAATTGCTAAAAGGTATTTATATTAACTTTTGTACAATGTTTAAGAGGTGTTTTGGCTGGGAAGACTTGAATTTTGCCAAGATTTTGCCTTTGGTAAGGGAAAAAATCATTACATCAATGCTAAATTGATTTCTGGTAAGTGATTTTCTTAAGTACATACTTCAGATGACATTTTCAGAGCTATGTTCTTGGACACAAACCTATGATCCTAAGTAGATATTTCCAAAATTCCACTTTTATGGTTAGAGCTTTTCTCAGCTTTAAATTGCAAGGAAAAAATAAGCTTGTTGAAAGCATGTCCAATTTCTCATGCAGAAACATTTTATCAGTTGGATGCAACACGTTCATACTCAGAGAGTGAGCATTTCAGCTGATATTCAGGTTGGCTGCTTCCTCAGCTAGTTCCTTAGTTCTAACGATGCAAGTCTTCTTTCTTAAGTAGTATTTTCAGTGGACACATCTATTCGCTCTGCAATTTCTTTGAAATAAGTGAAATAGTTATCTAAACTTCATACCAAGGAGTTGAGTTTGTCAAGTATGGGCAAAAATGTGTACATGTGTTTTACTTGAATATGCTGCATTCTGAAGAACTTTCTGAAATAGTTTTATCCACCAATGTAGATTTGATTCAATGTTTGTCATTTACAAGACACTGTATCGGTTTTGTTTTATGACAAGAGAGACCTTTCTTTGAGCTGTGGGGGAGAAGATGCTGTTTTCCAGTCTGTAACTTAGTGTAAGTTAGGATGGTGGTGAGGAACAACACTGCTTTATTGAAATGTATTTTTTCCAATGCCAGGCTGGTCTTCTGTGTTAAATTAAAATTATGGGATCGTTTTTGTATTTCAGCAGATTTTTTTGCTTCAAATTTTCTTTGGGGACCATTACACTTTAGTTTTATATCCACATTAGACTCAGAATTACCTTCATGTATAACATTTATCAAAAGCAGTAGGGAGCAGGCCTATTTACACCTTAGTTAGGTGAATGAAATATTCTTTTATTATAATTAGCTACAGCAGGTTTTTTTTCTTTGTCAAAATAAGATTAGATGAATATAAAACCCAAGTGTAAGTGAAAAAAAAAATACAACTGTCTTTAAGTGCTAAAAAGACTGGGACTTTTACAAATCAAATGGAACATCTATAACACAAGTTAATATCAAGGATTATGATGCCAAGAATGTTTAATGTGAAGAAAAGTGGAAAGGATTCTCAAGCATTGTGGGAAAGGGTAACCCTCTTTCCTTGTTGAATAATGAAATCAAGTAATTCTTAAATATCTAGCTCACATTTCAGTAGATGAATTCCTTAGCACACCAGTTATCCTGGTACACAAATTTAAGCTTAATGAAGACACCTTAAAATTACTCCATCTTATTTGATAGAAAAGGTTTAAATTTGTAATTAAAGTGTTAATATTGTGTCTTCATCGACCATGTGTAGTTTGCGAACAGGGAGTTTCCCTTAGGCACTTGTCAATGTAGACAGAGTTACTTCAGCTCCACTTCTGAAGTAGCAGAGGCATTAATAGTAATGTTCACATGAAGCTTCATTCTGTGTGGCAAGAAACAACCATCTCCCAAAGCCTTCTGTTATTACTTTTCACAGCCACGTTGCCAATTCTGTGAAACTGTGTGTTTCTACAGTCAGGTGAAAGCAAAAGTTAGCCACAATGTTGCTAAGTTTAATTTAAAGGATGGTTAATAATTCATAGATTCTCAGAGTAACTTTTTAGAAAATGTTTCCCGTCTATTTTAGGAAGAGATCAAATATTATCGTAACATTCAGTCTTTTGAATTTTTCAGGCCAGAGACAAGTTTGCAATTAAGTTGTGGATTCCTGTACAGCAAATAGTTGTATTGCCAATAGACTTCAACCTTTTATGAGCTCAGCAGAAAACAGGTGTTCACAAAGTAGAGCGAAAAACATTACCTAAATCTTTCAAAACACTCACTTGTAAGCAGTAGTCCATGTTAATTAAAATAGTTAACATAAGAAAAACTTCTTAGAGGAGTAACGGTATTTTTTGTTGTCTGTTTAATAAACAAACTTGTTGAAATCTTGGGGGTTTTTTCAGCAGTTTGTTCCTCACTCTTCGGTTTTGGAGTTTTTTATGGTATTTTTTTTATTAGGATAAGAAACATAATAGAGCTGTTTGAAAACAGAATAGCAAAATACCTTAAACTGCGACTTCTGCTCTCACGTTTGTTTTCCAGAAAACTGGGCAAAGGGGTAGTTACATTTGTCTATTTCTCCAATCTGCCCCTCAAGGAAGATGCGTAATTACATGTAAAAGAGACTTTGTATCAAAGTTTAGCAACCACAAATTAACTTCAAAGCAGTTTCTTAGTTTACAGGAAACATTTCAACCCGTCAACTCTCTGGACAGTGTACCTTTTTTTGTGTTAGAGAAGGAAAGAAATGCACGAATTTTTGCAGTGTTAGAGTTTACCTGGAGAGAAATAAGGAGTGAGTAAGAAGCAAGGTGACTGATTTATCTATTTCCCTAAGAAATAAAGAAACGTATTCTGTGAGTCTGACTTTAGAGGGTTTATGGGGGAGGGAGGGATGTATTTTTTCAATTATTATTATTTTCTTTTACCTGGCAGTCTCTAGTGAGACTGGGTTCTTGTTTTATGGGGCATAAGAGCATTTGTGCCACAGATGAAGGTACAACTGGCAGCAATCGCAATCACACAGCACTTCTTTATTCTTGTCTTGTTGCTGGTAGCTAGTTGTTATAGTAACTGTGACGTTACTCTGGCAGGTTGACCTCCCAGCAGAGTATAAAGCAGAGGAGTATGTAATGTGTAGCATACATATTCAGGAACCTAATTGGTTGGCATTTGCAACTCCTTTATATGTACTTATGCCTATACAAAGCTGAAGAAGGGTTTGAGTCTGAGTAAACTGGAATCACTAAAAGGGGAATGGAAGGAAAATGGACTCCCTTTAATGATACCTCTGCAGGACATTGTCACTGTCTGGATGTGCTTGAGAGCTATGCAGTGATATGATCCATGTGGGAATAATACCGTTCAAAAAGAATGGTGCTGTGATATATGAACCTAAGTAGTGAAAAATGAAAGAACTGCTGAGACCTAATACCACTGCTACCTGTTAACATGTGACTGAGAGCCCTTACATTACTAGAGTATTAGAATAATTTTTAGAATATTGTTAACATTTTAAAACCAAGTTAAATTTGACATGAGTACTGGAGATGCCATATAACTATTTCTATAAACCTTGGTTTTTGTTTAGACTGTATTCCGCAGTAGAAAAATCAATTGACAGTGATAGACATCAATTACTAAAACAAGGTTGTTTTGCCCACAGGCTGTTTGCAGAGATAATGATAATATATGCCACCTAGATAATGCATAGTATCAGGCTGCCTAATGTAAACCACTGTGCATCATATAAATCATCTAGAATGTGGCTTGTAAAGCAAGTTTTCACAAGGCAGGAAAAACCCTAAGGACAATACATGTTGATGCAACTTGGATACTAGTAATAGTTTTTCATTCTCACTGTAAACTAATTCAGTGGGAAATTTAAGAAATTTGGATCCCAGGAGAATAAAAATCAACTGAACTCCATTTTTCCTCCTCTCACTGTCAAAAACGTCTACTATACAGATTATGTACCTACTGATATTCCACTTCATTTAGTATAGTTAGCTGATCCTACATTGAAGCTATATGTTTCAGGAGCAGGTTTTAATTTTCTGAAATTGCTTCTGCCTGTGTTGGGTTTTTTTTTTTAATTCAGTAGGTCTTGAAACCTACATTCTTACAAGGGATGGGTATGGGAAGATTAATTGAATCTATAATTCTGCATTAGTTTCTTTAGAACTTATTTACCCAAGTTATAAGAGTTATCAAAAACATTCTGATGATCTATACCTGAAAACTGAGCTCCAAGTAGTCAATGTAGACATATCAGGATACAATATAGGTTTTAAGTATAGGCTCAGAAGAGCTTGTTTGCTGCTTTCTTTTATCTTTTGTATCAAGTCTTTCTCCAAGACAGAAGAGCAATCTTTCAATTACTGATTCTGCTCTGGAATATATTTACCTTTTAATAAATGCTTGGTATGTGTTAAGTTATATTTTTAAGTGATTTTTCTCCTGTTTGTGATAACTCATTTTTACCCGTTGAGCTATGATGGCATCTGTTCTATTAAACTCTTTTTATTGGTCTTTTTAAGACCAATAGCAAATACTGCGAGTCTTAAACATGTTACCTTTAACTGTCAAACAATATAAGCAGTAAATAAGGGTTTTTTTAGTTTTTAGTCTGAATACACATTGCAAATCTGTTCATATTATGAATTAAAGTCACATAGCATTCCAATCATACCGTTCAGTCTTGAGTTAACAAGAACTACCAGCTTTTGTAAAAAGTATGTAAATTGATCAATATAAGCATTGAAGAGACCCAAGGTATGGACCCATGCATTAATAAGTAGGAGAATACTACCCGTGAATTCAATAGCAATGGACGTGTAGATGTAAAAACATCACAATTTTTGTAAGTCTGGAAACTTGCAAAATGCCTGAACTTTTGAACTTCTTTCTTAAAAAAGAAAAAAAAAAAAAACACAAACAAAAAAACACACAAAAAAAAACCCCACCACAGCTTCCTTTTACCTTTTATTTTCACTTGCATGAATTACATAATATATGCAAAATACATATTCTTTTCTGTGTTGGCTAGTTCCAATTTACAGTAATAGCCTTCGAGCTATCAGCCTCCATTCTTCCCTCCATGAGTGTGTACACAGGTGTATTTTGTGCAAGTAAACAACAGTGTACTCTTCACCTACTACGAAGGGTTATTACTGGAGAGAGCTTAAGGAAAAGCACGAGAAGAGAAGCAGGCTGTTAGCTTTTATTGCTGTATTTTGGTGCGTTTGTCCGGGGGTAATTAATTTTCACGGTGTAAGTTTTGGCTGGTTGAGCTGCACCAGACGGCTCTGAGCAGCAGGTGGCGCTGGCGCGAACCGTGTCTGGGGCGGTGCGCGCTGCTTTGGAAGGAACCTGTCCCTTAAGGAATCTTGGCCCACAGCGAGTGGCTTTTCTCGGCCACTACCCCGCTGCGGTCAGACACGTACAGCTGAACTGCTCCTGCTGCACAGGGGCCCAGAGCAGCAGCCACGTCTGTGCTGCCTGCCAGAGGCTCAGCGCTGAAATTAAGCTAAGCACAACTGAGATGCAGGAATACCCCACAACTATTCTTCCTGGCTTCCTTTCCTAACCGCTGTGCAGGAACAGAAGGCCAGATAAGACTGGGCAAGAGAGTCGTTTATATTGTCGTGGAGGGTGTGTAAAATAAAAGTTAGGGCATGAAGTCTAACCAGCCTTCTTGCAGTCACGGTACTGTGCAGCAGCAGTTGATCTGCAGCAACTGCTTCTTCCTGGGGCACAGTCTTCATACAGCTCTTGACCAGTTGCTGGATGTCACTCTCTTTCTCCCATCCAAAAGCCATCAATCACCAGGGATCAGCTGCTGAAAAACATCAGAGAATTTACAATTGCAGTAGGCAAATTTTTAGTTCAATGTCTATCATGCAGCAGCTTGACTGGCAGTGTGCCATTAAGTTGGAATCTGTGACTGTTTTGTTAGTCAACTCTATGGTAAGTTATTTGTGTGGAGCTTCTGACTGTTCAAGAAAAAAAAAATCAGTGCTCATTAAAAGTCCACAGAATTTTTTTAATTTGGGTAATCATCAAGAGTGCTTTATATGAATGCCAAAAAAAAAAAAAGAAAAGAAAAGGCATTTTTGAGTACAAGTGGACATATGTTTAAGGCTGCAGCACACAGGTCAAAGACGACACCATTTCTGGTTTAAATACCAGAAGAAACTATATTATTTTCATTCATTAATGCCACAGAAGAATAGATAATTGCACTGACTTACCTCAGAAATAATTACAAAAATAATTTTAAATAACATTTCTCTAAGTTATAGAAATAATACCTATTGCTAGAATCAAATGTGGCTTCTACTTTCATATCTATCAATCTTTTTTTAAAATACTTATTTATTTAATTTGTTGCTTTATTTTATTTTTAAAGGGCTGGGCAAAGCCCAGACTTGGACACTGAAGATTCATTAAGTGTCTGAATACAGACTTTCAGACTTCCTGAGCTGTGTTTGCCACCAAGAAAATTCCTGTTCAAATGTACTTGTTCTTACTTGTTTCCCACTCGTTAACTGTAATTTCCTTCCTGCACCGTTATATAAAGATCTGTTTGTCTGCTCTGCAAATTGGATCACTGAAATAATCCGAATTTATTTGTGGTTTAGTTTTTTTTACCTAGGAGTTGTTTTGCTCCACCTTAATCTGACGGAATGAATACCACTGAAATGTTCCATTAACCTTATTCCCTTAAAGCTTTCCCTCTTTGTCAGAAACTTACTAGTTATCGGACTAAAAATGTAAATTTTTTCACTCAGCAGCTATTAACGCAACACTTACTATTATCAGCTGCATTTGCCTTTGCAACAAGTATCGCTGATGGTTAAGCCTCAGTTTGGTCTGCGTGTTCCCATGCAAAAATTGTACGTGAAACTGAAGGGTAGGAATTAGCCCAAAACAGTAGCAATATTGGTACTTTAGCAATAGTAGAGTGCAAAGAATAGTAGTGGTAGTATTATTACCAGGTGGTTTTGAATAGTTCCAGAAGGAAAGTACACAGAAATACGAGAAATAAGGAGCACCTAAATGCATCTTTGAATGGATCCAGCAGTGAGAAACACTCATAAAGCGATGAGACGTGGAGTCAGAACAATCCTTCACACCTCAAATCATGACGCGTCTGCCTGTTACCTTTAAGAGGAGTGTTTGGTAGCTGTATTTCATCTTTAAATGTAATGGAATTTTTTTTTTCAAGAACTTTAAAAAAGGGTTTGTAGTCAAAGAGGACCTAACAGTTAAAAACGTCATTAGTCTCAATGTGTAATTTAATTGGAATATTATATTAGCACTACATTCTCACATCAGAATTGTAGTGTCTGGTATATTGTAGATTAAACTTTGTCCTGCTGACTTTGCTTTCAAACTGAGTCCCACAACTCCACTATTCAAGGGTCAGAGTTTATTTGATCTAGATACAACATTCTTAGGCTTAGTGAAAAAAAATCTAAGCAGATTTTTTTTTTCTTAGAAGCAGATAAGAGGAGAAGAGAATCAGCAGCAACTGCTTCAGTCCAACCTTGGCCTTAATGCAAATTCCATTCTAGATAGTGTTACACGGGAAGCTTCTAGGGAAACAAGCATTTAAGTTCTTTCAATGCATATGCATGTAGATATATACAGGATATTTAATTATAAAAAGAATACATGCAAATGTACACTTTGAGGAGAAAATAGTATAGCTCATCAAAAGTACCTTATTATGCAAGGTGAGCTTTTGCATACCTGATAGCTAATTAAGAATTTGTAAATATACCACAGTATATTTACATACTGCCAGTTCTTAGAATTCTACACTGTTTGCCTAGGTATTTTGAAGAAAGATTATTTGTATCAGCAGCCTCACTTGTAAGCATTCTCTAAGAAAGCGTTAGATTCCGTATAATATGAGAGGGAAATGGATCTTTCAGATAGGCAGGCTCCAACAGAGTCCATAGCAGTATTAAAGGAAAATGAGTACCACTCAAATTTAAAAATTCTTATTTGTCAAAAATGATTTTTCTGTATCTGTGTTCTCAGAAGAACTGGCAAGAAAAAGATAGGATGGAGTTAAAACTAAGATACTTGTGATTAAACTGAAACACTGTCATGAAAAGCAAATGATTCTCCCTGTGATCACATGTTACAAACAGGGAGTGTTGACTTGCCTTCCATGAAAAGTCTTACCTGTTACAGATAGAATCATCTGTCCTGCAGCGCTCTATAGCAGAGGCCCAAAACAGCATAGCAAAGGGTGGGTTGTCGTGAATGTTTTTCCTAGAATGATTTCTCTGCCTGCAGCAGCTTGTATTTCAGAGACAGTATCTGTAATTTAAGATGAGCTTTTTGTCATGTTATTACCCAGTACTATTTTAAGGCTGTGTAAATTCACAGTGTCACCAAAAAGGAATTCCACATTTTACTACTTCACCTAATTGTGTGACTTGTAGCTAATTCCTTTGATTTGTTTTGAGTCTACCTCCTCTTAATTTTAGTTGATGACCTCTACCTCTGACACTGGAAGAGACACCACCCTGTAATTTCCAGTTTAAGGAATTCTATTGATATTCAGTTGTTCATCGTGTGAATCTTTTCTCATGGCTCATTCATACTGCTCTTCTCAGGACCTTTTCTAGTTCTAGTCTATTCCCTGTAAGGTACAGAAACTAAAACTGCTTTTGGTATTTAAGCTGCAAGTTCATAATGGATTTACAAAGATTTTATCGAGAAAGCACTGGTAAGAATAGGCATCAGTGAAATGTATGTATGAAGGCCAAGAAAAAAGCCTCCATTTTTCTTCTGCCCAGCAATGAAAGAGTCTCACATCTTGATTTCTTCTTTCAATCCTGATGCTTTAGAAGCTATTTTTTAAGTGTAATATGATAAATTTTATTGATCTGAACTTGCTTACATGTAGATTTCTTTTATTTTCTTTTTTTTTTCCCCCAAGGGCAGGAGAGAAACAATGAAGATAAAAAACCCCATCATACTGAATTTGGCTAGATAGGTGTGGTGTTTCCAAGATACTCACTAGAACTGACTGAAGATCTCTTGATCATTTCCAGATAATCAATGATAACTAAACAATAGATAACTGTTTTTTTAGCCTGCCAGTTACAAAGGTTAATTCTCTCCACAGTGAAAGAATGGGAACTCAGCACAGGGATGAAGTGATTCCCCTAACATATAATCAGAGAAAGAGGATGCCTATCCTGAGCTGTATTCATTCATCCCAGAACGTACAGAACTGTATGTTTTGTATCTCCTGTGTTCTCTCAGACTAAATTCTTGCCTGAACTAGTAATTGTCAGACCCTATTTACTATTAGTTCTTCATATTCTTGGAAGATTCAAAATGTCTGTTGATTTATCACCAGTAGAAATCTCTTTAGAGGGATTTTGTAAGCACAAGAGGAAGCTGCATAAGGGACAACGATGCTGCAGTATCTTTTATTCTCTCATCAGAGAGATGTATTAAACACAAGAAGAATAAATGCTTAAGGAGTTGTTTTAGTGTGTGTGTTGACACTAATAAGTTTGTGTTCAATACAGCCATGAATGGTCAGACTATTAGATGATCACCGGTTTTCTCATGAACTGTAAAGAAAGATGGATCTCTGATCACATCCAGAAAATCTCTATTTAAAAAGTTGTTAAATATATCCTGTGATACCATTCAGGTTAATACCCTCACCTTCTTAGCATGTCTCTTCTCTGGATTTACTACAGTTTAATGGATTCAGTCTTTAATATGTTCTTAGAACTTTTCCGTAACATGCTGTTCAAACTCTTTCTTTTTAGAATGCTTACACTCCTCACAAGTCATCTCTATGATAGACACAGACTTTCATATACAAATCATAGTTCTGTATTGCATCATACCAACTGTAAATATGGCTTACGTAGATTTTTACATTAAACCTGCACTGCAGAGATAAGTGGTATCCAAAATTCCTGCAAGGCAACCTTCTAAACCTTTATGTACCCCAGCTTCATCAAACTGACCATTGATCTTACTTTCCGTGTAATTGTCATAGATATTCTATATCCAGCTATTCCTGGAACCATTATGCTGCTCATTAACTCAGTTCACTAGGGCATGAATAATAATCATGTTTGAATACAGCTGGGTTGTATTGATTCCTTTCTTCTGCTTGGTCTTGGTACTTGAGTACCAAGGTTCAGATACCTTTCCGTGTCTCATGAGCTTATATCAAGTAGGCTGCTTTGGAAAATATGTACTAAGTAAACTTATTACAAAAGCAAAATTAGACAACAAATACAGTTCTTTAATGTTTAAAATTGATCCCTACAATAAAGCAAGGTATTGCTCAAGTAAAGTTGAGTAACGTACTAAATATATGGGGATATATTCAAAAGTTGTTCAGTTGTGGTAGGGTCACTAAACAGGAATAAAATTTAGTAAGCTCATAAAAAGACACTAGCTAATGTTTACATTGAAGACAGGATTCAATCACCTCTAAAGTTTGTAGGAAATATTCTAATGAGCTATGACCTCTTTCTCAATCTTTAAAAGTTTATGTCAGTTTAGTTGAAGTAGTCAATTTATTATTTTAAAAAAAGGTTCAGCTTACTTGCTTAGGCAGTTTACCTGTGCTGTGTTAATGTCTTTCCACAAATGGATGCAACTTAGGTCAGGGGTGTGTAAGGACTGGTAGAACCAGTTTTTCTTTGCTTTAGACTGAAACTTGCAGTGCTTCATATTCAAGAGCATCCTCTACAAACCAAGTTTACCTAACACACAAGCATATAAAGTTGAACCTTTTCCCAGTCTTATATAAGTGATAAATCATCTAGTGTTTTCATGTTGTTCATTTTTCCTCTCTCTCTTTTTCTGCGTAGAATATTCTGTAGTCAAGATATGGCCCTCAGCCAAAGAGAAAAGGTTAAAATAGAACCTATCTGTTGAAATAACTACACCTCTTCAGTTCATGGCTCTTAAAATATATTTGAATGACCTTCCACATTTCGAGAGTACAAATGTCATGCTGGAGTTTATTTATCTCTCTTTAAAAAATAAGTGTTAATTTTAATTCCTCTTTTACCAGGCATTAAATACTGTAAACAAAATGCTCAACAGACTCAAATCAGCAGTAACAAAATGTGGTTAGTAGGAGCTGTTGTAATTAAAGTGTTGTACACAAAGATTTCTTGGAGTTGCAAAGACAGTCTTGTTTTGTAGACACGAAGTTTCATATATGGCATTTTCATTAAAGTGAAAGTACACTGTTGATAAAGATAGAGTAGGTGTTTTTCTAAGAATTAGGTGTTGGCTGTATTAATGTTTACAGAAATTTTGCTCACGACATTTTCTAGGGCTTTCACTAAAACTGTAATCGTTCATGTAGAATGCTTTCCAATTAGTCTGGTATACCAAAAAACAGTCCATAAGAGTTGGACTTAATTTCTTTAACTCTTTTTTAATCTAAAAAAAAAAAAAAAATTAATTTTTTTTAAAAAAAACCACTTCATTTTTGTTTCCCCAACTTTCTTAAAGAGAAGATAACTTTCTTTAGATTCTTGACAGCACTGGAATTAATTTTCTCACTGAATCACAGCTGAGAAGTACCAGAATAGCAACAGGCCAGCTCGCTGACCCACCAACTCCCAGCCTCATCTACGAGGTTCACAAGTCTCATTTATATATCAGTACCATTGTCACCTTTGAAATACATAAAAGCTCAAAGGCAGGTACTTGGCAAACTGAATATATCAAGTGATGTCTTACCCAAACTACATGATTCATCAAGCATGCATATTTTATTTCATTGTTCATAAGATTTTTTTTTAATTGGAAATCTAACAGTGACACAAGCTGCAGCTTTTTGTTGTGCAAATAATTCATATTTATTCAAGATACTGCACTATATATATGTTTCCCAAATATTATTATAAAAATATTAATGAAAAGCATGCTGACTATATTAAAATACTATAAAAGGTAACATTACCTGAATGTTACCTATTACAACAGCATACAAATGCTATAACACGTAGTTTACTGGTAGCTATGAATCCTGGCAATACCAATGCCAGGTAAGTTCAATTTACTGTATACAGACTTTGCAGGGATTATGTTATATTTTGAACATATCCTTCAAACTCTTTTGCTGCTTCAGGATACAGCAGACCTTAACATGTACATTTGGGGGATTCTTGGTCAATTCTAAGAGGATAAGCGTTGATTAAAGTTGCATGTTTTGTGTTAGCTGAAATACTCACTAGTTGTTTTGTTGGCTCAAAACAGAGAACACCTCTGAACACAAAATGAAAGTGCACATGTAGGTCAGATACACTGAGGAATCCTGATAAACTACATAGTGGCCTATGGTTGGAATGTGGACACAAAACATATGGATCTACTGTACCATTCAGAAAGTCTGTGGGGTTTTTTTTTTAATGTAGAATGCACACCCTCCTTAGAAGGTGAATTTCTAGAGTCATGCTATTGTGTGGGATTTTTATAGCATTAAAGGTTTTGTACATGCTACACTTGTAACCTGCCCTTGCTTCGGCTCTGACGATTGCACTTGTCACGTTGGTGGCCATGTATGAATTGGCCTGGTGTTGGTGGTTAGTCCTGGCATCCTGAAAGGGCGATCATAAACCTGAGGTTGAGCATGAGTTACAGGGTAATATAGAGAAGCTTGCACTGCTGCTATAGCAATAGTCACTTTCACATGACACAAGCATTTATAAAACTTCAAAGTGTAAAACACGATTAGGCAATAGTTCCTTCACCCCCTCACTCTAAAAAATATTTGTTTTTAATACACCTTCTGTGTCACCTAGTTATGGTCTTTGATCAGGCAGCATGCCTAATGATGAACTTCTGAAAGCATGTGGAGTTGCCTCATCTCCCAAGTATCCTGACAAACAAGGCTCCTTGATTTCCTGTTTCAGTATCACACAGATAATTGCAGCCAAAACAAAGGTTAATTAATTCATTTGCTCCTTCTACATGAATAAATGTGTGCTATGTAGTAAACATTAATGAGACCATGTCAATGAAGCTGTAAGAAATTTGGGGCACTATGCAACAGGAAATCCTAAAATACTTGGAAAGATTTTGTAAAAGGGCTAAAAAGTAACAAAGTAGTAAACTTCTGCTTTGAAAAACAAGTGCCTTCCTCTGTTAGAGCAGCCCAAATTTGCCTGCTGCATCCATGAAAGCTGTTCATTCAGTGAAGGTCAAAGGTTTTATTGTTGGTGAACCAGCTGATCATCTGTAAGCCCGTCAGGCTGTACTGCTGAGCATAACAAACTGCTGTGCATTGCTGACGTGCGTCACAGGACCCTGGGTTTTGCACGGGGATTAGTCAGGCTGTATTTGGAAACGCCCTCAACTGCACCCTGTGCTGCTATATTAGTGTTTCTCAAGCAAGAGGAATTTTCTTTTGCTTCTGCAGCTGCTCCTGCAAACCCCCCTGGTAAGTGTGCGCAGCTTCTGTCAGCAGTATTGACTCTGTCTTCTTGCCTGTGTTTTTAAGACAAGGTTATGAGCTGAGGGCTTACTTACAGTTATTTACTGTGACTGTAAGAAAACCTAAAAAACTGTATTTTTAAATTTAAAATGTAGTAGCACAGAATAAGCAACAGCATCAAAGGAATAAGATACTGAGTGGTTTTCATTGAATAGGTTAATCCAACTTAAATGTTCCTCTACTTTTAAGTATGTATCAGAGTATTCTGAAGTGTTGGCATTTTCACAGTGATGTCGCTATGTACCATGCATGTTGGCTTTTATTTTATACAGCAGGAA
>NW_008238330.1:8420742-8432860 GCF_000691975.1 Corvus brachyrhynchos
GGAATAGAAAGATCACATAACATAGCAGACCAATTCTTAAAAGGATTTGGTTGGTTTTTGTTGGCAGCCTGCATGCAAGCCCTGCATCTCTGGACTCTGCTTGCCACCTATGCTGTTGCAGTAGGACAAAATCAAGGACAGAAGAATCAGGAGTGCCGTAAGCTCAACGCACAGGTACTCGCCTTTAAAAACACAACAGGAAACGCTGTTGTCATGTTTTCTGTGAAAGTGCTCTCTCCAGATTTTTAAATGTTTTTTTTTTTTTTCCAAACTACGTATCAGGACACAGCACATTAAGTATAAAAAGATGTAAATAAATAAAGCAAACCAGGAAAAATTAATGTGCGTCCTATTCCATGTCTTAAAATAGCTTAGGCAGTGAACCCATTTCCACAGTTTATTTCATATAACCTGTGCTGGGTATCTACATGTACAGCATGTTATCAAGCAACTGTGAAGATACTCAAGTGTTCTGTTGTTTCATTCCCATAATAACACTTGCCTACTTACTTTTTAGCTAAGTAGTCCTAAGGCTATTTCTTGGCAGAACTACTAAAATAGTAATTTGGTAATTACTAGTTACTAAGGATTTATTACCATATTTGAGCTTGCATCACCTGAATATAAAATGTATTGTGGTTTTGGTAATTATAAATTAGTAAGTATTGTTCTGAGTTCAGGTTATGCTAGCAGAGTGCATGATAACTAGTGAAGTTCTCCTGACTACCTGCACATAATGGAGTGATTACACTCATGTTCAGTACCTTTTGCTGTTCCTGTCTAAAATATAAGCCTACTAACAGCTGGGGCAGCTAAGAGAAACCTCTGTTGCACTCATGGACCAGAATTCAAATTGTTTGAATTAAAGGCAGTCTTTCTTTACACATATATGAGCATAAACATATGGAGGAAAAGATCTCCACACTGTCATTCTGTGGGTTTTGCTGTGGCTCCCCCGCTTCTTGCAACTCAAATGTTGCAAGTAGCATAAGTTACATGGAGAAGCTTGCATGCTTTTCAGAAGTTTTTTGGAAGCTTTGTTTTCTAGAACGAGTAATGTTCTGTAATAGTAGAAAGAAAGAAAAAAAAGAAAAAGGAGTGGAAAATAATATGTAAATTAAGGAATGTGCTCCATTTCTTTATATTTTCACTAAACTGTTACTTTATTCCACCAAGAACACCAAAACCAATTTTCCGTAGCTTCTGGGTATCAAATTTCGCAGCTATCACTGCTGCCATGCCCTGCCTTTTTTGGTACATGTCCATAAGTGAATATATGTGATAGCTAGTGTTAGACCTTGAAATTGGGCATCTGCGGTTCCAAAAATAAATGTCATTTATTCTTGGTTTATACTCTCTTACCTGGAAGCTGTCACCATAGATTAGAATAAAATTTACAAATAATTTGCCCCTATGCAATTTATCACTTTGATTTGCATTTGCCTTGCTCAGAAATAAATGGATAGTTCCCTCTCCTTGCCAGCCCACCCTTGTGTGTTCTCTCTATCAAAAGATAATAGGTTTGAAACCTAGTCTAGTTTAAGGCAGGTTTACCAACAAAGTAGGAAAATAGAAATTGTGTTATACTTGAAATTCACATAGTGTCAATAGCATTACAGCTAGATCTTATTTATTGTCCTATCACTTTTATGACATTATGGTAATCTGAAATTTTGTGGAATATTTTTAATACATTTACAAGTGTGAGAACAGTTCTTACTATGATTCAGAATTACTGACATCTAATGAAGTACTCTGTCAATCATTGAGATTTATAGAGAAGTTCTCTTAAAATTTTGTCCACCCATAATCCAGGGTGTTTTCTTAGCAATGATTTGATTTTTGGGAGGCTTCCATACTAAATGAGACTTTTTATAAAATAAGAAAACTTGCTAGTTGCCAAGTAGTGTAGGCTTACAGGGTATCAGTATAAGAATACTCTGCTCCAGTTTTTTATGTCCTTTGTCAAAGCATTACTTAGCAGACTTATGATGACAACCTCCTACAGTTTGAGTTATTACTAGTAATATTTCAGGTTCTGTGTCTAGAGCTGATTGTGAAATAAGCCATATCTCTCTGTAGTTAAGATAGCAAGTAATTCATCAACTCATCCTTCCCTATTTAAAATTACTGACAGTGAGAACACAAGGTCACACAATTGTCCTTTACATGAAGTTTTTTATTTGACATTTTAAATTTTTCTTTCTATTTTTTGCTTTAGTCACAGGGACTTGTTTTACTGCGGGGAGGAAAATAACTGCTCTACCTCCAATACTCAGTAGATTGAAAAGTTCAGTATAATCCTAACTCCAGAACATGACATTACTCCTTGTGGACACAATCAGTTATTAATGTCCTGGGGTACCTAATTGGAAATGCCTACTATGGCAGCTGTAAATTCACTTAGATCACTGAAATGGATGACAGGTCTTATCACCAGCTCTTGTTTTATGATCAAATTGACACAGCATGCACTTAGATACACACTGCCTCACATACTAAGAAGACAACTTATGTATTAAGCAGCACCTGGATACATAAAAGCAGTTCTGTTTGCACTTCTGTTACTCAGTTGCATATAAGAAACTTCATTTCAAAACTAGAATCCAATATGGTATTTACAGCAAATACTTATCTTTATTTAACCCAACTACACAGATGCATGTCTCATGTACTAATAGATTTGTAATTTTCAGAACTATCCTTGTTGTAAATGACCCATTCTGTGGTTTGTAGGACTGGGGGATTTCCAAACCTGCGTGAATCCATTACTGTTCGTTCCTCAAGGTATGACCATGACATTGTTAGCTACAAAATAATTTCCTACATCCTTATTCCAGTTACCTGCTCTCACAAACCAGCAGATAATTTTTTCCTTTTCATAAATCCAACAAACTCAAGCTTTAAAATAATCTTTTTCAGTTTCGTTCTTCCTTCCCTCAAAGGCTCCTTAAAAATGTCAGAAACTAGAAACTAAAATGTGTTTATGGCCAGTGTATATGCCAACCACAAATTACCTTTGGGAGTTGTCATCTTTTAACATATGTTTTAAGACATACCAGCCTCTGAGCTATTCAATAGCACATATATGGCCTTGGTAAGAAAGCAAAACTCTTCTCACACTTTTATAACATGACAGAATATATAGGGGCATTTAAGTGATTTAACATGATGTACTTTCAGATGTCACAACGAATTATGAATTCCTTTTTCTCTGCTTATATAGTTTTAGTTCTGTATGTAGAAGCTCCTGGTTCTGAAAAGCTTCCTTGACTTTGTTAAGTGCTGTGGAGATTTTTGGTTGGCTGCTTCTCTGTGTGTGCTCATCCCAGTCAACTGGAGCATCAGAATTTTGGGAGGTTTATGTGCACAGCAAGTTGACTCCTAGAGTTTTCTTTAAAAGTAAATGGAAACACAAATTTTATCAAATTGACTGAACTTTTCACCCTTTGCTCTTTCATCTGTCTTATCAGTTCTTTCCAACTAGCTTTTCTCTTTCAACTGTGAAGAATTGCAAATACGCAACAATGAAACAACAGCTAAACTGGGCAGAAGTGTAAAACATTGGAGGAGACAGTTTGCCAGAAAATTGGTGGCTGCATTTTCAGTTTCATTTACACATTCATTAGACAGTTTACTTCTACTATAAGAATGATAAAGACTAAATAAAAGAATTGCTACTTAATGTTTAGTTGCAAATATTAATACAAGGAACTAGTGATGGGAAAAGTGGCTATTTTGACTGACCATATTTGTCTGAGGCTTTGTCAGGTGTCACATCTGTAACGTAGACTTGTTTTTTCCTATGAAAAGTGTCTGTGAGACTGAAAATGTCTGGGTTGCTGCAGAACACTTTCCCCCAGCCCTAAATTAAAATACTCATCAACCAATTTGTGTGCAAAAATGAAAAATGTGTTAGAAATAAGTTAATCTTACAAACTGATCTTGAGTAGTTTACAACATCAAAGCAGGAAGCTTTCATCATACTTAAAATCTTAAGCAATGTCTTGTTTAACATGATCTACTGAAGTGTTTACCAAGAAGATTTTTCCTCGGGTTGTTTCAGAAACTTACGAAAGGGCTCAGTCTGAAATGAAACAGTACCAAACAATCCAATTTTCCTCATCCAGTCTCTTCCTCTGATCTCTCCATCTCCCCCAATCTGTTTAAATTAGTTCTATTAGGAAATCTGTTGATTAGTATCTGAGTAAACCAAACAATGATTGAACTACTTCTTAGAAAAGCATGCATTTAGATTTCATTTTGTTTAATTTTTGCATTCCAGATCTAAAAATACATATATAATTTGCTGAAAGTTAGAGGAATTAGTCAATTTACACTTAAAAAATTACCAAGCACAAAGTGCTTTGTGATTCATTATAAAGAATGTTGTATACCCAGAAAAAAAGTGGAAAGCTTACTCTTGTTTACCAGCACCATATAACATACAAAAGAAATACCATAAAACACCTTTCAAGAGTTACAGATTATTAATAATTTTTTTTTGTGAAGCTAGATGTGCTGCTAATTGTGAATAAAGAAATGCTTTGTAAAGGTGTATCTCAAAAGACTAGTGAATTCTTTAATGGATATTTTTCAGTAATTCTGTATCTTGTTAACACTCATTAGCTTTCTCAATGACTCCCGGCCTGGGAAATAGCTGAGAGCTGGAAGTCAATCCTAATGTACTTTTTGTGAATTTGCTGTGCTAAAAGAAGTAGTGGCAAGGCACTGCAACACCACAGGAAACTCAGGGATATTGGCTTAGGAGATACCACTTTTACAGAAAATGTCTTTGCTAAAGGATGGGAAAGGAAAACCTTAATTCTTTTAAACGAAGTGAAATTAATCCAGTTTATTTCTTTATGAGATTTTTAAAGCAAAGAAGTAGTGAATAGCCTGTTCAGGATAGAATTTTTGATAAGATACTCTGGTATAGGTGAAACTTTTTGAATGGGTGGAAAAACTTGGAAATTTATCAGAGACTTATTATTAGGATTCTAGAAGGATTTCTGTTTTCTGTTTTCAGTAGTCTCTTTGAGGATATCAGCCAGAAAGTAGCAATAAGCACAGTGGGGATTAGAATTATTTGTTATACTGAAAGATAGGAGCACTGTCATGGAAGAAAAGATACAATCCAGAAAGATTAAATGTAAAATTTAGCACTTTGCACAAATACCTGTTTCTGCCTAGGAGTCATTTTGAAGAATATTTGGTCATTACCAACTGAATTTGAATCATTCTCACCATATTACTGCTAACACGGGGCACGTATTTTAACATACATGCAAAGATGTTACCTGAAGACATGGGCCAAAGTGACCCTTCAGCGAGGCCTTGTCAGAGCAGAGCAGAAAGGTTATGCTCCCAGTCTAATGGATGCTGTGTTGGAAAAAGAGTATGGTTCAAGTGGATGGCCCAAGACAACATCAAGAAATACCAGAGATTTAAAAAACAGTATTCTGCAAAAGAAGATTGAAGAACACTGGGGTTTTTCATTCAGGAAGAGGGGGAAAATTTATCCAGTGAGCATCTGAGAAAAAGAATACTTTTCTCCAAAAAAAGTTTTGGGTTTTTTTTTCTTCTGTTACACAAAATTCAGCATTTATCATAGTATTCAAGAAGTATACTTCATCCAAAAGGAATATATAATATGATGTCATGTGTTACTTTAAAAGTGTGCAGTGAAATAGGTAATGGTAGCAACTGATGGACTGGCTAGGGAGCAGGGATTACTGTACAGCCTTGTTGTGTTGGAGCACTCAGCTGACATTCAGCATTCTCAAGGAAACAATGGATGTCTTCTTTACCTCTGTTGATACTTTAAGGGCATATTAATTGCAAAGAGAGTTAATTTTAAGATTTACCATCTCCTAGTGACATATTTGAATCACAAGATGATCCCGTATGTCCTGTTCCTACACATCTCCCTTATTTCCTACAAATAAAATTATCTTTTCGATGAGTGTCAACTTACTGAATAATGTGATATTAGGAAATGAAAACAGATGTTGAAAGTAAACAGAGCAGTATACAGTCATTGATTAATACAACCAGAGTATCTTCTGTTTCTTCTTACTCTTGTCTTTCTGTCCTGACCATGTCTTGATGTCACGTGAAACTGTTTGTAGATGCAGAGCTTCCAATCTGATGGATAGCAGGTGTTGCCTAGTAAGTTTTCCTCTGTAAGTGTATTTATGTATTTATGTCTATGTTCTTACTCTTCATAGATGCCAGAGTTTCAGAAGAAGACTGTCCATATTAAGGACCCAGGGAGAGTAGAGGAGATTATCTGTGGCCTCATCAAAGGTGGAGCTGCCAAACTTCAGGTAAAGGTGTAACCAGTTTGGAATAAAAGCAACTGTGGGATTGTTACTCTATGCCAAAAAATTTAAGCATATATATAAATATGTAATAGAATTCAACCTTCAAGAAGTCTCCAAAACTTAGACATGTTAACTCTTTTAACAGTCCTTGTTGATTCAACTGTAATTCAGCCAGACACTAGTTAAGTAAATGACATAAGCATAGAAGCTTAGTAATTTCAGGAAATATTCTCACCAAAGTAATGAGAAAAACAGTTTGGTTAGAAAAAACGTTATTCTTCTGGGATATGCTAGCTTCCATGACAATGGTTTAATAGAATAGGGAGGTTTCTGTGACACACATGGTACTCAGCTGCAGCTATTGTTGCTCATTCAGAATTTCTAGCCATTCTTTATTTTGTCCCTCCGTGTTGTAAGACAGTTTTGCTTTTTCTTTCCTTAAATAGATTATTACAGATTTTGATATGACATTAAGTAGATTTTCCTACAATGGAAAAAGATGTCCAACTTGTCATAGTGAGTACTTTTTTTTTTTAATACAGATTGATTTGTTCACTCCTTTTAGTTTAATTTTCTATTCAATTTATTCCCTAATGAGATTTTTATTGACTTGTTAGCTAACCTGCACATTCTACTGATGAAGTATTCTAGTGACTGTGTTTTTATGTGTATATTTATATTAATCAAAATCTGTGTGAATTAAATCAGATAAGTTTTCATTCACAATTAAAGCATTAAGTTTTGAACCCTCAGATGTTAGAGGCTAAATATGGTATGGTTGACTTTTATTTTTCAAGAGCCTATCATAGTCCTGACACCTGCAAGAACCAGATAGCAAACTCCTTAGAATTCTGGGCAATTTTATCCTTATGCTCTAGTCTTTTTGGAACAAACAAGGAGAAGTGGGAACTCTTAAACATACAGAATGCCTCAGGATGATTTCAGAAACAATTAAATCTCAAAAAACAGATACAAAAGCTTGTAACTGACCTTGTAATTCAGAGATGAAGGGAAGGGCATCTTTATACTTATGAAGAAAAATGTGCCTTTTGCTGGCTGCTGGTAAGAAAAGTTCTGAGGAAATATATTGGTATGTCACCAGACATTGTCATCTGTGCCATTTACAGTGCTGTAGAGCAAAGTAAAAGAAATGTACCATCTTGTTTAACTGTCTTTTTTTTTTTTTCACCCCTTCCCCAGACATCATTGATAACTCAAAGATCATCACAGACGAATGTCGGAAAAAGGTAAACAAAAAACCTGCAACCATTTGATTTGTTGTACAGACATCTGTCATTACTCCCTGACAAAAATATTATTTTGATTGCTTAGACTAAATGCTAAGTGTTATTTTATGAAATACATTAAACATCTGATGGGTTTTTTCCCCTTCAGTTATTGCAGCTGAAAGAAACCTATTATGCCATTGAAATTGATCCAGCTCTCACCATTGAAGAGAAATACCCCTACATGGTAGAATGGTAAGAGACACCTCCTGTGTTCAAATTGTACTAAGATTGGATATAATAAGTTTTCAAAAGCAAATTAATGCCAGTACTTAGCTCTTAGCTATCACATTAACTGAATTAATTTCTTCAAGTTTTGTACAAAACTGCTTCTGTTTTGCTGTTCACTTGAACGAGCAAGAATTACCCATACACGATGCTTTTCATCATGAAATTTAATGAAAGGTGAATCTTAGTAAGCAACATTCAACCCATTTTTTTGTTTATGTTCTAGGTACCATAAATCTCATGCACTACTCATTGAACAAGGCTTACAGAAGGACAAGTTTGCAGAAATTGTAAGGGAATCTGATGTTATGCTGAAGTAAGTTCCTTTTGATTTGAATGATATCAATCTGTTTCAGAGTATTTTCTGTAGATTCTTCCTGAGTGTTGGGGGGAGGAGAAAAAAAGAAAAGGGAAATTAAAAAACCCACACACGTTCCTGAGAATGTGACACCTTAACCTTGGACCACACTGAGCTCTCTGTGCTCCCACTTTATTGGTGTGTTGTATCTAAATGCAGAAAATAATCACACTGTATGAAGCAGAGATCTGGAACTTTTTTTAGTCCCATCTCTAGAAGCTTCATTTCTGAAGACTTTCATCCTCTGAAAATTTCACTGGTGATCCTTTTTTTTTTAAAAGCAATGTGGAGTTTAACTTAATTTTTTTGAGAAACAGTTGAGAAACATGTTTCATATGTTGTGTTAAATATTGTTCTTCCTCTATGGCTGAAGGCAAGTTTAAAAGACAGCAAAATCCTTGTTCAAAATGTGCTGTGGCTCCCATCTCTTTGAAACCCCTCTAAAACTGTCTGTAAATTTTGGACTACTGAAACAGGATGTTAGAACTTAAATTGTGGAAGTATTTGTTTATAACGCTGACTGAATCCTTATTTTCTGTACAACAGACAAGCACCCAGTCTCTGCCTGTTTGAAAGCCTAAGTCCATGTGCATTGAACCTCCATCCACAAGCTAAAACTTTCACAATACTTTTTTAAAATGTAAAATTCTACCAATCTATGTCTGTATGGAGAAAGCATATAGAGATAATATTATCTTGTTCCTGGAATACTGTATATAGGTTACTGAACACTAAAAAACTTCCAGGAAAGAGCAACAATATATTTTTCCAGGATTTAAAAACAAAATTTGTTTTATAGTAGTGACCCTATACAAAGTCACATATTTAAGCAAGGAAGATAGAAAGGAGATGTACAGCCTGATAGTAGCTAGAGTGAATTCTGCTAGCTGCTTGCTTGTTCTGGAGTACTTAGGGAGGGGGAAGTGTTTTTACATCTTTAAAACATTATTAGATGTTTTGGAGGGAAAAATTATACAGACCAAGACTAAATAGCTTGATGCAGCAGTTTCTTGCTAACATGCCTTGTGTTAGATTGATGGTTCTTGCTGACCTGAAAAGGTGAAGTAAAAGAAATGAAGTGCTCAAGAAATAGTAATTCTTTTCCAAAGATGATGTGATTGTCTCCTAAAAACTCAGACTTTTCTTGGCTTTCTTTATTTGAGATTTGATTTGTATTTTCATTCTTGTGTTGCAGAGAAGGGTATGAGAACTTCTTTGATAAGCTCAGTGAACATAATATTCCTGTGTTCATATTTTCTGCTGGGATTGGTGACATTCTTGAGGAAGTAATCCACCAGGCTGGGGTCTACCATTCGAATGTAAAAGTGGTTTCCAATTTCATGGATTTTGATGAAAATGTACGTATGAGATAACACATTCTTATCAAACATATTTGATAAATACCACAGTGTTTGTGGTATTTAGTAGCTATTTCTATACACTACAAGATACAGATATAGACAGAGATGTAGATACCCCTCCAAGCAGGGAGAATCACTGTCTGCCTGCTCTTAACAGTGCTGTCACAGCCATTACATTACTCAACACTAAATTTATCTTGTTCATCATCACAGATTACGTAGTTCAATGTTGGCTCAACAGTATCACCTCTTTCATTATAGATTCTATCTTGCCTTAATGGTACCAAAAATAACTTCAGTGTTGCTTTTTTCAATAGGGAATATTAAAAGGATTTAAAGGAGAATTGATTCACGTTTACAACAAACATGATGGTGCCTTGAAGAACACAGAGTACTTCAAACAGCTAAAAGACAACAGCAATATCATACTGCTGGGTGATTCTCAAGGAGACTTGAGTATGGCAGATGGAGTAGCAAATGTTGAGCACATTCTTAAGATTGGCTATCTCAATGATAAAGTAAGTAGCCCTACATAATCTTGTAAGCTTTGAATGAAGCACTGGCAGTTAGAAACAGGTTCATTATAATACTGTTCAGATATCAAACCAAGTACTTAGCCCATATTTGGTTTGAAATTTCAAACATTTTTCAAGAATTTTTTTCTAACCCATGAGCTCAAAACCACAAGTATATATTGCCTTGGTTTTTGTACAGAACTACTCCCAAACAGGTATTTCCTAGAGAAGTAAAATTCAGAGGCTATAAAAATTAATTCTTTTAAATTCCTATGGCTCCTCCTCCTTTCAGTACTGGATTGATAATTGAGAAAAATTATAATCTCCCAAATAACAAATCCAGGCAGTCTCTCCTCTTTTCTTTTTATTTTTTGTGGTTTTTAACTGACACTCAATTATTTGCAAAGTTATAATGAACAGCCGTTTGCACTGAGGAGAGAGAAAACTTCAGTTTTATATTTCTCCCTGCCCTTCCAGAAGTAGTTCTTCTTTCAGTACCTCTGTGTGTGAGATCCTGGAATAAACATGAGGTATTATATCCTGGAATGCACTTTAGGTCAGGCCACTCCTACTCTGTCCTCCTGCAGAATTCACTTGTAGGAGTGATACATTATTTGCATGGCTTATTCCCAGAATCTGGTGGAAAGATTGGGCAATATTTTAATGACAAAAACTCTTTCAGTAATTAATTCTATAACTAAGGGGGTCTTTCTCTTTATCCCTTCTGCAATTAGGTAGATGAGCTTTTGGAAAAATACATGGACTCTTATGATATTGTCTTGGTGAAAGATGAATCCCTGGATGTTGCCAACTCCATTCTACAGAAAATCCTGTAAATTGCAGTCTCAAGTCACTCCATTCCTTCCAGGAGGCAACTGGACAGAAGAGCACACATGTGCTATCTTAGATGTGCTTATTACTCATTGATGGAACTGTTTAATTTAATTTAAAACTTTTATCTTCATTTTGGTATTATGGAATATATATGGTATCAATTGTCAACTACAAGCTCCTTTTACTGCTCTTACACTGTTCTTTATCGTCTCACACTCCTGTTATAACGAGATCTAGATTGGATTTATAGATGTGATAAACTGCTGCTGATGGGATACTGTGGTTCATTGTCCTTTTTAATCAGGCATTTCAGAGGAGCATTTTAGAAAACGTTGCTATTTTGTAAAATTGAAGGTGTAAATGCTCTGTAAAGAGATTGTGCGTTTGTGTTGCCTTTTCAAAGACATTTCAGTCTCAGCTGTACTTTGAAAGATCTTACTCATATTCTACATTCTTTCACACAAGTTTTTCATACATATATTTTTCTTCAGTAAAAATGCTTTTATTCACCCAGTTCAGGCAAAGTGTTTCTTCTTCATATTTTTCTGTCATTGCAAAACATTCTCTATCCTTACTCTTCCCTTATCCTCTGTCAAATGGGAAAAATGTTTTAAGCTAGTGTGTCTGAGATAAAATTTCTCATCTTTGTAACAACAGATAGTTACACAAGGTAATGGTCCACAGCCTGCCTGCAATGAGCAGGGGCATCCTT
The DNA here is from genome assembly GCF_000691975.1 of Corvus brachyrhynchos. Taxonomy (NCBI): domain Eukaryota; kingdom Metazoa; phylum Chordata; class Aves; order Passeriformes; family Corvidae; genus Corvus; species Corvus brachyrhynchos. The sequence continues at coordinate 8,432,363 of NW_008238330.1, forward strand.
AACTAGACCAGGCTGCTCAGAGCCCTGTCCAACCTGACCTTGGATGTTTCCAGGAATGGGACATCTACCACCTCTCTGAGCAACCTGTGCCAGTTTCACCACCCTCACCATACAAAATTTCTTCAGAAAGTATTTCCCCTGAATTACTGAGCACATTACAGCACCTCTCAGCATTGTGCACAGAGTGACACAGCTTAATACAGCCACAAGTTGGGAAGCTTGCTCGGATATGTTGCAGGATAAGTTAAAGATGATGTTGTGACCCTGGTCCTGTGAGGTCTCAGCTGTACTAAATCTATTCATTAATAAAAGAGAGGAAATCATACAACTCCCCTAATGCGCAATATAATCATTGTTCCCCTTTGCTTTCTTTTATACAGAGCAGAGACTGTGCCATCTTCCACTCCCTGAGGAATTGTAATGAAAATACCGGAAAGCTTAGATCTGCATTCTCTTCCTCCAGAATTCATACACATCTCAAGAAATGGCCTTTCCCTA
>NW_008238330.1:8432893-8456075 GCF_000691975.1 Corvus brachyrhynchos
TACAGCCTGTGGTCTGTTATCGAATTTCTGACTTGGTATGACCAGACATATTTTTTCCAAATGAGCAGCTTTACATCTGTTACCACCCTTGCTGGAACTTTTCCAAGAAGGGGAGAGAGAGAGTAGTTTCCATGCCCCGCCTCTGAATCCTCTGCAGTAAAATGAAATTAAATCATCCCTGTATTTTGAATGCAGGGCAGAGGCTCAATGCACAATCTGGGGCAGTGTGAGCATCCTTTCACAAATCACACGGCACATGCTGTGCCATCAGGGAACTGCTGAGCACAGGGACCTTTCAGAAATTCCAGCCTGCATCTGAACAGGCAGAGTGTTTGAGGGATGATGTCCTCCTTGTACAGAGCCTACAGTCATGTCATTCCCTAGTTCTGACACAGGGGCAGCCAGGAGGCCAGAGGTGGGAGCCTTGAAGCCGACCTGAAGAAAACCAGTAGGACAACCAAGGCGAGGATCTTGAGGATAGTGCCTTGGCTGCCTTCCATTCCAGAGGCATGACTCAGGCAGCAGCAGCAACCTCAAAGAGCTGAAAGCACCCTGGCAGTGCCAGGGACAGAAGGAGATGGGAGCAACAGCTGCTAAGAGCCTGTCAGCCAAAGCCAGAAGATGGTGAGAGCTTGAAGGCAGCAGCGACAGCTGCTGAGTCAGCAGTTACAGGCACTGGGTGTGAAGTTTAGCCCAGTCCCTGTGACCTCTCTCCCTGTCTCCTCCATTTTCCTGGGGCAGGAAGGAGGGCAGGATGATCACGGCAAAACTGGGAGAGAGGGAGCAGCCTTCCTACAGCCCCTCTTGTGCCAGCACTGCAGCTTCAGCACCGTGGGCAGGACAAGCAGGGCTATGCTGCGTGTGACTCCCCATGGCCATCGGCATGGGCTGCCCACCCAGTGGCTTGGTCTGCACCACCCAGGTACAGCAAGGATTTGGGGGATGCTGCAGCATTTCCAGGGGAGCTCAGTAGACACAATTTCTTTAACAGTTTACATTTGGGGTTTTAGGCACCTGCAGAACTTACATTAGCTGGGCTGATGTTAAGGTTTGGGGGGGGCGGGGAGTAGGGTTAGTGGTTCTTGGGTTTAGAGCTTTTTTAAACATGCAATCATGCTGGCTCTTTTGTCATAGCTGCCAAATAAAAGTCCAAAAGGCAAAGGCCTGAAAAACACCAATGTGTTTGGATGCACTGCTTACTCAACCAACCTCTAGCTGCAAGAGGCTAATTACCAGGCATTACTCCCAAAGTTTACACTGGGACGAAGTTTTCCATTTACAGGCAGTTTATCTTTGGAATACAGATAACAGCTAAAATCTAGAGAATGTGAAGTGTAGCTGATAGTCACAGCTTCACAGCTCCACAGCACGAGATGCATCAGCAACACTCTGGCATTCTGACTACAAGTGTAATGGATTTCCCTGATTATCCCAGCATGGTGAAAAGGAGGAGGGCAGTTCTGGTGTCTCTGTGTGGTGTTTCTGAGAAGGGAAGAGTGTCCCATGTTTCCATCAAACTTGCCTCAGGATACACATAAACTCATTGATCCTCTCGCCAGAGTTTTTCCTCAGCCTCACTCAGCAGGTGAGCAAGCCACCACTCCTTCAGCATGATGATCTTGTTCAACCCACAATTTAAAATAAAACAAAAACCAAAACCCAACAAATAAACGAACAAAACCACATAGAAGAGCACATGCAGAGCAATATAGAAAAGGACTAGGAAGCATCTTTAAAAGCAGTTACCACAACAGATCTCCAACTACATCTTAATCTGAATTACTGAAATTAGTATTCAGCCTCCCTAGAACCTACACATATCAGAAGGAAACGTGATGGTTTTCCAACTACATGGACATCTAAAACTGGTAGAGGATTTCAGATCAAGCCACCATCTTTCAAGCATTATGTAAGGAAGATTTTCCAATCTCACTTCCAAGCAGGTGGACGATGCATGTTCAGTCACCAAATGTTCAATCTGTAATGACAATCACTTAAAGAAAAGGATTCTTGCCCTTCCACAAGGATGCAGCTAAGTTAAGATCTCCAGCACACTTTTCTCCTATCATTAAATCCTGTTAGTCTCAGATCCTGTGTTAAGGATCTGCTAGAGCAGTAAACCTTTGCTAGCACTTAAAGGCAATTAAGCCACATTGCAGTTACTTGATAGAACCCGTTTGCTGTACAAGGGGTATTTTTATGCCAAATAATTTACTTCTTGAAATGCCATTTTTTATAGAAAAAAACAGTTACTTATGCAATCAACCTGAACCAGGAGATCAGATTTTAAAAACCTCCATAGTTCTGTGCAGATTATCAATGTCTGCTCATCATCTCACGTCCCACTGCCAACCGTAACTCTTGCTTATGTGGTAGTTAAGGGAAAACACAAGATGCATTTTTAAACATCCTCCTCCACTTTATCAAGATCCCATTGGTTTATCACTAGACTGTTGGCCAGAAATAAGAATTTATATTATCAGTTGCCTCTCCAAAACCATGAACAAAATTAACTGCAAACAAAATCAACTCTACAGCTACAGGTTAAGTCATCCTTCTCCAGCCAGTCTAACTCTTGTAACTGCTATCGAGATTCTCCTTTCAGTTTTAAGAAAGAAATGCTGTGAGTAGTACATCTTTCTAAATAAAATTTCTAACCAGAAACATTTTGCAACCCTAAAAATTTATTTAACTTACGATTTAGTTTGGAAAGAAAGATACACATTTTCCTGACCATTTTCCCATAGCTGAAAGAGTATATCTAAAGTTAAAGGAAAGGAATAAGCAAAATTAAGTAAATGTTACTCTTTTTTCTTCCGCTACTCACGATATCTGTTCTGTCTGCACTACATGACCAAGGTCAAGTATTTGGGACTTTTATTTAGCTGAAAATGAATCCTTCTCTTAGCAGGTGTTGCAGCCAGCTCAAATGTCCTCTCACTGTCAAACAAACACTGGTAGTGCTGAACTGAGCTAAAACCTTGCACCCCATACTAGTTAAATATGACATTTTTAAGCTTAAAGGAAAATTAGATTTTTTTTTTTTCACTCAGAAAAATGTAATATTCAAGTTCAACAACTGCAAATTCTGATTTAAGTATAACATCTGTTATATTTGGACCATATGGAGTTACACAGCAGAAAGTACTGCTATCAAATTAAGACACAAAAATCACACAGAAAAAATATTCATAAATACCTGGATTTTTCTGGGTATGCACCCATGTTCCTTTTCTTTTCCACTGAGCCCCTGACAATTCAGTCAGCAATTGCCAGCCTTAGCTGCCAGCAACTTCCTTTCCTAAGAGCAGTCAGCTGCCAGCTCTGAGAATAGCACCTGCCTGCTTCATTAGAGGAGTAGAAACGGCCTGAGTTCTGCAGAGGCCCTCATTAGCTAAGCCCACTTACATCTGGCTATTAGTGACCCTTGAGAGTTATCATCGATTTTTATAAAGTTATCTCAGTTAAGTATGGTAAAAAATTATCTAGATACTAATTCTATAAATTAATAAATTCAAAACAGAGAGATTCTATAGATAATTCTAAATAGCTATGTTCTAAATACTAGGAGATAATAGACACTATTAGATAAATTCTAAATAGGCAAATTCTAAATACTAACAATAAAATGCTAATAGATAAATTCTAAATAGATTGCTAGATTAATTCTAAATAGCTATTTTCTCCTTAAAAAAAATTATTTTACAATTTGATGTAGAAAATACCTCCCTTATATCCACATTCCTCACTGGCCAACATCTCTACTAGGATGGTGACTTGCAGGGATTTATTTATCACTGGAGCTGGGGGTGCAGGGGCTGTGCTGAGCTCTTCCAGTCCACACCAGCACAATTTCACTTCCCAGCCAGCTCCCCCTGCCGCCAGGCTCTGGTTTGGTGAGCAGGCAAGGCAGACTGCCCTCACTTTTAGGGGCTGCCACACACCCTGACAAGCAATAGATGGAGGATTCAACCCAAGTGCAACCCTTTGCTGAGGAAGGTGGCCCCAAGCTTTCCTTTGAGGGAGAAGCCGATAGCTGCCAGCAGAAAGGAAAATGACTGGGTCTATGTTAGTGATCAGAAATTCTGGCAGTTCAACCTAATATAGCCAGGCAGACCTGGCTTCTGATGCCTTGGTCTGGGCAATGCCCAGTATAAATACCATTATTTTGCAGCAAGATTTCCATATATTCTCTGATTCTCCCCAAAGCTGCAGTCTTATTTCCAAAATGGCAACCTGCACGCTTGCAGGCATGAAGTGAGGGGGCAACAAAAACCTCCTCTCGAAGGAAAAACATCTTTAGATGGATCATAAGCCATGTTTGCCAAGTCCTAAGGAGCAATGGCGTGAGAATTTCAGATGTACTTACCCTAGCCAGAGGCACTGGTAAGGTCATCCCTGCAATCCCATCACTGACAAGCACTTCCAAAAAAATCCAGCACAGCAATTTTTGGGATCACCAGTTGACTGCAGTTCAGTGCTGCTCTTTGTCCTGCACCTGCCCTGGGGACAACTCTGTTACCCTGGTTTACTAGGAATTCTTCAGCCCACCTCCTGGGATCCATCTGGAGTGTTCCTCCACGCAGAAACACTGGGTTCATTCACTAAGGTTTTCTCAGACACAACAATTCAGGATGTCACAGAATGGTTTGGGTTGGAGGGGACCTTAAAGATCATTGAGTTCCAACCCCCCAAAAGGAGGGGGGATATTCACAAGACAGACTTGGTTTCTTGGGGGTACGTATGAGAACAGAGTAAGGAGCTGTTTCCACATTGAATTCTGCCTCTGGCAGTACTCCAATCACAACTTGCTTCCCACTCCTTCTCTCAGCTCTGTCACCACACAGAAGAGACTGAACCACAGCAAAAAGTGAGCAGTCTGCTTCCAAGTAAAGCAAAAGGGAAAAACAGCCTGCTGAGAGAGCTGCTTTCACAAGATGGTAAGGCTTCTGAGGAGCCATTCTGGACATAAACCTTTGGAATGGAAGTGCCAGTCACTGATATCCACAACTTTTACATCTGGTATAAAATCATCCATAATCATTGTTTAAAATATTTTTCCTGGACATTAACAGCGGTATTGAACATATGCAGGGGAAGCCTGCTGTGTACAAGAGCAGAGAGCTGCAGAAGGGTATTTGCTTGAACTCATGGTCCCAGCCCACCACAATGCTAGAAAAAAAAAAAGAAACTTTAAAAGTAACTGTTGATCAACATTTTATTTAACAAAAAGATCAGTTATCCAACATTTAATGGTATCAAACTCAAAAAAATATTTCACTGCACTTTTTGTAAGAACTGCATTAAAAACCAATACAAAATGCTTTCATCCAACTGAAATACCAGTTTTTAGAAAGAGCATCTCAGGGACTTGCATCCCACATGTACAGATCAAGGAAAGCAAGAAACTAGACACAAAGCTTATAATGGAAGCACAACTCCCTTCCTACTCCTCTTTGTAGGTGTCTCACTGTGTTTGTGCTCTTTCCATGCTGTGCACTGAGGGGGATCCCATGGCCTTCCAGAAAATGGGTCTGTCTCGTGTATTTAGTACTCAGCAGCTCTGCTGCATTTGTCGAGCTAACGGGTGACTGTCTCAAGTCACAGAATCTGAACAGCATTGCCAGGGCAGACTTTGTGTTGAGGGATAGGCCAGAACGTTTGCACACACAAACAGATGGGCCTGTTTCTTGATTCTATCACTGTCTGTTTGCTTGTTTGTCACTGCAGACTGCTCTGCTGCTTAAGCTCTAAGTACTTACTCCTTAATCTAGCAATTCCCAAAATAGGAGACAGAAGCCCAACAAAAATCAGCTGTGTCCACTATTTATGACAGCATTTGGACCCTGTATGCTAATATTTAATGTCTAACAAAACTATAAATAAGGTTGCAACTAGAAAGGTTTTGGAATGACTGATGGGAACACTGGCCAGCAAGAGTCAAGGTTACTAATTCAACACAGTACAGGTGGTAGAAAACTTTTATTCCATGAGGTAAGAACCCAACACATACACAGTATCAATTCTAGGTCTCTTTAATCTAAGTCACAGCTTATGTAAATTTTGCAATGGCACAGCCATGTTCTGCAATTTGCAAATCAGATTTTCTGCTGGCAAAAATCCATGTGAGTTTGTTTAGTTACGTGGAAGAATGCTCATGGCTTCTGAAAGGAACTGGGATCAACAGCTGACAACTTTTACAGGTTATTTTTATGGGGAATATTTTGGTTCATTTTCCTACACAAATATTTCTGATACAGAAGGTTTTTTAAAACTCTTTTAAAAGCACTTGGTAGGTTTTCTCTCTATCATCCACCCAACTGACTGCATATTGTTCAATGAGGACTTCAGATCTTTAGCATAAAAACAGACCCCACATACACATGTGGTTCATGATACCACATACAGAAGGACACCCCTTACCTGTCTGTACATCCCACTTGAGGCACTTAACACTTTTTTCAGATCTACTAACAATTCCAACTGAAAGTCTCTTCCTATTTTAACAGCCTACCCACACCCAGGCACAGGCAGGCACAGGCAGACACAAGCTATCTGAGGGCTGTCCTTCCAGAACCATGCTTGCCAAAACCCCTTCCGGTACACGTGTTTGAACAGTAGGTCAGCTCAGGATTCTTGGGTTTTTTTCTTATCTTTACAGTTCATCATGCTCCTCTTTGGCCTCCTGATCTTTCAGCTTGAATTCTTCAGCAGTAACTTTACCATTTCCATCCCGGTCTTGATTAGCAAACATATTTTTAACAATCTTTTCAAAATCAAAGCCAGGAGCTAATTTTCCTTTGCCAGTTTCAACTTGAGTTTGGATGTACTCTGAAAACTAAGAGGAGGGAAAGGACAAGAAAACAGCTCACAGTGAAAAGGACATTTGAAAATGAAGAGTATTTACAAAAGCAGCGTTTACTTGTTGTCGATTATCCAGCATTTTACTACTTATTAAATGTACATAGGACACTGTTACTACCCTATGAAATTTACCACCCAAACTGGACTAATTAGAACAGACATGTGAAGTTAAATCACTCTGTGGAGCTCAGCAGGGATTTCCTCACTAATTCTAGTAGGTTTTGGACCCATAACAAGAAAACTTCTTTTTCGTAATTTAGGAGGAAGATGGGTTGGACAGTTGGACACAGGAACAGCTCTGTATGGACAGAGGGCAGTAATTCTGCATGGCAATACATGAAGCTCACACTTTAGCAGAAACCCACCCACCTGCATCTTAGAGGAAGCAACACACAAGAAGGATGATTGCTGATGTGGACAGCAACAGCCTCATCCTACCTCTTTCTCTACACCAGTAAAAGCTCTTCACTTCTCTGTAAGGACAAATGTGCAGGTAAACATAAGAGAGAAGATGGAGATGAAAGGAAAACAAAGAGGTGGAAGAGAGTGCTGAGAAAAGGGAAAACAAGAACTCGATTTTACCCTATTAGGTTTTAAAACCCTCAAAGGTATTTCATGCTGTTCCACAGGGCCACAGCCTGCCCCTTGAGCACTGCAGACAGCACCACTCCAGAGAGAAAAGAAGAGACAAAGAAGAAGGGACAAAACAGAAGGACAGAGAAAGGTGACAAAGAAGACTTCAGAAGAGAATAAAAGAATAGAACTGCTCAGTTGAAAGAAAAGGCAGAGGAAAACCTCACAGAGGTTTATGTTTTCAGCGATGGTGTGGCAAAAGCAAGTGGCTTTCAACTGAGGCACCCAATGACATTCTCGCAACGCAGATTTTAAAAGCAAGCAAGGGGAAGAACTTGACGGCACAGCACACAATTCACATGTGTAAGGAGTGGCCACTGCACTGCCAGGCTCCAGAAGAGATTAGACAGTTCCTGGATGCACTGCTGCAGGCTCAGCTTTGGCTCAAGAATTCACCATAAACTGCCAATTAACACTGAGACAGACACTGAGAAGGCTAATACAAGGAATGCAGGCTGATACAGGAAGGCAAAGGAATGTTGGATATCAACTCTGCCTCTTACACTTACACCCTAAAGATTTGTTGTTGACCAAGGAAACCACAACAGTAAATGATCTTACACAGTATGGCCTCTTTTTTTTTTTTTGGCTCTATCTCTAAAGATGGATAACCATGTTTTAGCTGACACCCTGCCTTCCCGTTCCCTTGATGACAAACATCATTTCAGAAAATGAGAAAAAGATCAGGCAAAACTCCATCCTTCAACATTGGCACTGATGGTGGTAGAAGAAAACCACTGCAGGTGTTTTCATTGTCTCAGCTTACCTCCTCCAAAAGAACCTCTCCATCATGATTCTGGTCTATTTCTTCGAAAAGATTGGGAGAGACTTCCCCATTCCATACAAACATGTATCCTTCAGGCAAGCCAGATACCAGTTCCAGCAGTTCGATGTCGAAAACTAATACAGCACTACCAGGCACTTCTCCTTCTGTCACAACAAATGGCAAAGAGGGGTATTTATCCTCACGCATATTGAAGGAATATTTCCTTTTAATCCATAATTAAATTTATCTTCCTGCTCCAAAAAGCACTTCTCTGGTGTGATCCCTAGCCCATCAAGTCTTCCTGCTCACTTCACCAGGGGTGATCATAAAAGGAACCTTTCATAATAAAACTGAGGCACTGGAACAGATTGCCCACAGAAGCTGTGGATGCCCTATTCCTAGGAATGTTCAAGGCCAGGTTGTGATGGGGCCCTGAGCAACCTGTTCTACTGGAAGGTGTCCCTGCCCATGGCAGGGGGGTTGGAACTAGTTGATCTTTAAGGTCCCTTCCAATCCAAACCATTCTGTAATTGTGTGATTCTAACTCCATGCATTTTTTACTTTAAAAAACTAAAATTGTGGGAATAATTTATCTTCCTTTCTCTCACCAATACACTGTGAAGCAGCATACTTCTGTGAGACTCAACAGTATTGCAGCAGCTTGGGATATTACCCCAGTGAAACCATGGAAGGAGTTTTAATTTAGTCTTGAAAAAGAAAAACCAAGCTCACTTCTAATCTTCTGTTTGCAAGAGACTGCAAACAAGCGATTTCTTCAGATAGCTGGGTATATACTAACACATTAACAAATCATGAAATGTTTCAGAACATGTGTATCAAATGTAACTTGAATGATGGCAAATACCTATGACAGGTATTTCACACAGCAGACTTTTCATGCTATGGGGAAATCTTCAATTTATTATATATAGCTATGCAATTATATAGAATGTATAATATAGAAAATCGTGTATAAAACATTGCGTATATATAATACTCTTAATTTTTCACAGAAGACAGGCACAAGTGGAAACACATTCTTATCTCTTAATGCAAATTAATTCTCCATTGAGTTCTGCATATGATGCCTGACAGTCTTTATAAACTACAAATCATTCTGGAGCTATTCAAAGAACATAGCAACTTATGCAGCTGTTTCCATGCAAATCAGAATTTGGTGATCATGGTGACCTCCAGATAGACAGCTTTCCCTCCAATCTTTTAGCTCAGAAGACCAGAAACAACATACTGGGACATGGAAGTTCTTGTCACTCCTATATCATTCTTTTTATTACTGCTGTCCCTGTCATTAAAAATTGGTAAGCCTCAATGCTCAAAAGCTGCCTTAAAATGTATTTGTGTTGGAGTTTTAACAGCACCAATACACTTTTTCACATCTTACACTCAGTTTATGTATTTTCTGAATTTTGAGTTTTCTTTGAATTTCCTAACATATTAGTGCTGACCCGTCCCCTACAGCTTTGTTTCCTGAATAACATGTCGCGTGTCCAAACACAGGCACCCAACTCCCTATCATGGAAAACAGTGTTTGCATCCCTCTGCAACACCAGACTGCCTGGAGCTTTCTGTTCTGACAAAGCAACATTACTGGGGGCATGTGTTCCCTTTTGTACTGTGATGGTCTTTCTATTGGCCACAGCAACAGCATGACTTGAAATGCAACACAGACAGCATGCTCATTCCACTGGGGAATGGGGTGGAGGGTGAGTGACTAAAATAAGGACATGAAAAACCTCAAAAAAAAATCCCATTCAAGCAGCTAAGAGACAGTCACCTTATGATTTTATACATATGAACTAACAAAACATGCGTGCCTGTGTTTCAGTCACTCAGGAGATGCCAAGTGGATGTGCACTTACCAACTCCATCTTCTCCATAACCAAGGTGAGGTGGGATAACGACTGTCCGTCGTTCCCCAACACACATGTCCTGAAGGCCCATGTCCATCCCCAACACCACCTGACCAGATCCCAGAACTATGTTGTAGGTCTTGCCAAGGCTGTGTCTGGAAAGGAAGGGAAAAATGTAAAAAAATCACCATTTAATAGAGAATTTCTGTTGTTCAAAATTAACCACAGAATTAGCAGTTTCTAGTAGTGTCCTGTCATTGCCAAAAATTAACTTAATGCCCAATGCTTTGCTCTACCAAACAGTTACCTGAAGTTGTTCTCAAGTTACAGCCAGCACCACACAGATAAGTGTGCTTCTTCTCTGCTGCTGATATGTCCTCTGGCACTAAAATTATAGGCTTCTTGAATGAAATCCAATTAAAATCATTAATCGTGCCAATTACACCCTTAAGGTATTTTATCTTGAAATGAGGGCTTTTGCCTTTCACATATTTTTAACTATTGTAATTGGCCTTTTCAGCAGATGTAAAAATTCCAGATGTACATTCATCCCAGGACCACAAACTCTATATAGGGAACTGAGTGCTTTCCCATGGCTCAGGCATCTCTTTAACGAAATCAGCCGCTATAATGTAGTAGTTATTAACACAAATACCTACTACTACTACTGCTATTTAACCATATTAAATTTTGAATTATACCTTGCTGCTCGTGGCTTATTTCTAAAATCAGAAAATATCCCAAGTTAGTAGCCCAAAAGTTAAACATGTATTGTGATTCTAAAAGCAGAGTGTGCAGCATTAAGGCTCTTTATTGCTCGCCTTTCTTTGGTTATTTGGCTTGGCTGTGCCTCTGCAGGACATGCTTGTACAACGGAGTATTATTTGGAAAGAAAACAATTCAGGGGCTAAGAGGTCAGCCTTAAAATTAGGAGCACATGATTCATGATCTTTGATTCTCTAAAAACTGCTTTGAGTAAGATGGTCTCGACATTCCTTGGTTCCTGCTACAAAATGGGACATATAAACAGTGTTTTGAATCCAAACATGGTACTTGTATACATCCTTGCCTACAGCATCGCACCACGTGCTCCAAATTAAGGCAGCTTTTCAGCTCTGCAAGCTATTGTGTACACTGTGAAACCTATGAGCTGTTTCCTGTGTTAATTATAACCAGGTCAAAAATAGCATTTCCCAGCTTCCCTTCCAAAATATAAAATGTTGTTTGGATGACTTGCACTATTCAAAAGATCAAGGCAAAAAAAAGGAAGCTAACAGAAATATTCTTGTAGTTGTGTGCCAGGCTCACTTCAGTTCTACAGGAGACAGACTGGAGCAATCTTTTGCTTCCCTCATAAACCTACTGCCAACAGGGAGGAGGAAGAGGCCAATTATCCTCACAGCCACGATCAAGCCCTCTGACAGTTTCTCCATGCTGACACTTAAAGTGACACTTTAATACATATGAAATGTATTAATGCAACACAGGAGCACCAACATGTGCTACAGACATGACAGGTGACCATTTACTATAAACCACACTCAAGGTATCTTTAACAAAACCACAACAAGTAGCCCTACCAGGCCTCTCTCAGGAGCACTGAATCAGTACAAAGCACAAAGAAAGAACCCAAGAAACTGAATAAACCTGGACAGTTCATTCATTATGAGACCTGTCTTGTGCTGGCACCACTGGCCCAGACACTTGAACTGGCCCATTTAAACAGGATGCCATGCAACAAGTTTCATCACTCCACACACACTGTTTATGTTCTTCTCCAACACACTCCTACACCCTTTTTGTTCCTAGTTCTCTCATTATGCTATGACAGATTGTCTTTTTCATCGTCTCCTCCTCCTATATATCTTTGGCAGGCAGACATAGAGAAAAATACATTCTACACAAATACTCAGTTTAAAAAAAAAAATCTTTATTCCCTGCTAGCTTGCTTTGTAGGAACTTCATTCTGCCTTCACAGCTGCTGGGAGTATTTTCCCTACCAGGTCATTCAAACACCTACGTGGAGTCTAGCAAAGTTCCATCCAGGAGCGAAGCATTGTAGTGATATTTCAGGTAATCTCCCTTCTTGCTCAGTACGGTGCAGTTGGAAGGTTTGTAGTGAACAGTAATGCTGACTGAATCTGAGGGGTTGTGGAAGTCCACCACGTGGATGTCAAAGACCAGCACTGCAGATCCTGGAATTTTTCCTAAATAGGAAGCAAATTAGACAAACAGAGAAAGAAATGGTACCCAAAGAGGCATATGATGTCCAGGTACTGCACCCTGTAGGAATATGTATTCCTGTTGTGTCTGCCACTGAGTCATTTTGCTCTTCTATTCAGAATTAAAGGATGCAACAGACGCAAGCTGCATCCAGAGGAGGAAAAACAACATGGGGAAAAGCATTAAACATGCACTCAGTTCAATGGTGAAGGGAAAAACTTCCATTATTCTGAATTTTTAAATTATGCAGAAATGAAGCAATATCCACCCTAAATAACCCTTTTTTGTTTTGTGTACCAATTCAAGATTGATCATCAAAATTCTCAAGAACTTCCCATGCTTCAAGGAACATCATTATATGTAAAAGGTTAAAGTTCCTTAAAATAACCTAAAAGTGGGCAACTTCTTCCCCCTCTTCCCGGGCTTATGTGCATTACCAGGATTGACAAGACACATCCAGGCCTAGATTTGCAGTTTGTTGGTAAAGGAGTCTAATTCCAAATCAACAGCACAGATCTTGCATTCCCAGAAGAAAGGCTTTTCTTCTAAATCACTTATCCAAGTAACATCCCAGGAGGCACTTTTTGAAACACCAGCCACAACGCTGTGATCAGTTAGAAGGGTTATCCTATTCAGCCTCTCACAGCAATCTGTTTAGATAGCAATGAGTTTTCCCAAAGGAATGTTAATTGTATATTACATATACATGGTTACTTCACTGTTACATGCATCCACCATTTACAGAGGTGGCTTAGAAGTCCACAAAACCTGTGGCTGTGGAAGGAATGGGGAAGAAAACTTTGCATGATGAACTCCTTCAGGATAGAGAGTTTAAGACACACAGGAAGGAAGATCTGCAGAGCTCCTGGCATTCAAGTACCAGTCTGCCTGAAACACCAATTACCCAAATGAGTTCAGGCTACCAGTTACATGTGAGATTGTTCTGTATTCTTATTGTCCTACCTATTTAGTTAATTTAAATAATCCTGCAAATTCTGGATGTGGTCTTGTCAGTTTGATGTCCATAAAATAATGAACTAATTCATAAACCTTTCAAATGCTAGCAAAATGAAAATATACACAGAAGAACTAAACAACAAAGGAAACCTCATTAATTACAGAAGACTTGAATGCAAAGCCAAGCTCACCTCTCCCTTCTTCTCCATATCCAAGATGAGGGGGGATTATTATTCTTCTTTTTTCACCAGTGCATACACCTAGCAAACCTTCATCCATTCCAGCAATCACATAACCTTTCCCAACATAGGTGTCATACGTACGGTTTCGCGAATAACTACGGAAGATATTTGCATTTTAGCAGTGTCAGGTGTACTCAAGAAAACATGGACTCTTGCAATAGCTCTGCAACATAATTCTTAAATCAGTTAAGGTGAAACACACAGTCATTAACCAGCACCAGGGAGGTACAAAGGAACTATGTTCAATGAATCCAGGCCAGCAGGTTTCATCAGTCAGTGATGCACGGGTCACTGATTGCCCAGCAGTGAGACCCTGGCTAATGAACAGCCAGCAAATTTGCAAATTCATTTCTACTAATTCTTGAAAGAAAAAATCACACTTATTTATGTATTTTAGACTAAACAGAAAACAGGTTTCGACAAGTGACTGAAAAAAAACCTCCTTTAAAATTTCCTCTGCCCTGACACTACTTTAATAAGCACTTTATCAACTAGATATAGTTGATAAGTGCTTCATTTTCATGAGACACCCTGCAGACTACCTCCTTTTGCAACCACAGCTATGTAGTTCAACTACTAGAAGAAGCAGGTGGGATAAACAGGTTCTCCTGGGATGCTCAACATTAAAATGAGTCACGACAACAAAACAGTATCAACACCATCCCTCCCTTCCAAATCAAGCCGACCACTTACACACAGATTGAAGGACCTGCTTCAACACCTAATGATAGAATAAAACAAGGCTACAACAACAAATGATGTTTATAACAAGGACATGACTGTCTTCTGCCTTCCTTCAAGGCATGTTACACGAAAGCACAGCCCAAGAAAGAGAAGGCAGAAAGGTTTTAATTCATCTTTACAAGGTAGCTGTGGGAGAGAACTAAACCAGTACAGGACCAGACCCTGATGTAATTCAGGGTTTTATTCAACTGCTCTAAGTCCAGACAGCCTTGGCTGAGCTGCCCAGGGCAGTTCTGCAGCCGAATATTTCAGAGTAAAAAGGAAAAGGAAAAAATTATTAGAGCTTTCAACCCCGGCCATTCGCAGATTTTTTGGCATGCTCCCTGTACTAGTGAGAAACTTTGTCCTGGATAGCTCCAGGGTTTTCAATCCCTATTGTTAGCCACTCCATTTCTTCATTTACGAATTCTGCAGGAGGTGAGGACACCATGTTTTAATGAACAAGCCCTCTAACGACTGTCAGCACTTCAGCATGATGTAGGGGCTGCTGTCTGCAAAGCATTTATTATTATTTCTTGACAGCAACCCTTAAATAAATACTACAGCTATTTTCAAAAATTGATTAATTACTACAGAGAATACTTACATCTCAAAAAAGAGAAATAGGTACACTGTGGATCAGCTTTAAGTTCTTAACCTATAAGCTTTCCCAAACTGTAAATCGAGGTCTACAGTGATGGCTGCTGTAGTAGTACTAAACATTTTTCCCTGAGCATATTTTGTAAAACATTTTACATTGGCTCATTTTCACCTCCTTTTAGCTACTTCTGCCAGCTGTTCTGAAAGCTGGAGTGGGAGAGTGAAGCACTGTTCCACTAAAAGCAAACAAAAGTCACGGAAAGCTACAAGAGTATTATTCATCATAGGATTCTGTACATGAGACTCGTGTGGCCACAGAGCTTTGAATTTACTGTCACAGTAATCCCTCTTCCTTTATCACAGAAATCCCCTGTTGTTGAATTCTGCAATTCTGTAATTCAGTCTCGAAAGACATTAGCCTTCAAAATGCAAACAGCTTTCAAGTATAAATATGATTAACCTCACACTAGCCACTAGCACACTGACTCACAATTCTCTGGACATAAAATGGAAATCATATTTATTTTCTCTCTCTTCAGCAGTATTACCTACTCGGCAGATAAGGCAAAGAGTCTCCAGACTTGTGTGCCTAAAGCACACGGCTTCACTGGGTGGGTCACCACCCCTAGATGGCGTCTGTGACAATGCCACGGTACAGAACAGCTCTTCTCCTTCCCATATGGAAAAGTTTTCTATGAGTCTTTAAAAAGACTCCAAGTCCACTCAAAATTTTCAAAAAGGAAGGAAAAGCAAAGAATTGTGTTTGAGCATATTATGGACAAGACAGAGGAGTCAAACTGGAAATGCAGTCAGTTGAGTTGAATGGTTTGGTTACCTGGAATCAAATAATGTGCCATCCAAAAGTGTGCCATTGTAATGGTATCGGAGAAAGTCTCCTGTCTGGCTTCTCCGCTCACAAGATTCGGGCACGAGCTGGTTCTCAATGGCAATACCATCCTTGGGGTTATGCAGATCTAGCAAAACCACATCAAAGACAAGGGAAGCTTGGCCAGGGATCTCCTTACCTACAAAAGTGTTAGAGCAGAAAATTGGTAAGAAACAGCAGGTGTTCTAGCAGAAGCTTAAATATGTTTGTTGAAGAAAAGTAATATACTGCCAAATAGCAAGCACCTCCCCCTCCCAAAAAAATTAGAATCATGGAATATTCTGAGCTGGAAGGGACTCACTACGATCATCAGTCCAGCTCCTGGTCCTGCACAAGGCACCCCAAGAGTCACACCATGTGCCTGAGAGCGTTGTCCAATCGCTTCTTGAACTCTGTCAGGCTCAGTGCTGTGACCACTTCCCTGGGGAGCCTGTTCCAGTGCCTGACCACCCTCTGGGTGAGGAACCTCTTCCTAATATCCAACCTAAACCTCCCCTGACACAGCTTCAGAGGTCCTGTCACCTGTCACCAGAGAAGAGATCGGTGCCTACCCCTCCTCTTCCCCTCATGGGGAAGTTGCAGACTGCAATGAGGTCTCCCCTCATTCTTCTGTTGTCCAGGCTGAACAGACCAAGCGGCCTCAGCTGCTCCTCACATGGAGGCCTCAAGACCTCCCCTCAAGGCCCTTCACCATCTTCACTGCTCTCTTTTGGACATTCTCTAACAGCTTAATGTCTTTCTTATATTTTAGCACCCAAAACTACCCCCAGCACTGGAGGTGAGGCTGCCCCAGTGCAGAGCAGAGCGGGACAATCCCCTCCCTTCCCTGGCTGGTGATGCTGTGCCTGATGCCCCCCAGGACACGCTTGGCCCTCCTGGCTGCCAGGGCACTGCTGACTCATGTTCAACTTGCCATCAACCAGGAGCCCCAGGCCCCTTCCCATGGTGCTGCTCTCCAGCATCGCGTTCCCCAGTCTGTCCATACATCCAGGGTTGCCCTGTACCAGGTGCAGAATCCAGTTTGTTTAATTTCATGTGGCTGGTGATTGCCCAGCCCTCTAATTGTTCTAGGTCTCTGCAAATTTGCTTCTAGTCAGTCATTTTTTGTTTCAGTGGGTTTTTCACTGAATTTTCCAACTCAATAATTTCCTTCTATTCCTACACTGATGGCACTGCCTCACTGAAAACAAAGGCCTCTTCAGCAACACCCATCTTAGTCAATACACAGCAGCTCCATCTGAGCTGCATGGTTTAGTCTACCAGTATTCCCAACGCACTTCATGGAAGTACAAAAAATAATCATTAGAACACAAATCTGGTACATCTTCTCCTCCCATCCTGTTCATATCAAAACAGGAGACCACAGAGTGGAAGCTGAAGAGGAGCAAATTAAGTATCTCAGTGAAAAACTACCTTTCCACCAATGTACAAATTGCAGTGTGGATTGCTTTGAACAAGAACCACTGAGTTCAAGATCTTGGCAAAATTCTAAAACAAAAACTTCCCAAAGTTTTGTTATGCGTGGAGAGGGCTATCACAGTTAACGGTAATGAAGCCACGGAAGGGGTATGAAACCTTGTACACCACAGACACATCCTTAAACATCAAAGCAGAGAAATAATATAAGGAAAAGTCACAAACTACACTCAACTTCCCCATTATTTAACGTGGGAACCCCTATGTATGATCTGCAGGCTGCATAGTCTTACAAGACAATCCATTTTGTAGTTATTGCTAGGGCATTTGTCAAAAAAAAAAAAAGAAAACCAAAACAAAACCTACCCGGAATTAAAAATACATTTAACAATTTTTTTTCCTTTAAAGCTTTCTGCTTTCTGTAGCAGTCTGAAAGAATTATGTAGTCACATGTCTTCAAGTTTTTGTATTCCCTGATTGAAATAGAATTTCAGTATTTAAATACTGCAGTTGTATCAACAATATGTCTGTTGAGCAGTGTCTACCTGAACTGAACTGAAATAATGCTGCCCATAAACTTAAAACACAGAAAGTTTGTTTTGAAATATGGATGACTTGGATTGAAAAAAAAAAAAAGGAATAACTAAAGGAATAACTTTTACCATCTCCATCTTCACCATATGCCAGGAAAGGTGGTATTGTGATAATGCGCTTCTCTCCTACACACATTCCCAAGAGACCCTGGTCCATACCAGGAATCAGCCATCCAATCCCCACATAGGTATCATAAGTTCGCATCCGATTATGGCTAAACATGAGAAAGAAAAGAAATCACAACCAAATGTTTGCCAGCCACAGGAAAGAACAATATTAACCTTTAAATCCATGTACTACACACAGTGTAACTCACAACTTGCTAGCCCAAAAGTATTGGTCCTTCATTTACCAAGGGCTGGCTGGGAAGTTTTCCAGAGTGCTCAGCTATGTCAGGAACCTAATAGAGGCTTTGGCGGCTCACAAATACAATGGCAGCTGTTATCAAAGCATCGTTTTCCACTGGGCTCTAATGAAGCACACATGCTATACACTTAAAATCTCAGTAGGAAAGTGTTAGTGGCTCACTTTCATTACAAACCCTGCTAAGCTTACAAAACTTGTATCTAATCTGAACAGCTATACTAGCTATAGAGACTTTTAACTGACTGCAATAAATAGTAATATAAATACAGGTAATGAAATTTAAAACTGAAAAAAGCATCTGGATTGGCAATGCCTGTGAAGAAAAAATGCACAGCTTTATTGGTTTGAGTCAGTCCTGCTATCCTATAATCTCTGAATAAATTACTAACACACACACCATGCCAGCTTTCATTTCCTGTATTTCTGGGCAATTAGCATTAATTGTTACACAGGTGAAAGGGGAGCAAATGAGGGTGAGATACCTATTAAACTACACAAAGACACATAACCCAGCTGCATACCTTGAATCAAACAGGGTCCCATCTAAGAATGTTCCATTGTAATGGTACCGCACAAAGTCAGACACCTGGACTGTCCGAGGACACTTCTCAGGTTTGAAGTAAGTCTGAACCTGCACTTCGTCCTCTGAGTTCCAAAGATCTATCAGAAGCACATCAAAATGGAGCACAGCATTGGGGGGTATCACACCAGCTGCAAAAGCAAAACACACACAGTTTTCCTTCCCTTTTTATACAAGGTATCAGCAAAAAGAAACCAATCTATGCATACCCTAAAAAAATTGCATAAGGTACACCTTATCTCCTGTTGTGCTTACAACTCCTTGGCCCCTTGCCACCACTGCAGCTATTTATGGGGGGAAATCTGGCAAGATGAACTGCTATCACAGCTGTCCTTCAGGCAAACTGACCTTGAGTTAGCATTTGTTGCCTCTCGGAGGCTGCAGAACAAAGATACTTTTGGAACTGGCAAGACCTTGTGCAGCACTGCAACCCCAAAGCACAATTTTGGTTTAATTAAGTACTTAACAGGGAGGTAGATGTAAATTGTTAACTTTTGTAGCAAGGGTCATTTGCCGAAGGTCCTCTACAGTGAACTGCTCTTCCTTCAGCATGCAGAGGGAGTCTGGAGAGATCACTTTAGGCTATAGGCTTAACAAACACCTCTGAGGAATAGGGGATAACGTCCCTGAAACTCCCTACTTGCAGTTTCTACCCTTCTCTTCTGTGGCTCCATTTCCTCTCTGCTCTGTGGAATCCCTTACACATCCAGCTGGCCCGGTGCTGTACTTACGGACGCCTTCACTTCCGTAGGCAAGCTTAGGGGGAATTTTCACGAACCGACGCTCGTTCACACACATGCCGACCAGAGCTTGGTCCATCCCAGCAATAAGCTGACCTTTGCCCACAAACACATTGAATGTGGATCCCCTGTCATAGCTGAAGGGGGGAAAGCAGGCAAAAATGTTAGTGGCTCATTTACACCCCTTTCCATTTTTTTTTTTTTTTGAAAGAGAGAGTTACCTGCACCTTGTCTCTCTCTTGCCCTGTTAGCATAACTTTACCACAAGACAGCTCCTAAAGGAAGGGGCAAATCCAAGTGTTCCTGAGACTTCAACACAGTTCTCCTTCTTTTCACTGCTCATCACCTATCTGAAACGCATTCTAGCAGTGTGCAATGTGTACTACAGGCACCTGAAGGCCAGAACTATGAACAGCTAATTGACACACTAATATTAAAAGCAGCACTGGAAAATTAAGTAAGAAAAGGAAAAATTAAAACACTGTTATGAGATATGGAAGGATGACTGCTCCCACAGTAGGAGCTCAGCATATTGATTTTGGTCAGTAATGTCACAAAAATATTATATAAGATCTATAAGCTTTACCGTGTGAGACATCACAGTTCCAATCTCTGTGGGAGAAGAGGAAAGGGAAAAGATGCCTTTTTAAGTAATAGCTGTGAGGTTTGCCAACAGGTTATTTATTTTCTCCTCCACTTTCACAGCTCTCACTTAAAGCACAGAGACATGTTTTAAACAGCAAGTTTGCCAGATCAAGGATCACGAAACAAATGATCTTCCTCTGTGATAATATGTGAATATTCAAAAGGTAAAAGAAATTATGCTTAAATGAGTCAAAGTTTTCCAGAGGGGATGGAGAACAGCAGCGTTAACACAGCAGAACACTAACATTAGCTTACATGGTAAGTTTGGTAACCTTAAATCTGCACAATGACCCCACTTTGCTGTGCCTGAATTACTGCTATTTAAGTTTTTGAAGCATGTATAAACACACGTCAAGAAGCATTTCAAAAGCTTCATGCCTATTTTTAAACTTTTACTGCCTCTGTTTTACCAAATCCCTTTTATAATTTCAAGGACTTTTTTTACATTTATATCTGCCTAAAAGTCAGACCTGGGGGGAATAAAAAAAAAAAAGCTTGTGCCTTTTGTGTGCTAAAATTCTGGAAAGCAGCCAGTAGCTAGACATCCCCAGGGAAATGATGTCAAACTTTCCTTCGAAGACCGTACACATCATTTCCACAACATACTCAGCCTCCTGACAGTCCCACAGACTTAAACCTCTCAAATATTTTTCCTGAGTGATCTCTCTGTTTGCTCCATATTTTTTTTTTCTTCTGGCAAACATTTCTCTTAAAGTAGACAACCCTCTATTTCTGAGCATTCACTTTTGGTTGCAGTAATATTCCCACACCCAGGAAAGGATGGAAAATATTTAAATTACATCCTGACAAATTCTATTATACACACAAAACCATAATTAAGATGTTAAGACTAGTAACACAATAGGTTCTAAGAACCCCCCCAAAGCGGTATTTTGTAGAGATTGGCAAAGCTTGGTAGTACATCTGGGATGAACTTAGAACAGAAGAGCTTTCTTTTTAGCAAAATAAATGTACAATTAAGAGAACATTGATGCAAAGCAGAGAACTGAACAAAGCACTGATCAGACCATGCAGCTTTGCAGGACTGACTTTGCAGATTCCTTATAACTAAGCAAAACTTGTTTCTATTACTGGAATTGACCAAATTAATAGTAGATGACTAGGAAATTAAACTTGGACTTTTAAATGCAAAACATTTTATGGCCACTGAAATTAAAAATGCAAATGCTGATGCAAAAAAAAAAAAAAGCTAATAATAATAACATGCTAATTTATGTGACAGAGTCACGATTACTAAGACTTTGTCAACAGCCCGATAGTAATAGTATTGCTACCTGCTACTTGGAAATACAGAAAATTGATTTGAAAACTCAAGAACATTTTCAAGAGCTGAAGAAGGAACAGAGCAAAACTGCCCTTAGCTCAACATCTAGAGTATTTTCTAGACTGATTTCATAGTAGTGTTCAATGAAACTGATGCTGGTAAGCACATTCATAAACTTCAAAAAAGGCCAACAAACAAAAAAAACAGGTAAGAAAATGGGCTTTCTAACAGGTTTATTTTTGTATAAATTGACTAAATCTTTTTAATTCATATACAGGGAACACCAAAGATTTTAGAACAAACACTCCAGAATTTTTTTTCCATTAACCCACAGAAGATAAAATCCTCCTATTTTTTCCATGTCTTAACATGATAAAACACTGTCATCGGTCTTAAAAAAAAATAGTGAATAACAAAAGCGTACATCAACATGAGCTGCCATCTAGAAAAAAACCAAGCAGAACAAAGCAGGTATTTTGCATCCTTTTGAGATGAAGGCAGTCACAAAAATATTTATTAGACTAGACTACCACTATTACTACTTATTTACTGATATTTAGAGGACCCAAAGAGATAAATGCTGTAGAGTCCTGCACAGTCTGTTCCTGCCCCAAGTAATATGGAACAAAATGACAAGGAACTCAGAGCCAGGACCTGGGCAGCCCCTCCAGGTGCCCTGCCTCGATGCACAAGTTTCCTGTTACAACTCAGGGTGTAAAGAAGCCTCAGCAGGTATCTGTAGAAATCAAAAACACACTTCTGAACACGTGGCCAGTTTTCCAATTGTCACGTATTCATAAAATAAGCCACAAGGATGCTGCCTTTGTGGGTCTTCACATCCACAGCTGAGACTTATGTTCCAAGCCTGACAGTTGCCAATGGATTCATTGTCCCTACTGTGCCCTTTCACTGAAACTGCACCAACACCAGCTGAAGTGCCAGCTATCACATCCCACATTTTAGTCGGAGAAGTGCTGGTGAATATGGCACTACTGGCATACTAAGTACAGTCAGCTCCAGATGGAGAACTGAGCTTTGAAGGACAGTTATTTCCCTAAGGCTGTAGATTTTCCTTGAAGCACAAGGGAGATTACCAGGATTACTGAAAATACATTTTGCTTTATCTTTCTGAGTAATACTTTGATCAGTGACAATGAATGAAGTAAGAAAAAACAAATAAGCTGTCAGCAGCAGCAGCATCCTTCACAATCTCCTGATCCCAGTATTTAGGCTTCCTGAGCCCAAAATAACAGCAGGAAAGCAGCCAGGCACTGCACTGTACATAGGTCACATTTATTCAAGGATAAAAAAAAATTCTATGTAAGTACAGCCTGATAATTCTTTTATTTCCGGCAAGGATAATGATTCAGAATCACTTGCATTCGAGGAGGTCTGAGCCTGGAGAAGATACAGGACATGTACAGAACGAAACGGGCAGGAAAGCACTACTGTGAGAGACTGTGATACCATATACACTCCTGTTTAGCGGGCTGAGGCTAGCTGAATAACCTTACGGTCTTCACTCTTGGAGCAGAAAGCTCCCATTCAGCGCCTTGGAGAAGCAGCTGAATGAACGTGGTGGAGATCCATAACGGCAAGCAAACTACTGCGAACTGGACTCAGCCACCGCAGAGGTCTTGCCCCCTGTCCCCAGTGGTCACAGCCCAACTCTCTGCCTGCCGATTTCTCTATTTTCGTTTTGCCTCTGAATCGCGAGTTCTTTTACTTCATGTTTCAAAGACATCTTTCCATGGTGCTCCGGATGTCCTGCGTTCCCGCATGTACGACATT
>NW_008238330.1:8456737-8466949 GCF_000691975.1 Corvus brachyrhynchos
CCCGCCCTGCGGCCGCCCCGCTCCCTCCCCGCGCCGGAGGTGCGACGTGGCGCTGCCCCCGGCCGCCTTCCCGGCACTCCTCCGCTCCCGAAGGATGCACGGGAGGACCCCGACAGTCGTAAACACGCAGACACAACTCCGCCATTTCCCGCAGGTTTCCCGCAGCTCTTGGGAGCGAAGCTGGGAGGGACCGAAAACTGACCCCCTGCATCAGGGCTTTTTGTCACTCTGCCTGCGCACGTAGTCCGAGCACGACTTTGAATATTTGCAAGTTTAAAGTCTCATCGCAAATATTCCACTTTAGATCAAACCCCCAAAGATAGGAGGCTGTGTTGGCAAATGCGTATTGATGCACACCAGTGCTGTCACAGGGATTCGCAACTCCCTGGCGGGGGACCTTTACAAATGACATAGAGAAAAGACAGAATCACTGAATGCTTTGGGTTGAAAGGGACTTCAAAGATCATCTGGTTCCAACCCCCTGACATGGGTAGGGATATATTTCAGTAGATGAGGTTGCTCCAAGCCCCATCAAACCTGGCCTTGAACACTCTCAGGGATGAGGCATCCACAACTTCTCTGAGCAACCTGTGCCCATGCCTCATCACCTTCACAGTAAAGAATTTCTTCCTAATATCTAATCTAAACCTACTCTCTTTCAGTTTGAATCCATTCCCCCTTGTAAATAGTCCCTCTCCATCCCTCTTGTAGGTTCCCTTCAGGTACTGGAAGGCTGCAATTAGGTCACCCTGAAGCCTTCTCTTTACCAGGCTGAACAATCCCAATTCTCTCACCCTTTCCTCACAGGCGGTGTGCTCCATCCCTCTAATTGTCTTGGTGGCCTCCTCTGGACTCACTCCCAACAGGTCCATGTCCTTCCTGGGCTGGGATCCCAGAGCTGGGTGCAGCACTGCAGGTGGAGTCTCACCAGAGCAGAGCAGAGGGACAGAATCCCTGCCCTTGCCCTGCTGGCCACGCTGCTTTGGATGCAGCCCAGGACACATTTGGCTTTCTGGCCTGCAAGTTCAAGCTGCCAGCTCATGTCCAACCTCTCATCCATCAGCACCCCCAAGTCCTTCTCCCCAGGGCTGGTCTCGATCTGTTCATCCCCCAGCCTGTGCTGATACCAGGGGTTGCCCTAACCCAGGTGCAGCACCTTGCACTTGGTCTTGTTAAATCACGAGATTCTCATGGCCCCACTTCTCCAGCCTGCCTAGGTTCCTCTGGATGGCATCCTGTCCTTTGAGTGTGCCAACAGCCCCGCTCAGCTTGGTGTCATCTGCAAATTTGGTGAGGGTGCACTCGATTCTTCCATCAATGTCCTTAATGAAGATATTAAATAGCACTTGGTCCCAGTACAGACCTCAGAGGGACACCACTTGTCACTGATGTCCATTGGGACTCCGAGCCATTGACCAGATGGCACCATCCAACTACTTACTAATCTAACAGTCCACACATCAAATCCATCTGTCGCCAATTTAGAGGGAATGATGTTGTAAGGGACCATGTCAAAAGCTTTACAGAAGTCCAGATAAACAACACCCACAGCTCGTCCCTTACCCATTCTTGCAGTCACTCCATCACAGGAGGCCACCGGGTTGGTCAGGCAGGTGAAGATGCCCTTGGTGAAGCTCTGCTGCTGTCCTGAATCACCTCCCTGTCCTCCATGTGCCCTAGCGCAGCTTCTAGGAGGATCTGTTCCATGTTCTGCCCAGGCACAGAGGTGAGGCTGACAGGTTGGTAGTTCCCAGGGTCCTCATCTCTACCCTTTTTAAAGATGTCACCTGGGACTTCATGGGCTGCCACAACTTTTCAAATATCATGGAGAGGGGCTTGGCAACTATATCAGCCAATTCCCTCAGGACTCTGGGATGCATCTCATCAGGCCCCATAGACTGATGTACATTCAGGTTCTTCATGTGGTCATGAACCTGACCTCACAAGCACCCAATAAGATATAGCATCCAAGAGGAATCACCATCCCAGTGTGCCAGCAATCCCCTTCCCCTCTCTCTTTGATCTTGAACACAGTGATGAGGAGGAACTTAGGTTTTTCCTCTGTTATTCTAACTGGTTGCAGTGAACAAGGATGGGAAAGCTAAGCATCTGCATGTGAAGCACCAATCCCAAGCAAGATTAAGTAAAATAATGCAATATTTTTGAAAAGCAGAGAAATTGATGACAGCAGGACTGAGGCAACCAGTTGGAAATGCAGGCACCTGAGGAATACCATGTAAGAAACACCAATGATAAGATTTTGTTACTGACAAATTATTAAACAAGCACAGTGTACTCTTGGGTGGTCTACTTGCAAGTCCATGAAAACCAGGGAAGAGGGTGTGCCTGAGCACTGCAGCTGGGGAGACAACGGCTCACAGGCCCAGTTGCCCACTTTTTGTGCCTCTACCACCCAGCAACAGAAGGGATGCAGTCAAAGCAAAGGTTTTTTAAGTGCATTCAAAAGTGCTCTTGTATAATATTGAGGTATTTCCAGGAAATGGGTGCTGCTCGATGACCTAACCAGTGAAAAAAGTTACCAAATTGGGCAGTTATTTAAAGATAACAAAATTTGTGGTTACAAATCACATCCTCCTTCCAAAAACAGTCACACTGCGCATTCCAAATCGGTCTTTTAAACAAGCAATGTAAATTGTCTGGCAGTTGACTAGAATTAAATAGCTTATTTTGATGTTGGTTTATGTGAACACAATTTATTTTCTCAAGGAAAACTCATAGTTCACCATTGGAGTATGTTGATACAACCAACATAAAGATAAAGCTTACCATGAATTTGGTACTTCTTATTGCCAGGCAGTGACACAACCTTTATTTTTGTATGTTTATTTAAGAAGTTCTATGTTTTCAAAACAATTCCTTGGACTCTTAATATTTATGCAGATTTGTATTCATTACTCTTCACCTGTGTCAATAACAATTCTCCACTTCTGATGTAATTACCATTGCCTCAAGATTGCTCTAAGTGTTTCCAGTTTTATTAACTCCTAAAAGAGCCACATGTCCCTTCTGTGCTGCCAAACCTGCTCACTTCATGCCTCATTTCCATTTGCCCCATGGCTCACGTGCCACGTGCCTCTCCATAAGCACACACAGAGCTTGAGACAGCTGTGATGCAGGAAGGTGCATTCCTTTTTGTCCCCCTAGTTTTGTTCACAGAGGTAGCAAATATGCAAATCTGGTATTTTGCTTAGAAATGTCAGTTTAAACATTTTGCTGTCATTTCAAAGCACATACACAGGCAAGCACACACACACAAATTCTTATTTATATGTTATGTTTGAACAGCTTGAACCCAGCTTCCCCAGAAGCATTTTGGGGATGCTGATCTCTATCAGACCTGTTCTTCAGTCAGCCTGACACACAGCAATGGCTAACACAGTGTGAGAAGGGTGAGAGAAAAGCACAGACATGCCTGAACCTCCTAGAGAAGCTGGTCCTGGGAGGAGGATTATCCTTTCCAAACTTTAAAACACAGTGCAGCTAAGGTCCAGGCTCCCTCTAAAAAGTTAGCTTTAAGGAATGTCACAGGTCAGACATTAACTGAGGATTAAGGAGCTGGGATTCATGCCTTTGCATCTTCTTTTAGAGTACACAATGTGTCTCATGTAATGTTCAAGGGGCTGCAGCTCTCCTAGCTTTGAGCTATGTTTTATCAATCTAAAATAGATTTGATGCTGTTCCCAAGTCTTTTGGAAGGGCAAGGAAGTAAAATGTCAGCTCTCATTGCCTCCCCATGTATCACAGCATTATTACCTTTAAGTGTGTCACACAGAGGAGAAATCCAAGAGCTCATATTCCAAAAAAGTAGATAAGAAAATTCCTTCATACACTACTTGATACAAATCATGTCTCAGAAGTACTGAAGACAGCTGAGGAGCATGCTGATGAGTCACTTCAATTAAAGATTAATTTATGGTAACTTGGGAAAAGGAAATAAAGCCTCAGCTTGAGTTTGAGGTAGGAAAGACACCACTGGTTTGTAACTTGAGATGCTGCCCTACTCCTTGGAATGTGCTTGAAGCCAAGCACCAGGCTGTCATGGGATGGAGGGCCTATTGTAAATGAAAATGTTTGCAGCACATTTGGTCACATAGACACAGGAGGAGTTGTGACTAGTGAAATATTCTGCTGAGTAGCTGTTGGACTTACTCCCTACTTAACCACCAACTGCTGTCAATTACCCCTCACACAGCTACAATTACAGGCCCAAAGATCAGTCCCTGCATGCCTGAAGTATGTATCTATTGTGCTTTGATCCAGAGGCTTTCTAAAACAGTAGCATACTGAGACAGAAAAACACAGAAAGGATTTGCAATGTTTTCTAAATACTCTATTATAGATCAAGGAAAACAGAGGTAATCCTTTTTTCTTAGAGTATGTCAAATGCTGCAGCTTGCAGATACCTTGAAATTATTGCAGGCAAATTTAGAGATAATTAAGATACTAGAAGTAAAAAAGTGCAAACAATGGAAATCAGTTTGAACTGATATGAAATCCTGTTTAAAAAAACATCTATCTGCTTTTAATAGGTAGGTAATATTCATAAAGATCAAAATATACTGCTGGTTTTGGCCGTGCAATCTGCTGGGGGCTTGTGAAAAGGGACTTTTAATTATTTTTATCTTCTGCAGTTTTCCACAGCTGTTCATCTCGGTATGTACTCTCTTTCAAAATCCTAAGGAGCTTCTTAGAGAATAGTTTTGGGTTACAACTAATGTGAAAAAAACATTGTGCTGTCTCTGCTGAAGTGAATTTCACAAGAAAAGAAAAAAAATGCTTGTTGTAACTAGAAAGCTAATTTTTGCTTCCAAAGATCTGTAAAGGTTGTAAGAGCTCTTCAGATATTTTGAAGCAACAATGGAAACATTGGTTTTAACTGTTAAATATGGCTAAACTATAACCACAAAACATTCTCAGTAAGTACTGGTTTTAGTAAACAGGATTTTGAAGAAATACTATTTCTATTTTATATAGCTACATGATTATCCCAGACCACCTGGAACCTGAAATACCTCTTTGCACCCAAAATATTGTAATGCAAGTTCTATCAGTCACACATAATTTAATTGCATGTAATTTATTGTCAATGGTGTGAGTCACGAGGGACTGACGACCCTAAATGCCTTTTAGTGAGTGACCAAAGTGATGCAGGTGACTTGGGCTTCTTTCTTCTTCATGAGCCATGAGAAATACTGTGGAGCTCTTCACTCTTCACAGAGAGTCATAGTGGACTAATCAGCCAGCTTGACAGGCTATTTAACACTCAGCTGTTATCCTGATTTATTACTGGTAGTGGTTTAGCAGTGAACATAAAGAAAGAGCATCAGAGAACTACACTCTAAATTGCTGATACTGAGATACATTTCACTTGCTCCAATCCATCTTCAGTTTATCTCTACTCCACCTATTATTGATGTTTTAAGGAAAGTCAAACAGAGGCTAACACTGTGAACCAGTGCTCTCTTTTAGACCCTGCCCTGCCAGGAGGGTCTCACGTGCCATAGGTACTCAGCAATTCCTTTGCTGGACATCACAGCATAACGAGATACCCCAACAGAGCTGTCTTAATTAGTGCTTATGAATAGCCCGCCATTCCAAATGTGCCACGCTAAATTACTATCCGAGTGATTTAGCAAGTCTGGCTCATTTTGGCGGAAACCAGTCAGACAGCACTTACAAAAGGCACTGCCACCAGAGATTAGGCAGTGGCTCCCAACAGCCAAACACAAGGATAAATTACAGTTGACTGTTGTCTTCCACCAACACTGATATTGTTTGTAAGGCAAAAGGCTGTCAAAGGCATAGGCCTGGATCGCACACTTCGGAGGCATCAGTCATGGCTTCTTTTGTGTTTGCACTTCAACTGTTGTAGTTTGCACTCCACTAGAAACAAACAAATAACTAGCAAACCAACTCTGGGCAAAACTATTTTCTAATTACCCTAGAGCGATGGTGTTGGCCTCAGTGTAGAAGTGCCAGTGTAAAACTGCAGAAAAACTACCCTATGCGTCTGGCTTTTCCTACCATTTCTCACAACTATATGTATTTAAATGTTACAGATTTCCATTCAGTGTTGATGCATTTATCAGGCATGATATATATACGTGTATTTTGCAACAAAATGCCTTCACCCTCATCTCACAAAAAAGGAAAGGGTTTTCAGAAGTAAATACTCTTGAAAGTAGAGACCACAGAGGTTAAAACTCACTATTTCAAAGTAAGTACGAAAATCAGTTACCAGATTTTCAGAAAACTTAATCTATGGAGGGGCTAAAATTTAAAAAATCTGGTCATAAGGGACATACCAAATGTAACGTAAGTAGCTGAAAACAAAAAGATTGGATAAAAAATTATTAAAAATCACCTAAACTAAAGCATATTCTAAATATATTGCAGATACCCACAAAGTCAGAGAATGGTTTTGAAACAACAGACTGCTTATACTAAACTGCAGAAAGACTTGGATATTCCTAACAGATACAACAGATTCCTATTCCTAAAGGATACATGTAGTTAACGACAGGCTTTCAGTCTGTGGACTTGCCATGCAGAAGTGGCAAGGAAGCCTGCTGTCCGCTGGCCTAAATTCCCAATGAATGGGGATTTGCATCTGCAACGGAAATGATCTAGGAGACTGCACAAAGAAAAAAAAAAAAGAGCTATACTGCAGCCTTCTGCCATACAAAATGTGCAGAACAGTGAGTCTCACTGAACCTTCACATGCAGCATGAACAATCTCAGAATTGTGTTGTGTGCAGAAAGATGTGGTTCCTGCAACAAGGGTCACACTGGTTTCCTTAAATGCATTAAAAGCAATCAAAAAATTACTCATAGTTTACCTATTATAAAGGGTCTTCACTCAATCAAAAGGGAGGGCAGAAGAATTATGTACTTATTTGAAGACTAAAAAGCTTTTCAAAGAAGCACAGTAGACACGAAGGTCTGAAAAGCAAATGGTCTCAATTGGATTTTATCATGCCTGATCTGTACTCTGTCCGCTAGAACTGTTACAGCTCCATAATTAAAAAATAATAATGTTTTGTTCCAACATTCTTTCAAACAAAGCTGCCTTAATAAAGTTGGTTTGCAAATTAGGTGTGGACTATGACTCCTGCTCAGAAAGACAGAACCCTTTTATCCAAGCTCCAGTCTAACCCTCACCCCCACATCCACCCATCCCCTGCCCACAGCATTTTCCATATAAAACGCCTTCTGAAAGCTGCATGTGTTGGGAGGAGAAGAGAGAATGGTTCATCTGCAAACAACCTGGCACAAAACAAACTATGCAAACTTTCCTTAAATGTAAGGGTATCTGTTCCACCAGGGGTACAACCTGCTTGCATTTTGAAATGAACACACCGCAAGCTCACTTTGCATGTCTTGGGTAAAAGGACTATTTGCAGAAGTGATTAGAAAAGAGGCAAGTAAGGTCAGTCACTTCTCTGCATACCAGCGCTGTAGCTGCCAGAAGCCACTGCCTAAGCAAACTGGAAACAGGACACCTTGTTATTTTTCCCCTCCTTCATTAATATTCACGTGTGAATCCCCTGGGAACTACCTGAAGTTCCTAGGTGTTACAAAATAGTGCTCACTGGTTCTTGTTAGTAATGCCTAGCGTATTTAATGCGTAAGCATTAAAGCAGGTGCTTACCAGGAGTCCAGTGCAAGAAGATTGCAGCAATCTTTTCTCCTAATTAGTAAGCATTTAGTGACCTTTGTGTGAATTTTTATCAACATTTTGCATTTCAAGGGAGAAAGAATTATGTATTCAGACATCAACTCCTAACACTTCACTTTTACTAGAAATGTCAAGGTTCTTTTGGAAGCAGATTCACACAGATTCATTGGATATGTACTGCATCTGTGAACTTGTTCTTAACAGAAGAGTCCATCTGTATAGCAACTTTGGTGTCGTATTCCAATAACTTTTCCAGCCATCTGATTTGTGTACTAAAGAACAGTTTTAGGCCCAGGCTCACAAAATTGGGGGCTTTTACATTACACAATGATGTTTAGGTGTTGGTAAGATCATTCTGAGTGCTGGGCATGTTCTGAACCCATTCCTGGTTTGCTGGGCTGTTGCAGCACAGGTCACAGGCTTTGTTGCCTGCCTTCTCCACTAATTGTTCCAGTCAAGTCTTATCTGTACGTCCATAGGGTTCCAACCAAACATCCCATGCAATCTAAGTGGACTAAAGAAACACTCCATAACATAAAGCCAAGAATTAAAGTCTTAGCAAATGAAAGAATTGTTACTTTTAGTCTGGCTACAATCATGCTAAGATTTGTTGTCCAAATTAGCTAATAATTGCAGCTAATTCAATAATGATATAATGAGAACTACTATACACAAAGTTAGTATTATCTATACCTTTCTCTGGTCTCATGCTCCCCTTTCCACTGGGTTCAAAAGTCAATAAAACCAGGCTTTAGGAAAAGCAAGGGCTGGTTGTAGTAAGTTGTCAGCATCCTAAGTTCTTTGTCTTGACTACAGTGATAATATTAAGGATTTCTTCTTCCTCTTTGCCAGGAAAACAATGATGCACGTTTTCCCCTCCTCAGTCAAGGTCTGCTTGGGGTCATTTTTCATGTTCGCTATCAGTCTGTCAACTTGCTCCTTCTTTGTTGGCTCACAGTTCAGTGTTACATCTCACTTTACTGCAAGTTATAGGTTTTACCTATATTGCAGGTAAACCACAAAATCAATTGACTCAACTGCTAAGGCTTCATTTCTTTAGTGATCTGTGGTTGACAGTCTGTGCTTTGTGTCTGTGGTCCTGAGGCCCTTCACCATCCTGTGCTTGAATTTTCTTATCTCGTACTTGCATTTTGGGAGGCCCAAAACACCCTGTTTTTTTAATCTACAGCCTTCAAGCTGTGGTTTCCAGATAGCTTAACTAATGTTTTATGAACACAGCCTAGCCACCTGTAGCCAACATCTACATGTTTTGGCAAGAACACTGGTACTTCATTAAAATTACTTTATAACTGGGCAGAACACCTCTTATTTCTTAGTTTGTTCAAGCATGACCAAAAAGCACCATGCAAGGCTGGCAGGAGAAAGCAGGAGAAAGCTAAACTGATTTTTTTTACACACTCCACAAATGACAAATAGAAGCATAGGCCATGCAGAAATCTGCCTAGATACAGAGTGGACCAAGAGAGAGTGTGTTTTTTTCTACCTACAATGATATATTTATCCTTCAATTTCTATATAACTACAGATTGACAATAACTTTCAAGCAGAAGTAACTATGAGGGAGTGTTCCTGGATGTCATTCATAGCAAAACTAGCATAATGGAACAGAAACATAGAGGTTCCTAGCCCACCACTGGAAAACATTACTTCTGCATGTTTGGCATGAGTTTCAACAGTCCCATAGGAGAATTCCTTTCTCATTCCTGTCAGAGACACTCCTGGGTCAACTTGCTTAATTTATCCTTGCTTCATTGCTGTACCAGTGCTACACTACTCTTTCAATATTACCCTCTTGGGAGGTGCAGGTAAAGAAGAAGGTCTAGAACTGTGAGTTTCCATTCCTTTCATTCCAGTCACCTAGAAAGCTGTTGGTGACCTGACATATGGGAAGTATGTTAAGCTAAAGAGCTGTGAATTTTGGATAGTTTTGAAAAAAACTACAGTTAAGTGGGAACAGCTGCTTTGCATGGAACTAACAGATCAGCTGTTTTAACAAGAGAAAGTCATCTTCCCATTTCATAGAGGTGGCAAGCAGAACCAAGAATCTTTTCCTTCAGCTTTTTAGATTACATTTTTCATCACTTTATTTCTGCAGTTTCTGTGACCCATTAGTAAACACTGGAGCCTTTTTAGGTTCCACTGGAAAGTTGGCAGCTCAGAGAGGACATACCAAGGACAGATGCTGGCACTGAAGATGCCTATTTTACTTGATACGCTAGGCATCGTTTAAACGGGGACTGTTTTATCAGTCACTATATTATAGAGACAAAATTCAGGAAAGGAATCTGCTTTTCCAAGGAAAAAGTTCTTGTAAACCAATCACTGATTTGAGAATATAGCCAAAGCTCAGAAGGAGGAATTTCCTGCAGCCATGAAGAAAACCAAAAACCAACTGGCTACCAGGCAAAGAATCTAGCTTTGATTCTTACTTAGTCAGTAGCAAAACTCCTGCCAACTTTGATGACAGTAAGGCTATAACCACTAGGGGTTAA
>NW_008238330.1:8466962-8474010 GCF_000691975.1 Corvus brachyrhynchos
TTATCATCCCTCTAATAAGGGGTTCAAATTACAGCAATTCTGACTCAAACTTTCATCTGTAAAAAACAGATAAATAGAGAATTATGGATTTCATTGCATTTGGCTGTTTCTTGTGAAACCAAAGTCCTGGCCACTCAGCTTGGGCACAAGTGATCCCACAAAGGATGGTATGTTTTGTAAGAAGTTGGGAGACTGTGCAAGGGTTGTCAGCCAAAATCTCCCTTCTCTACTGTTATATAACATGCCATTGGCATCTGAATGCTCCCACTGTTGACACAGTTCCCAAATGGGACCAGTCCTTACTCAGGTAAAGTCCTTTGAAGGTAAATAAAACTTTGCCTCTGTAATGATGTACTTGGGGCTCTCCATTAGCAGAAGAGACAACATGTTGCTCTCTACAAGTACCTGAAAGAAGGTTGTAGCAAGGTGGGGATTGGTCTCTTCTCCCAGGCAACCAGTGATAGAACGAGAGGATGCAGCCTCAAGCTGTGCCAGGGGAGTTTCCACTTGGACATTAGGAAGAATTTCTTCACTGGAAGGGAGGTCAGGCATTGGAACAGGCTGCCCAGGGAGGTGGTGGAGTCACCATCCCAGGAGGTGTACAAGAAACGACTGGACATGGCACTTAGTCCTCTGGTCTAGTCGGCAAGGCTGTGATCAGTCTAAGGTTGGACTCAATGATCCTGGAGGTCTTTCCAATCTTAATGATTCTGTGATTCAATGTCAGTGTATACACAGAGGTACAGCACTATATCAAGTGTGTACTACACAAATATACACTCCTCAAATATGAAAAATTTTTATTTCCAGGAAAAAAAATGCAAATGTCACAACACAAAATGTCTGGGACTACATATGGTTATTTGTATTTATTTATAAAGACCAGAAAACAAAAGGCAAAAAACAATGAAAAATGTAAGTTATACAATGATTTCATGTCTTTAAAGATTTACGTGAATTAAAATAATGAAAAATAATTAAAGAAATATTCTTTTCACTGAGTGGTGGCTTGAAGAGACGGTATGCATTACACTTCTGATGGAGCAGGGGACTTTACAAACTCCAAGTGATCAGTAAGACGGTATCTCCACAGAAGGATGGAGTTCCTCAGTGCAATCATCTACCAAAGCTTTGGAGGACAAAATTCACTAAAAGAAAGACAAACATTCCTCTTTTAAGTTCCAGCTTATCAGTCTTTGGGATAGATCCTATAAAAAGATTTGAGTGCTCAAAATGGGATGTAGTTGTTCAAGGGACTTCAAATTAAAGCTGCAGTTCAAACCACTTTGCTCAACTAATTTCCAGAGATGCTTCCTTGCTTAGCTATAAAACTTCCCTGCAAGTGCACATTTTTGAATTAACTACATAGTAACCTAGTCTTTATAGAAATAAACAATTCAATGCTTACTTCACACCTGTGCTTGGTTTGAATCCAGCTTTGATGGAAGTTTGATGTTCTTCTGCCAATTTTCCTAAAAGGCTTATTTTGTAGATGTAGACATGTACAGATAATATCAACTACCAAGAGGATCAGGACTGTACAAAATGCAGCTGTGGCCATCATGTTCTTTCAGACATTTGCTGCTGGCTTAAGGTCACAACTGCCTGTCTCACACACTGCCAAGGCCTCCGAAGGAACTTGTTACAAGATAAACCCCCACATCAGGAACTTAAGCACAGAAGAGAAGAATTTGCAACAGGAAGGAGCTAATTCCAAGCCTAATGGAGGTAAGGCTGGTTAGTACATTCTGGTGAGGCATCTCTCAATAACTGGATCATAACACTCACTCACTCCCTTTATGTGATGACATATGGCAGTGAACACCACAGTAAAGGTTCAGGTGGGTAGGAACACTTCACTGCTGAGCAGTATCGTTGTAAATATGAGATTAATCTGAGAAGCAGGAACTAGGAGCACAATATTGTCACCTGGTGCAATGGTGCTGGTCAGGGAAGAACAAGGCTCTGGTCCTTGCTTAGAGTATTGATTTTGTATCTCACAGAAAGACGTACAGTGCCCATGGTTGGATGGGCACTCCTCTTAGTGTACTCACAGCCAAATTCAAACACACTTGTCTTTCTGGCCCCATGAATCTCAAATGCTTCTCTTCACTGCTTCCGAAGAGTGAATTATGAATAGTAGGTGGCCCCCACTGATGTAGCTGTTAGCCTGACACTTAGGGGGTATTTTGTCCCAGTGACACAGAACCTCCCATCACTGAATACCCAGACCAAGGAGGGAACCAAATCTAAGTCTCTCATTTTCTAATGCTAAAGTAGTATCGAAAGAAACTGCCAGCATTTCCACTTCAGAAAAACTATTCTCTGTAAGAAAGGATGTCAGCACCTCTCCTCATAGCTGAGGTTCCCAAATGGCTAAAGGGCCACTGCTGTTCTGAGACAGCCTTCCCTGTAGCCAGAAGTGGCCCAGAGCTTAGACTCACTCTATTCTGAATGACTCCAGTCATCTAGATTTGGGCAGCCATAGGCTGACCATTCTGGAT
Source organism: Corvus brachyrhynchos (assembly GCF_000691975.1). NCBI lineage: Eukaryota > Metazoa > Chordata > Aves > Passeriformes > Corvidae > Corvus > Corvus brachyrhynchos. The sequence continues at coordinate 8,469,467 of NW_008238330.1, forward strand.
TTCGACTGTGCTCTGCTCAGCCTGCTGCTTCTTCTGGATCCCATTAGAAGGTGCTTAACTTCCCATGAAGCCTAACACAGTTTCTGGATTCCTCTCCCATGCGTAATATCTGACACATAATAAGAAACAGATCCTGGCCCTAAGCTCTAGCCAGCCAAAAATGGAGAAAAACAGACTGGCTGACATTCTGCCAGGGCTACACTCTCACAGGAATACTGATACCCATGGGATGACATAGATGTAAATTAATTTGGTCCCAGTGCTATCGCTTGTAACTGAAACATTTTAAAGTTGTAGTGGACACCATGAAAAATAACGTCTTTCAGATACTTCATGTTGCAACAGCAATTAATGTTTCTGCTCAGATGTTTGGATGAAGCTGGAATTACAGTGCCATGACACCAGTGGTAAGACAACATTTCCCCAAAAAATTAACTTCTTGAAATGGCTGAAGCACTACATTCATATAAAGGAAAAAAAACCCCACCCCATAACTTCAAAAAAGTCTCCTTCTACGTACCAGGAACCAGATCCTCAGTTAATATAAACCCTTGAAATAGAATGGATTTAAGCAATTTACAGATGCCGAGCATCTTTTCTTCAGAATAAATAGAAATTAAAATAACAATTTTTTTCCTACTCCCTCCTTTTCACAATTCATTTTGTTTTGATCTTTCCTAAGGACTGATATGAAAACAATTGTCTTCTTGGGTAAGTGTGCAACACAGGAATCCAGGGTTTCTTCTCAGCAAAAGAGGGGAAAAAAGAAACTCTGGAGGTACCTACAGCTTTAAATAATCTCCTCTTACTAAAAAAGCCTGACCTTGGTACTTCTAAGGGTAATAAAGTGATAACGTTCATTTCTAAGACAGATGAGAAAGGGCACTGAAAATTATTTGTATCAAACTGAAGAAAGAACACATTTAAACCACTGTGTCTAAGCAGATTTATGTATCTATTGAATTTTACCTCCTGTGTGCCCCATTAAGTTATTGCAGTAAAGATGACTTCCAAATATCCTGATCTGATCAGAAATTACAGCCTGGGTGTACAAGCCACTGGGATGCAAAGAACACAGCCAAGATCCCATTGACTTAACAGTAAGAAGAGGATTATATACACTATGGTCTGTCCTTCTGCCTCCATTGCAACCCCACACTTCTGTTGAGACCATGCACTTAGTTCCTGAATTTGTGCCAATTATTCTGTCAAGGCTGAAGTCATTGAATCTGAGGTCATCTAAGCCAGGCCCTTACCTGCTCCAAACTGGCAGAAGGCTTCTTACTTCAGCCAAGTTAGGACAGTCAAGAGTGTATGAGACTGGCAGGGTTTCTGGAGAACTCCTGTCTCTTTTGCTATTGCACACATCTCTCCCACAGAATACCATTCATAAACTGGAAACACTCCATCTTAGAATCATATTAGGTTTTCTGTCACTGTCCTATCATGCTGGAAAGCTGTTCCATAGTCTGACTACCCTGCTGGTTTGAAAAAGTGAAGTAAAAAGGTACTTGAAAATAACAACACTGGCCTGAAAGGGGGGCCAAAAACCTCTATTATATCACTTCAGTTTGCTTCCAACATAAAGTCTATATTTACCAGGCAGCAGTCCAGCTGGTCCCTAACTATTGGCAATAGTTAGTAACTATTGCCATTTCTCTAAATAGAGTGAAAAATTGATCATGTGTCTCATCTAAGTTCTTTCAGACATTTTACATGTAATTGCAACACATAAAACTGTTTCTCCTACCTGACTTGTTCCTTGAAGACAGATGACCATGTAAGGGAGTGATTGCAATTTGACATGTTCCCACATGCTAGGAGTGTCACAGCAGCAAATCTCTTAGCCTCCAGCAAATACCAAGTCATCTACTTAACCCACTTCACAGTGGGTTATATTAACCACATCATCTTGCATTTGCCTCATACACAGATATTTAACTCAGATTAGCAAATAAACTGATTTCGCCTCTAAGCCTTTAGACAAGAGGTCTTAATGGAGTTTTGCACCTCAGGTCAGCTGCTGTGATTTGCCTTTTCAAGACATGCCAGCAATTCAGCCTGTTCTTCTGAGTTTAGGCCCAAGGAAAGGCTATCAATAAAACTCCCCAAAGGCCCGCTGCTAAGGAAAACACACAAGCTGTCTACAAACCCATGGGATGAATGAAAACGGTTTACTCACAATTTATGCACCATCTCATAACATGTCAGCCAGATGGATAGGTTGGAATCAGTTTATGTAGAGTAGGAGTTGGGTTTTTTTGATAAGTATATCTGCAAGGTTATGTTGCTTTGCTGCTGAGTGTTGCTCTGTTTTAGAAAGGCCGCTGCATCCTTTCCAGGGCCAGTAAACCTACAAAATTTGGTGCATGAAATAAAAATCTTCACCAATAGTGTATATTAGTGTCATGACACGCAAAAGCTAGATTATTTTGTTTAAACTTTAAAATACGCACCTTTTGCCTTGAAAAGGACCATGACGATTAATTGGACAAAAATAGTTTCCTGGGATCTGAAGTTACAATGGCAGCTACTTAGGTGAATGCAAGTGAGAAACATGACACGTGAATGTTCATCCCAAATAAGGTTTTAACAAGTAAAAGCTAAAATAATATTAAAGTAGTGCTTGATTAACAATACTACATTGTTAAATAATGTGTATGATTGCTTTTTCCCTTGTAAAAGATAGGCATTCTCAGGACTATGTTTGTCTTACCGCACTTCAGAATCACAGGGTGCTGTCATAGCAATTACCATTCTTTGCCTTTGATGTGCACTTTTGAAGCACTACAATAACCACATTTAAAAACACCTTCAATTCCTGGACTTCTAAGATATATTTTTTGCATTTCACTCAGCTCTTAAGCAATTCCTGAAATCTCATGTGCCCTTGAATTTCAGCATGATACAAAAGTAGAAATTTAAACTCTGCCTTCCCAACACTGACCTACCTGTTGCTCATCCTCCAGGAGAGAGATCACAGCCGAAGCAGGAAACTGCAAAGACTGGGGGTAGATTTGCCTCTCTAGGGGTGCTCATACACTGAAGAGGAGGTTGCCCTTTGCTTGTCAGCTAGGTCTCACCACGGCAGCATGGCCCTAGCCAGACCTTGCTGGGTTTGCTTCCAAAGCAAAGTCTCTATTTAGAGACTTTTTGGTGCTAGAACCTTGTTCTGTAACCAACATGTACCTTCCATGGCAGCAACCCACCCATTAAAAAAAAAGTAAAAGAAAGAAAAACCAAACCCAACTCTGAGTGTTTTGGATGCTGACTTTCTCCTCCCTCTAGTCACATGTATTTTGGTCAATGGCAAGCATAGAATCATAGCACCATAGAATGGTTTTGGTTGGACAGGACCTTTAAGATCATCTAGCTCCAAATCCCTTGCCATGGGCAGGGACACCTTTCACTAGACCAGGTTGCTCAGTGCTCCATCCAGCCTGGATCTGAGTACTTCTAGGAATGGGACATCCACAATTTCCCTGGGCAACCTCTTCCAGTACCTCACCACCCTCACAGTAAAGAATGCTCAGCGAGTACCATGATGGGGCCTTCCTTGCATACCCAGCCCCTCTGCCCCAACCACAGGGGCCCCTCAGCTGCATCCCCAGCTTGGTGAGGGAGGCAACCCCCTCAGCCTTCCCTCCACTCTGGAGACACCTGCTCCCTGACACCTGGTAGCCAATCCACTGCCATATTCCCCCATGTGTATCCATACACCTCTCAGTCCTGGTGTGTGAATCACAGAAGGCTTTGAGTTGGAAGGGACCTTAAAGATCATCTATTTCCAACTCCCTGACATGGGCAGGGACACCTTCCACTAGGCAAACCTGGCCTTGAACACTGCCAGGGATAGGGCAGCCACAACTTCTCTGGGCAACCTCTGCCAGTGCCTCACCACCCTCACAGTAAAGAATTTCTTCCTAGTATCTAATCTAAACCTACCTCTTTCAGTTTTAATCCACTCCCCCTTGTCCTGTCAGTACACACCCTTGTGTAAAGAGCCTCTCCATCTTTCTTCTAGCTCCCTTCAGGCACTGGAAGGCTGCAGTTAGGTCACCCTGAAGCCTTTTCTTCTCCAGGCTGAACAATCCTAATTCTCTCAGCCTTTCCTCAAAGGAAAGGTGCTCCATCCGTTTAATCAACTTGGTGGCCCTCCTCTGAACTACAACAGTTTTATGTCCTTCCTGCGCTGGGGTCCCCAGAGCTGGATGCAGCACTCCAGGTGCGGTCTCACCAGACCGGAGTAGTGGCCCTCTCGCAAGGGAGGAATGATTGGGACGCTGGTAATTTTTTTTACTTTAAATATCGGTGTTTTGAAGGCACAACACTCCACACGTTATCCGTAACCCCCGGCAGGCGCCGGGCGTTTCTGAGGCTGCGGCAGCAGGAACACAGAGCCCAGCGGGCTCCCTGAAGGGCGGAGCGATGAGGGCGGCCCGGCCGGAGGAAGTCGGAGCTCGGCCGGAAACCGGGATGCGGAGGGCGGGAAGGGGGCGGCGCCGGGGCCCCGCCGGCCGCCGCCGCTCCCCCCCCCCGCGCGC
>NW_008238330.1:8474186-8496219 GCF_000691975.1 Corvus brachyrhynchos
CTCGTTTCCAGTGCAGGGTTTGGGGTTTTTTGGGGGGTGGTGATTATTCTGCCCCTGTACCCTTAAGGGTGAGTCGGCACAAGGGCTTCGGGGCCACTTGCAGAGCTGCTTGGTGACTTACGAAAGGCTTGTTGGGGCACAGAAGGGGCTCTCCCGGGTTCCTCCCAAGTCTGAGAGATGCAGCATTGGAGCAGAGGTTGTTCCACTAGAACGGACTAAAAAAAAAAAAAAAAAAAAGAAATTGAGATAAAAAGGTGATGTAAAAGGTTTATGCTATTTCACTGAAAAGCAATTATTATTTTAATGGAATAAAAAGGTCAGAAAGTACACAAGAACATGATTTTTTTTTTCTTTTCCACGTGGAACTGAAAATCTGTTTGTTATTAAATGCACCAAACAGCACTCCGAAGTTATTGTTATAAAGATGGGATGAACATACTTTAACCACCTTTCCCGTGCTGTTCTTATTGTATTAGTATGATTGTGCCTAGCAATCCTATAGGTGTGTAGGGGTGTGTGCGTGTGCACAGCTAAGGCAGTGAAATATTGCATATGCCATCAAACCTATGGCCTAAAATGATGCACAGCCAGTACAGATGTTTTGTGTCCTGCTGAGTTAATACGTGGATAATGTCTGGAAAGTCCTGTTGAAAAGAGTCTTCCATAAAGCAGAGGATTTCACGACTCTGGGCTTGCACAGTGCTGTTCTTCATGTGCCATTGGAAAGCAAAACCAAAAAAATCTCTGTCCTCTTCTAAGATTGCTCTACCACTTTCTCAGTTGCTGTGTGCTTTGTGTAGCAACCTGTTTGTTACTTGGATTCTAATAACTGTTTTATCTACTGTTAACCCCAAAGAAATGCTGCAGAAAATATGGTACTTTGGTCAGTAGGGTTCTGTCTTTAGGTTTAATGCATAGAAGATGACGAAATTATTATGTATTAGGTTTGGCTGGCAAAGCTACATGTAAGGAAAGGTCTGGCTTGACATTTTCAGCTGACTATGTCTATGATTTAGCAGTGCTGGGGTAAAGAAGTTTGGATCAGTGAGACCTTGGGGAGGGGTGTGGCAGAAAACCAGTAGAGAATTATGCAGTTGTGGTAACTGAAGCTAAATCAAATATACCACATATCCACAGCAAGTAGTTGTGCTCCCACGAGAATATGAATCTGAAGGATGTTTGCAAGAGAGATATACTAATATGATAAATGCTGTCTCTTGGTCAGCTTGCTGTATCCATGTTCTGCTGTAGTTCTTGGATATTATTTATGGGGTAAAATTTAACAAAAAATGTGAGCTGAAGGTTTTAACTCAATACCACTGAAAAACTGTATTTTCTCAATTTATTTGTCTGTGTGAAGCTGCAGACTAACAATATTTCTATTGCTTTTCAGCTATGAGAAACCACCCCCTGGGCTAATTAAGGTTGGTAAATAGCAGTAATTTTTTAGGATTATGAGGGATTTTCACAAAACCTGTTCTTTAGGCATTTAAGTGTCTGTGTTACCTGTATAAATTACAGAGAGAAGTAAGTGCTTCCCAGGAAAAACTCAGAGAATCATTACAAGCTGACCTCTCTGACTTGGTGATCCAGAGTGAAATGGCCAGAATCAGACAGAAGGAGAACAGGACTTTCGTCATCTCTTAGCATACTTCATGCAGTATTTAATGGTGTGGATAGAGGGGAGCCGTTAACAGAAAGCAGACTTTCAGTTTGAATGACATCTTTTCAGGATTCTTCTCTGTTGCTTAGGCTGAAATACTTCTTTCATCATGATTGTTACTTTTGCCAAATTTATATAGCTAAGACATAAGGTAATGCTTTTAACCTAAAAAACAGGGCTCTGTGTCGTAAAGGCTTCCTTGTAATTATTATGTCTTATTAGCAGGAAGAGGATAAAAAAGTCTCTGTGTTAAGTTTCCATTTAAATTATTTATTTAAATAAATTACTAAAATAGATGGGAAGGAATGAAATTCCTTTGCAGTAAAGTTCTGGCTGCAAAATTCAAGGGTGAGAAAAAAAGAAATGGTCAACTATTTTAGATCTTTTGTGTGTTACAAGGAAAATAGTTATGGGGAAAATATGTTTCCAGTAAAGTGAAGGTCTGCACACTTGAAGTATTAATTCTTGCAAAGTTAAAGAAAGGGAGTTATTTTATTTTAGGTTGTCCTTATCTTTCTTTTTTTTTTGTAGGAGAATGAAACAAAACCAGAAGACTGTATACCTGATGTACCAGGCAATGAAAGTGCACGAGAATTCCTGGCACATGCCCCGACAAAAGGACTTTGGATGCCTTTGGGAAAAGAAGTCAAAGTTATGCAGTGTAAGGCTGAAAATATTCCAGATGTCATTGGACCGTCATATATCCATCCATTTACCCTGGGGGAGGGCAGAATATCTCATGGACAGATGATGAAGTGCAGGTAGATTGGCATCATATTGATGAAAAAGCAACCAGTATCTTGAAGGCTGTAATAGCCTTGTATTTTATGGACATCACATTTATCAATGTACTATGTTGAAAATATTTTGCAGAAATGTGGTTTTGGCTTTTTATACTTCTGATCTGTCTCAGAGGTGCAATTCACTGTTGCTTCTTTTTTTCAAGGTTGGAGATGTAAACGTTATGGACACAGAACAGGAGATAAGGAATGCCCATTCTTTATTAAAGGCAATCAGAAATTGGAACAATTTAGAGTAGTGAGTACCAATATTGTAGTATTATTGCTTGTATTTTTAATACTGATAATGCATAATCTTGCAAGTGAAGAGAAGCCTGTTAGATGATGCTTTATTAAGGACTTTTCCTCTGTCTCTAGTATAATATAGATGCCGAAAATCTCCTATTAAAGAAAAAGCTACAGATGTGGTTGGATGTTTGACTACTTTGCAGAAAATCTACTCTTCAAGAGGAAAATTAGTAATTTTTACATGTAAATTGGAAATCTTCAAGAACCTCTTTCAACCATTATGTTCATTTTTTTGTGATTAAAATGTCAACATAACAAAAAATGTTTAGTCAAGCTTGGGCTGCCCACATTACAGCTGCTTCAAGCCTTCTGCTCTCGCTGTGAACAACCACATCATGAATGCTGTTGTCTAGGTCTGTAATCCAGTCATTGTCTACAAGTGTGATCTCTTGCTACATGAAGCTACATCTCAGTTCTGCAGATTCTTCCTGTGCGATCTCTTTAACTGTTTCTGTTGCTCTGCATCATTAACCTATATTTCAAACTATATATCACTTCATGTCTTATGTCCTCATTTCTATCCTTGAAAAATGTGATCTCGGCTTAGTCTGTCCAGATTCTGGGTTCGTACTGATTGTATGCAACTGCAAAGAGTATTTTTTGCCCTTTCCCATGACCAGACCGCCTCTATTCTTCATTTTCCCTCAGGCTTCGTTGTTGCATCAAACTCTCGTTTTGTATCCAAGGCACTTCATGGTGTATTCCCAACATCTTTCATTTGCTCCTGACATTTTAATTCCTACCTCTGGTCAGCGTCTGCCATCTCTCCTCTCTGTTGGACTTGTTTGCTTAATCTTCCAACAGAAGTGATCACCCCACCTTTTTCTGCATTCTTGCATGGCATAAACTCACCTTAAATGTCCACAAAGTTTGTTTGCTGTCTTCATTCACAGCTATCTTTTGCTGCAATGCCCATTTAATTTAAGATCATTTAAGAACCAGTAATGGTAGTGCATAGCATGATAGGACAACTCCAGTTTCATTATCCATATGTATTATGGATATTTGCTCCTGTATTCCTGTTTGTTTATATCCAGTTTTTTAAAATATACTATAAGGGTACAGCTCATTATTTTGAAGCCGAGTATTCCATCTATGTCTAGCTGTTCCCACAGATTATGTGTGGGATTCTCATAGTTGACTGTGATTGGAGAGGTAGGGAGATATATACCTAAGGAAAGTCCCCATCGTTGGAGATGTAGCTAGATAAGCTTTCTCTAAAGCAAATATACCAGTTCAGGTGAACAGTGCTAAGTCTGAGAGTGAATTAAGAGCTTGCTAAGTGCATTCCATCTTTTGATAAAAGCCTCTTGCATTTGGTTGCTTTGGTTTATTTTTTTAGGAAATAAAACCATTAGCAATAACACTGTATTTCCCGTTTTCCATTTTAAAGGCACACGAAGATCCAATGTATGATATAATAAGGGAAAATAAGCGTCATGAAAAAGAAAAGAGGTAAGTGTGTCTGTAGTAAACGGCATTTTCAATTTAGCTTTTGTTTTGGTAATGTGGTACTAATGTATAGGTGACCCTTTTACATAAGCTTCCTTTTAGCTCAGAACATCTTTTTAATGGCAGTTTCTCTATGTTGACAGATTAAGGCATTTCTGTTTTCCAAATAATCACTCTTTAGTACTTCCTATTGCTTTAATTCTTTAGCTTCTATATTTTCCCCAAAAAAAAGTTTAAAGAGGAGTGGCATGTGTTTATGCCATAATATTCAGATACTGAGATATAGTTTTGGTTTAGGTCTGAAAAAACAGTTTGATCTATTTTTTTCTTTCACTGACTTCACTGAGATGTTTTCTAAAATGTGGTATGTGAGAATGCTTTCAGTAGAAATGAAAGGGGGAATTTAGAAAGCTATTTCTAGGCACCTGATATTGCTACTTTTGTGAGGTCGTTATTCAGTATATAAAGCGGCAGTTTTTAATGCTTTCTTGCTTGAACTGCATCAGTGGTATAACTATAGGCAGCCCAGAGAGCAGCACTCTTGGAGAGGAATCCTTGAAGAGGATACAGAAGACAAAATAAAATAAGCAAATACTTTGTCCCTATTTGCCAGTAATCCTTGAAAGTTCAAAGGAAGAATGCCTTTCAAAAATAGTTCTGCATCCAGAGTGGAGCCTACTCTGTTAGCTTCACTGACATCCTCTCTGTATCAGCAGGGCAATGAAAGTCCTAATATCATAATCCCAATATGCCTCTGTATGAATATCTTCTTATCACCAGGTGGGCTGGTGATAGCTGTTGCCTTATTATTTTGCACACATAAATAAGCCAATAAGTTGGTCTGCCTTTCCTATCCAATGGGATGGAAAGCCCCTGAAAGCAGAACATCTGCTTGAGTTGCTTTTATCAGTCTGTGATATTATCTGTAACGAGAGTGTAATTAAGCAAAAGAGGAACTGTTCCCCCTCCCTTTGCATGCAGCTTCCATTCCTCAAGCCAGGAAGGAAAGACAAAAGCTAGGATAAATTACTAGAGGTAGGGAAGAGCTAGAAAGGATTCTCATTCACCTGTTTAAAACACAGGATACAGCAACTGAAGCAGCTCCTGGAGGACTCTACCTCAGAATCTGATAGCAGTGATGACAGTGAGGAGGATGATGAAGATGGCAGCAGCTCTACTTCCTCAGAACATAAACACAAGAAGAAAAAGAGAAAAAAGGAAAAGAAAAAGAAAGAAAAAAAGAAGAAGAAAAAGAGGAAGCGTAAATCATCCAAATCTAATGAAAAGTCAGAATCTGACTGACAGCAGTCACCTGCTGCGTGCTCATTGACCTCTCTACTTGTGAACTGCAAGGAAAGATCCAAAGAATGAGGAGGAAAACACCAGAAAGGGCTTTATTAAACTTGGAACATACATGTGTATGCATACAGCATCCTACACTGGCATCCTCTTCTGCCCCTCTGCAGTCAAAAAGAAGAAAGCTGCATTAAACCATACCTGTGTGCTGTAAAACCCACGCTGTGGGTCATCAGTCTTGGGCAAATGGGGCCTCTGCCCTGCTGCCCATGACCAGCAGCAGAAAGCAGCGACCACCAAGGGATCACTGACAAATCTGCAGCACTAGCAGACTGTCTGTTGAAGTGTCTTTACTCCATGAAGTCATTTTATTGTATACAAAGCCTGATTGTAACAGGACTGCAGTTTGCACCATGCAGAGCACTGAGAGTGTCAGTCTTGGGCAAATGGGGCCTCTGCCTTGCTGCCCATGACCAGCAGCAGAAAGCAGTGACCACCAAGGGATCACTGACAAATCTGCAGCACTAGCAGACTGTCTGTTGAAGTGTCTTTACTCCATGAAGTCATTTTATTGTATACAAAGCCTGATTGTAACAGGACTGCAGTTTGCACCATGCAGAGCACTGAGAGTTCACGTACAGTGCTTATAGTGAGCAGGTTGTACTGTATTTTTTTTCTCCACATACATGCTGAAGTTCTGTGTACTTATTCTAATATTGGCAGCTAGGGAAATAAAGAGTACTGCTGCAGGGGAAAAAAGGTAATCAAGGGGATTTACTTTAAGACAAAAATGCAGCATCAGCAAGACTCAATTTTTTTGTGTGTGTGTAACAAAATCTCAACATCACCACCATTAATACACAGTTCTGAAACATTTAAAGTGAAACATCTACAGTGTTTAAACCACAGAAGTGGGAGCCAAGTGTAATGATGTTAGATACTCAACTTAAATGTAAAGAGGTAGTGGGTTTAGTTATTTTAAAAGAGGGGTTTCATGTAAGAAATTAAAAATATTAATTTCTGCATATTCTTCACTATCAGTTGTTTTGATACAAGTTGAGGGAGGTTTCCTTTTAAAAAGGTTTAGGAGTAATAAATTTCAACTTTTTATGTTTACTACATTTGATGAGGTAACATTTTTTTGGATCATCCCGCAAGAATATAAACATGTAAGGCTCTCAAAATGGCTTTTAACTATATGCATGAAATCACAGAGCAATGGTAAAGAACTTAAAAGCAGGAAGAAGAGGAGGTTTTGTGTACTTAGTAGACCTTATGTACTGACCACACTTTTCTTTTAAATAATCTTGCAAACTCAGCTAGGAAGATGGAGATAGCTATAAGCAGCATTACAGTAAGCAACTCTCTTTGAAACCTGAAGGTATATTGGTACAGAGCTGTAACTTGAGAAACTAGGTGATGAATATTGGTACTGTGCAAAAGGAAAGAGAAAACTAGATTTGGTTTGAAAGGACTTCCATAGAACTTAATCTCAGTGGTTATACTAAGATTGGAAAAAACCCCCACATGATAAAGTTCTGGTAGAGTGAACATTAACAGTGAAATCAAGGAACCATAGACTAAAATGCATCTAAGATATTTCTTTATTTTCTTCAGAGCTTTGGAAGAGAGGACAAGGGAAAGTATAAATGAAAATGGTTTTTCTCCTTCCTACACATATAAGAGTGATTTAGTAAAAATAACCCCCCCATTCCGTGCCAGTCATTTCACAATAGGTTCTGAGGAAAAACAAGATAAGCAAGGCCTACTTACAAAAAGCTTCTTTATCAATTTCCCAGAGCTTGAAGGTGGAGTTGTATTTTAGCTTGTATTTAGCAAATCTCCCTGTGCTGGCATTTACTCCTGACTGCTGGTAGTTCCCTATATCAGCAGCATCATCAGATTCTAAGGCCCTTGCTCTTTTACCAGAAAGAGATTTAACAGCTGAAATAGCATGGGGAGATCAATAATGGACTGATTCTCTTGGCCAGGTTGGACAGGGCTCTGAGCAACCTGGTCTAGTGGGAGGTGGTCCTGTGTGTGGCAGGAGGCTGAAACTAGATGATCTTTACAGTCCCTTCCAACCCAAACCATTCTAGGATTCTTGTATTGCCACACTTGGTGCTGAGATTAATGCATTTGTAGATTATTGAACAGATGCTGGAGGCCTGATATTCACCTGATGCATTCCAAGAGCATTCTTACTCAGGCTTGTCTAGAGCAGGGGTAACTGAAGACCTCTTCAATTACCTCAGCTTTTGTCATTTAAAATTGTTCTAAAGCTTAGGTTAATAAAAACAAACTCAGTTTTCCTTTGCAATCCTCTTCCTTGCTCATGGACTTTCTCTGTGTATCTACCAGGCTTTATTATGTGAACAATTAAGAAAAATTGCTTAGGAGACCCTTTCTAACTTAGATTTGATACAAGTTTGAGATGCCAAATCACTCTTCTATGCCTGACTAAAGGTCTGTTTATAGCACCGGCTTTCCAATCATGGCTAATAGAAGATGCTACACAGCAGAGCAGTGAAAACTCACTGGCATTATTTGTTGCTTCACTGAAGTGCTCTCTCAGCCTCTACTGCTGAGAGTACCTTTAGTGCAGGTACTTAGAATCATAGGGTAGATTTTAGCATTTAGTAGCCTTGGATATATATTTTCTTTTCTATCCACTCACTTCTTGTAAACTTTGCCATTTTCCTCAGCAATGAGCTCTTCTTCACTATTTATTAATCTGTAGCAGTTGGCTTTCAGACTGCTTTGTACTAGTTTAATTTCATACACCTTTAATCTTCCACTGGAAAGTATGTGAATAATTGATTCCTGTTTGTTCTCCCTATATCATTTCCAGTTTTATAAGTCTCTATCATGTCCCATACATGTAGGTCTTTACTGCAACTCATAAAAGTAGCATTTCAAAATTTAACAGTTTCAATAGACTAAGATTTATAGGAGTGCTTTTAACAGCCAGGGCTAGAGTGCTGAGAAGTATGATTCACGTCATCATTTGGCATTTTAAACAGTGCCAAAGCTGTCATTTAAGATAAGTCTTTTTAAAATATGTGGACTAGAGATAAATACCAACATCCCTTTAGATTAATGAGGAACAGTTCATGTAGAAGTAAACACAGAAAGTTAGAGTCTTGAAAGGCTGACTAGCCTTATTTTTTAAATCATAACCATTTAATGGTTTTGTTCAAAAAACTGCTCTGGCTTTCATTGTAGGGCTGTATTTCCATTTGAGTGTTCTGTTGAAGATCAGGTGATAATAATAGCATAATTATATAGTCCCATGAAACTAAATAAGTATAAAATGCAGCTAAAACAAATCTTAAAGGCAATACAGCTCCCCAGCTCTTATCTTAATACTATGCACCATTTTTGTCAGAAAGGTATTTCAGGAAAAATACTGATACTTGTCTTATTTCTTTGGCCATGCAATTAGTTGGGGTTTACAGTCTTTTTGAGTGAGACAGTCAGTGGCAGTGAGTCAGGGGAAGCTGAGGACTCTAAAAAAAAGAATCAATTTGTTTTTCCTTGGTATGCCTTCAGTTAGCATGCCACAAGTGATAAGGGTTTGGGGATTGTTTTGGTTTTTCTGCCACTGGCTCTAATCTTCCTTTGTTTGATTTTAATAGAAAGACCTGTAGTAAATATTCTCCAATAAGGCAGAACACCAGACATTGTAAAAGGGAAAAAAATTTATGCCATCCAGGTGCTACCAAACTGAAAATTAAAAAACAGAATTAATTCCTGGCAAGCCAACATAACCCACAGCTCCACATCAGTGATTACACCACACCCACTTTGCAACAGAGGTTTCAGTTAGCTACAAATAATAATTTAGAAGTCCTGAGCCACAGACAGTAAATCTGTTCAAACAATGCTCTCAGTATGGCAATCCCAGAGGCCTCTAAGGTTTGTTACTGGTGTGCCAAGCAGCAAATAGATTCTTCAGCTGCCTTTCAGGAGATGCTGCGGGAAGCATGTGAAAACTTCCAAGGCAATGCAGTACTGCGACAGTTACAAGTTCACAGTACTGCCAGCACTGCAGTGAGTCACTGGGCAGTCAGTCTGGCTGCAGTGGGAACAAAAGCTGACACGTATGTGCATCTGCAAAACTAAATAGCATTGTGCCTAGTTACCTGGCTGAATAAAAAGAGCCTGGGCTTGAATTCACAGCCTTTTAAGTGCAGTTTGTACTTCCCAGCCTTTGTGAAGCATGGCCATTTTACCCACTGGAACATTAGATTCAGCTGTAAGCCAGTTAAGATGCAATCCACAAATTGTCCATGCTGCTGAATGGAAAAAGAGCCAAGTAGAAGACTTAGTTTTAAGGTCTCAGGACTAGTACCGTTAGAGTAGAATACACTGCATATAACCTTATCAAACAATTATTTATTGGATACTGGAGCATTCATGCATACTACTTTAAGTAGTGGGCATAGCATGGGTATACTACAAGATACAACCAGTTTGAAATAGCATTTGTTTTCAGACAAAGAGCTGCCTAAACTCTCCTCCTGCTACTCCCTCACATCCCCTCAGGAGCATCATCAGGCCCTAAATTGCTTCTTGCTTCTGAGTTGAAATCACACGGAGTAGTGCAAGACCTGTAAAAGGATGACCAGCAGGATCATTGGGGTACCTGTCAAGTATTACCCATTCTCAAAAGTAAGAATGGCATCTGATTGGGAGATCATGAATATTCCTTTCTCAGATAAGCAGCAAAAGATACAGCTAAGCCTGTCAGCAGAATTGGGTGTTAAAAAGCTCCATGCTTGAAGTAATTCCTCATTTCATTCTTTGAGGTTCCAGTACAGAGATTTTGTGCAGCACAGAAGCCAAATACGAATTTTTATTGCATTTATTTTCTTTCATTGCTTTAAGTAAAAAGGAATTCAAAATTTGTCATCACAATGGCTTCCTTCCCCAGCAGCTTGTGGTAAAGGCTGTAGCTACAGCAGAGCTTTAACAATTTAGCAGGTGGTATTAAAAATAATAGGTAAGGGATCAGTTGGGTAGGGAAACATCAGTACTCCTCACTAAGAGGGAAAACAACCCAAGTTACAAGTCAAACTAGTAATAGGTAGGCACAAAACTTGAACACAGTCACAGGAAATGCTACTTTTATCCATGTAGGTTACTCTAGGGTACAGACAGAATAAGAACATGGGAGAGGAGGCAAAAGACAAGTTCTGTCTGTCCATTCATCCTACCCTTTTTAAAGAAAAAACAGGTGTTTGTTTTGCTGCTGTTTTTTTGTTTCCCTACCTTTTTCACTCACACTATCGCTTAATTAGGGAATAATTCAAGACTGGCAGTATCATGTTTATTCTTTTCACACATATAATAGCCTTCATAGACATGGAAAAAAAATTACATATTTTTGAGCTATCCACCTCATCTAGATCAGTCTATTTCCATTATTCATAAGATAGCTCAGCACAGACCTAGTTTTATCATCTTAGTTCTATAAAGAGACTTCCAGGGACACTATCAACTATAATAGAAGGCATCAGTAAGAAGTCAGAAAACAAGACACACCACTAAAAACTTCTATTTCACCTTTCTGATCCACCTCAGGGTCTCCATAAAGGACTCAGGAATCTCCAGAGAAAAAGGGGAGGAGAGGGAAGTATCACATCTACTCAGTGCTTTAGTTTTAGTCCTCAATCACTTTTGAAGAGAGTAAGATCTGAGGAACTGCCTTGAAACATTAAAAGGGTGCTTGACTTGATACAGCTGTAACTATATTCCTTTACACTTTGACAAAAACAAATCCAGCTGGTAGAAAAGAATCTTGTACTTATGTCCACATCATGTGACGATGAGATGACATGGACAGGCTTCACAATCCTGCAGAGTTTAAGACCAGGGCAGCAATAACTATCATGCTGTAATAGCAGTTGTGCACATACATTCCCATCTTACGTTTTTTTGCTACTGTGTAAAGATGGAACACAAGAAGTCTCAAAGTGCAATTCTATGAAATTTATTATTTAAATAGTGGATGTGCTAGTTATAAAAGGTGACTTTGGTGTTAACTATTTCATTGCATTTTAATTGTGTCCTCAGTCTTTACAGTGTCACTTCTTACCCTTTTAGAGTGAACAGCAACTCACAAAATATACAAGAGAATCAAATTTTGGATTTATACAAAACAAACCTTTGGTATTTCCCCCTCCTGCCCCAATATTTGCAATTATCTTTTCTTAGAGAGGGACTTTCTTGTTCCATGCCCTAAAGGTAAAAAAGAAAAAAAAAAATTAAGGTATGTATATATTCTGCCTCCAAACTATGTCAATTTGCTTGTAAAGAAAGAGTAGATATCAGTGATTGCCTTTTCCTGTTGCAGGCACTGATGTCTGATATTGGAAGTACATACTCAACTTCCCAACAAGTATAAATGGTACATGAGTGGTATTGGACTTCAGAATATCCCAGCATAACAGATAAGAGTTCCATATGAAGCTCAAACCACATTATGAGTATGCTATTATAACTACATTGTTGAATGTATCCAAGAAACATCAACTATTTCTGGGGAAAATATAAGAAGTATTTTGGGATTATGCAAGTTTCCTGGATGCTTTTACTAAAAGCTGATCTGCAATTAAAGGTTTAAGACCAGTGTTCAAATAATCTGGCTTCAGGACTGACACCAATTTTCACTAATAAGACACTTCAGCCTTAGTTTGTTTCCAACATGAAAGTGTAATCCTTTGTCTAACATATGAGACAGAGACTGACTCATGTATTTCCTGATGGAATATTTTAGTTCATTTTACTATGATAACTTGTTCTTTTCCAGAAAGAAATCTGATCTTTAGGTAGCTTCTTGTATCTACTGATCCTTTTCAGGCTCTCACACAAATGCACAAAAGCGTATTTATTGCTGAATCTACTTGATATTGATTTTTCCCTCCATTGTTTTACCCTGTCTTCCTCCAAAATATCAAGAAGTTCCTACTCCATAAAACTTGATGGAGTAGGATTTCTTAAGAATTATCTATATGCATTTGTCTTGTATCAAATTACAAATTATTTGGGCTGAGACAGATGAGTAGCTTAAATAAAAGTATATATTGCAAAGTGACACAGGACCCAGCACTTTAAAAAGACAGTACAAGTCTGAAGAGCAACTAGACTAAAACTAAAACTGCAGGTTTTGCTGTGGGTTTCCTCCCCCATCCTTACATTAAACAAAGAAGGAACCTAACCTGGTCAAAGCTACACTGGCATTCATAGCAAGGTGATTAAGTGCTCAAAGTTTAGCTTGTTTCGCTCCCACCTTGTCTGCATACGTAGCATTTGTTATTATTTCACAAACTATCCAACATCCCTGCAGTTCAAACCAAGGAAGATTAGTCCCCAAAACAGCAAAAATGCTTGCAGCAGTTATTTTTGTAGCTTGTCATTGTATACCAACCTTTGTGTACACTGTGTTTAGGCAGCTCCCACAGTTCTACTTCTTCCACCTCATGTCTCGTGTCTCTGCGTTTTGAAGGTGGCTTGCCAATTCTTTTCTTCTTTGGTTTAACCAAAGGTGGACACACTAAGTAAGATACAACTGATGTTATTTCTCCAATGCATAGTCTCAAGGCATATTTAACCTTGACTTTCACCAGCTGGTCTATGGTGTTCCTCTTTCTCCCTCCCTCTTTTGTACTCATTTTAGTAGCAGATAAAATTGACACTACGTATGTCAAGCAAGTCTTACATGTCTACGATATTTAATCACTGTCTAACCATAATTCTGGATTCATTGTATTTTGGGTTGTAATTTGGACAGGGGTTAATGTAGTAAAAAAAGAACCTCGTGCATTGGATAATTCTGCTCTAGTTCATTTTTCGAGTGTTCAATACTAGTTAGTGCTGTCTAAGTGACCCAATTCACCCACTGCCTTTAAATACTTCAGACCTGTGAAGTTACACATCACAAGTACACTGCTCAAGAAGTCAAATTTAGTGTATATTACTGCTAAAGTCGTATACCTTGTTTAGATAAGCTCCCTTACTTGCAGGGCACTTTAATTTGAAAAACTAAATACTAATATAGGCAACATTTTTAAAGAGGATGGAATTTTAATAGCACTTCTGAGGCATCCATTGGCACAAACAGCATATAGAAACCACCAGTTCCTGCTTCCTAACACTGAATGTGATGACTTCTTCAAACTACCTGGGCTGGAAAAAAAGGAAGAGTAAGCAAGGAATAACACATAGACCAAACATCCTCAGTTTTCTGCACCATCTATGAACTCAAAGATGTAGAAGAGACATGCTGGAAGTTAAAGGTAACAGTTATTTTAGAACTATCACTATATTTTTATACATTGTTGTAGAGGAGCCAAGGACAATGCTGCTAAAGTAAAATATTTTCAACTTTTATAGAGCAGGCTAGCATTAAAAACCAAAACCCTACAGCACCGAAGTATGCAGGTAGAAAGCCTCCAATGCAAGAGCCAAGTAATCCCAAACCCCAATATGTTCAAGCAGGAAAGCAATGCAGAGAAAGAACTCTAAGGAATACACTCTGTCTACTGGGCTGTTGATATAGGAAACCTGATGTATATTATCAATGAACTGAAGAGAAGCAATTTAGTCTGCTCTAAAGATAGCCTCCCACCCCATTATTTGATAGACTGATCCCAAGATACTTGAAAGCACATGACCCAGGAGAGTACCCACACTACAGCAAATTTCATAGCTGTTCCAACAGCATCTACACTCAAACACCCTTGAAAAGCATCAAAAACAGTCTGAACTCCAAGTAAAACATTGACTATAAAAAAGAAAAAAAAAAAACCAAAAACCCAAAACATTCTGCTTCAGGAGCTAAGAAACTAAGCCTTTACTTTATTAAAATAACTGGTTTCTTCATCTTTTCCTTAACTAGATCACAATGACTTGCACTCAATCAATCATTCTTTAGCAGAGTCAGGGCAGTGTTGGTCCATGCTAGTTTTTCTGAGCATTGGCATATGTAGCTACCACATAGGACTCCCTGTATGTTTTACTCATCAAGATTAGGAGCTACCACTGCATATGCACTCAAGAGTAGCATTATCTGGATAAAGAATTAATATTACAGTTTATGGCAGTAAAAACTTTGCACAAATAAAGGCTTTGGCCACATGAAAGCATTAAATGCTTTGATTTCCTATAATACCTTTTAAAAATCCCCAGCTATGATGCATCCTTATTCCCCCGTTTAGGTTTGAGAAGGCTATAAATAGATCCAAGATACACTGACTGACAGGCATTTCAGTGGCATCAAAGCAGCAAGGACTAGTTTTATTATTTTCAAATCCTATGCATCTATCACATGCTTTCTATTTTGTATCATATCCTTTTGTATGTTCCTTAAGAACAAAAATGCACAGGGAAAGTTGTACCTTGTTCTTTGCTCTTTGCTGAAGGTGAGAGACTGCCACATACTTGGCTGGTAAATCTGGGCTTAGCACCACTTCTAATCCAGTACTCTTCAGGTGGTATCCGCATGTTCTCCCTTAACAGCCTTCCTAATAAAATTTTTTTTTAAAA
The DNA here is from genome assembly GCF_000691975.1 of Corvus brachyrhynchos. NCBI lineage: Eukaryota > Metazoa > Chordata > Aves > Passeriformes > Corvidae > Corvus > Corvus brachyrhynchos. The sequence continues at coordinate 8,489,235 of NW_008238330.1, forward strand.
AATTAAGGTCAGTGTTTAGTCTTGGTAATGCTGGTGTACTCTTTGATCCACATGCCAGAATGCAAAGCCAGGTACTGGATGTGATTGTAGGAGTCTGTTGAAATAGAAACATGGCTTTCTGGAGACCACACTTAACAGAAATTACAAGACACGTTAGATCTACAGATTTTGAATAAAGAAAAGAAAGTTTAGGAATGCTAAGGCTATTATTAGAAGTAAATCACCCTGTTTTGGTTATTTTTCACAATGCGAGACTCTACTAAACAGCAGCCACCTACTGAAGCAACCACATAACCAGTTGCAAACTGGTAACTCTGCTTCTTCTCAGTTTAAATTAATCCAATTTCTAACAGTATCTACCTTTGATTAAATATGATGTCCTTTTCCAGGTCAAATTTAATACAGTTTCACACCAATTTTCTGAAAATACAAAACTTTTTTTTGCTAAAAGAGAGCAGCAGCTACAATAAAAAAAAAAAAAGTTTGACTCCTCTACTGCAGGGAAGTTACACAGGGTATGTCCACCAGATTATAATAAACTTAATCTACTGTTTGATGCACCCAGCATTAGTCTGTGATAGGAGAGTCATACTGTATGAACTTGAATTCAGAGCTTCTAAGATATTAAGCAACAGTAAATACATAATCCAAATTACCTTAAGCTTTACAAATTAATAAATTGCCACTAATGTCAGAAAGTTAAGTATATCAAATCTAACACAAAGGAGAGTTTCTGCATTATTCTCTGCTGTTTGTGAAAATGCAGAGTCCTTATGCAATAGGTAAAAAATTGCAGCACATTTCCTCTGCTTCAAAACACATTCTGCAGGACTTCTGGCTCTAAGCCAAATTTGAAACTACAACATACTCTAATCTCCCCACTAGTTTAAGCTACAATTTGAAACTGCAATTAGGTCTTCTTCATATATGCTACTAATCAGCACTTTGTCCTTAGCAATTAGCTCACCTCCCAAGAATTTCCGTAGCATTCGCTGGTGTTCCAGTCCTTCTCTTCTTGTCATAGGCCTCTTTCTTCCATAATACCCATAGTCACTGTATACAGCTTCATCTTGTTCTCTCTTCTTTGGCTTGTAAAATAAACCAATATTTTCAACAAGCCCGCTCCTAGCTTTTATTTTCTCTTGAGCAGGCCAGCTAATTAATTGTGCTGGTACAGCATTTTTAAGTGGTTTCCAAAACACTCTCTGGCCAACTTGGTAGAAATTCCCTTTACTTGGCTTCAAGATGCCATATGGAGGGGCTTCTTGAAAGAAATACTCCATTTCATCCATGTCATCCTCTTCCTCCTCATACTCATCCTCATCATCTTCCTCTTCTCCCTTCACAGAATATTCTTCAGAGTCCTCAACTTCTGACAAACTCTTAGTTGCTTTTTTGTTGAGAGAATCTATTTCTTTCCTACTAGAGGACCTAGAAAGGGTTCCCAGCTTTCTACCTTTACTGGGAGCCTCTTTAATCTTTGTGTTTGAAGAGTTGACATCTTGGTCATTCAAGCTGTTCACCTGCTCTTTTCCTACTACTTCATCTACATTAAGGGACCCACCACTTTTAATTTGCTCTGTCTCTAAGCCCTCCGTACTTTTCTGAAGAGTATACGTGCTTTTCTGAAGCACATAGTCAGGGACAAAATAAGACACTGGGGCATTATCAACTGATGAGCCTTCCTCTCTAGAGGACATGTCATCAGAAGACAGACTGATTACACTTTGACGCTTCCTTTGTGGCAAACAAACATTGTAGTTTGTGTCCATACTGTCCAAACAAGCCAGCCAGCTGCTAGAGGGAGAAAACCTCTCAGTTGATTTGTCACACCAAATATTTTTCTCTGTCTGACTTTCATTAGCTGCACTGTGGCTTAAATTCAACTTTTTCTGCTGAAAGTCGCTCATTACCTCTATATTAGATGGAAGTAGTCCTGCTTGTTGAATAAAGCTGGGCTCTTCTTGAGAGGTTTTTGAGCCTGCAGACTTTTTAGTGCTAGATTTCTTAGCTATCACTACATCCTGTCTTACCACTGGTTGATCTACACCAACAGATCTTGCCAACTCTGTGATTTGCACTGCCATGGTTTCACCTGGGGGGGAATTTGCCAGCTTTTCTACATCCAGCTTTGCCCCATTATTTTGGACATCTTTCTCTTGCACAGTTTCAGTGCCCTGTTTGGAGGTGACAACAGCTTTTCTCTCATCTAAGGAAGCTCCTGGCACCATTTTCTCCCCTTCATGAGGGCCATATATCATGCCTTCACATGAGCTAAGAGAAAATAAGTCATGTGGCACTATGTTCTCTGGAACTGGTTTACCACTTGCCACATCGTACAACGGGATCGTTTCTTTAAAGGACTTCCACAGCTGAATAGCTGGAGAGCCATTTCCATATTCTATCCTTACTTCTTCCTTCTCAAAGGCATAGCTTCCAGTAGGAAGATTTCTATACTGTGGAGAGCTGGCAGGGTTCTTATTATGAAACTCTCTGTCTACCACAATGGAAGAGCCAAATGAATCCTGTTTCTCTGAAGTACTTTCAGTCTCTGTACCTATACCAGGAGAAACACAGGCTAGATTTCCTGCATCACAACCTTTCGTTTCTGTACGGATATCTTGGTGCTTTTTTTGCTTGCTTTCAGGCTGTCTAGGATCAGTCTGTGTTTCTTTTGTCTCCATTTTCTTCCCAGGGCTATTATAATGTCTAAATCTCGTTGCGTGATAAAACATAGGGGAAGGTGGGGCAGCATTAAAATAAGGCCTTCTGTTAATTCTTGCATGCACGGGATGCTGTGGAACAAAAAATCCAGGGTACTCATGGAACGCAACAGAATAAAATGGAAAATACGGATTTCCACTTCGGAAGCCTAGACATTGGTGACAGAAAGAAAAGACAAATACATCATCCTTCTGAAATAAGTCATCCTGAATCATATTTACTTGCACAGACAGGGTCAGCTACAAGATCAGACACATTGATAAATAAAACATACCACCTTTCAATGCTTAGAAGCAAATCTGGTGCAAAAATGCAGGGAGTTCTTTCTTATGGAATAGCTTATCTGGACATCTACACATTAACCAAAGCTTGATTTCATCCCTAGGAACATTCACCAATTAGTTTTCTGTACTTTTTTTGGCTATTTTATGGACTATTGCTATAGCATTGTCTTTGAAAAAGACAGCTCCAGATAGAAGTTCACATAGATATAGCACTTACAAGGTGCTATATTAATATATTAAAATAATTACTATATTAAACAATATTTTTCTTATTTTCTTAAGCTTACACTTATCCATATCTATCATGCATATATAGAATTCATATATACACACACATATTAATTGCTAAGTATATTCTAGAGCCCTGTAGCTGCAGGATGACCATTACTTAATAGTTTGCTTAGCTTCCATTCTCCAGAAGCAGATGCTTTCTGCCACACAAGCTACATATTTAAGGCAGAATTAATGTAGTGCTATAGTTGTCAAAAATCTGATTTATTAAGTATTACTTAAACTCCCAAGGGGCTCATTAACACAGATGCCACAAGAGTGGAGGAAAGAAGTACGTAACTTGCTAAGCAAAGATCCCACCAAGAGCTGCTGTTTACCTTACCTGGAGCAGGTACGCAGTATGGACTGAACGCATGACTAAGATACCATGGATTTGGATAAGGCTGCTGCGCTGATGGCTGTGCATAAAAAAAGGGTCTTGGGTGGTTTGTGGAATATGATCCACTTTCTGAAGTTGAGGCAGTATTCATTTTTCTTTAAACACTGAAAGAGAGAAGTGATCATTATCAACCCCTTACAAAAGTGTGTGATTTAATCATTTTTATGTTCTGTCAGAATTTAGCAGACATTCTTCCCCCTGCCCAAAGAAAACATATCATTCCAAAAGGAAGCTGCTATCCTCCAAACAGAAGGTAGGAAGCTGACATTGCTATCAAGGTCAAATATTTCAGTTGTCCTTTGCTGAGCGAGCTTTTGTACACAGCTCTCAATATTAGTCCTTGAAGGCAACCTTGTAACATGCTCTAAAGCTACAGGACTGTGGTAGTCTTAGATGCACACAACTCTCTAAGTAGTATCCCAGCTAATTAAACAAAAAAGCCTTCAGTTAACTAGCCTTGAGCAAGAGGCCACACATACACGCACACAAAGAAAAAATAGGCAGCAGTAGAAGGTTTCACACAATCAGACGTTTAATGCTTCACTAAGAAAACATTTCTTAATGCTAATGTATATGTTATTACACATTCACAGTAAGAACTCCATTAATTCAGGATTTGTACTTCATACTATACTTAAGAACAACAACAGCTAACTAACATAGTAAACCAAGTATTTCAGTGACACCATGCTTCCTACACTTAAACCAAATGATAGGTAGCAAAAACAACCCCACCAAAATCTTTATGTGCAAGTTTGCATTCAGAGGCATTTAAAATTCACAAGACAGAACTTCCTCCCACACTTAGATGCTTCCTCAGTTAACTAATACTTGCAAGCAATACAACACTATCACACATGGCTTATAAGCAAGGATAGAAGAAATCAGAGAACACAGAAGCTCAACTCTTTAGAGGACTCAAGGAGGTCAAAGTTACAGAAAAACTTAATTCAAGACCTGTTACAAACTAGCACACCGTTCAGCCTAGGGTTTCAGAATGCTTTAGGGACACTAGAGCTCTCTTCAGCTTCCATCTAGGGTGGCCTATGCAGCTTTTGAAAGCGCCAAAAAGCCTACAGACTCTCCCAGGCCAAAGAATTACTTTGACCTTTGAGAAGGAGAGTAGTACAGGGAAGGGAAAACAACCCACAAAACCAAAACAAACCACCAAACAAAACCCTCTACAAGAACTAAGCTATTCCTGCCCCCTTAAAGCCCCAAAAAACTAATGTCCATGCTGCTGCTGCTTACAGCCCAGCAAAAAACTAACCAAGTCCTCTGCTCACCCTCTTTATGGCAGGCAGCTGCTACTTGTCCACTCCTCCTCCCACCTGAGGCTCATTTAACAGTGAAGCAGGGAACGTTTTTCCATCAGTGTGTGGGAGGAAAATCAAAACACAAGGATAGGAATAGTTGTAAAAGCCTTCAGCTGGTGTACAGAAAGCTGGCAGTCTCATCTTGCAGATGTTTGAGCTGCATCTCTAAGTAAATCTGGTATTTCCCTTTAACAATGTTGGAAATTGTGTTTTTTAAAAAAGAAAAATATTACCAAACTTCTGATTAAAACTGCAATTAAAGACACTTCTTTCAGGAAAAAAAAAATCAGAAGACACAAGGCCAAGTTTACATTTATTTTCAAAGTTTACCAGTTGTTCAGTATTGAGTAAAGGGAGAAATGCTCTTCCATCCTAACATGGCTAATGGGACTGACAAATGTAGTGTTATTTCCATATGAACAGGAGAAGCACTTCTTCCCATACAGTGTACTCCACGGTGTGTCATGGGAAGTTATGAAATGTGAAGCTGCAATTTGACTCTGCCCTGGGTCTTTACAGGAGGTAAGAGTCTGAGTTGCTGCACTGGAATTGCACATCTCCAAATGACAGAGCACTGGTACTGGGACAGGTGGCAGGAGATGAAAGCACAATGCATGTGCTATGCAGGCTGGTGAGTGATTAGGGAAAAACAACGGGGTATGGATGCTTAGAGACTGTTTGCATTCCTGTGTTGGCAAGTTCCCAACATTTCTGGTGTTTTTCTTTCTATAATGTTCAGATTAAACATGTCCTTTGTACCAAGACACAAAATATAAAACATCTGGGAAGGGTTACTGATCCCTTCCTTGCAGACGTCCCCAGCCAAAGCTTGTCCTTTCCACTGACAGCAGCCCTTGCACTTTGTGCACTGGTCACTTGTATGACTTGCAGTGACAGGATAAGGAGCAATGGGTACAAAGTGAGAGGGGAAATTTAGGCTAGATATTAGGGAGAAATTCTCTTTTGTGAGGGTGGTGAGACACTGGAACAGGCTGCCCAGGGAGGGGAGGTTGTTGGATGCCCTATACCTGGAAGTGTTCAAGGCCGCGTTGGACAGGGCTTTGAGCAACCTTGCCTAGTGGGAGGTGTCTATGGCGGGGGGTTGGAACTCAATGGTCTTTAAGGCCCCTTCTAACCCTTAATGTTCTATGTTTCCATGACTTGTCTCACATGTTTTAAATCCCCAGCTCTGTTCTTCATCCATCATACCTTCACCTCTTTGAAGTGAAATTCCCAGCCTTTCTCTTGGTGGCTGGACCCAAATGGAAATAAAGAAAATAAATAACACTGGATGGCTTTTAAAAAGGTGTATGTTCTCAGGATTCTCCTTTCCCCTTTACCTCCCTTCAGCCTCCTGTGCCCCTGTCAGTTCCTTCCATCCTGAAGTAAACTCCAGTCCCCACAAACGTCAGGTGAACTCTGCTGTAGGGGCAGCAAACCCATGCTTGGCCAAAGGCCATTCCAGGATTCCAGGATGGCTGAAGGACCAAAGGCAGGTCCCAGGGGGAAAAGGACCCAGCTGGGTGTTAACCCTGAAGCCCACAGGCCTCCAGGCTGCAGCAAGTCTGGAGCACAAAGTCCTGTGAGGAGCTGGTGCTGTTTAGCCCAGCGAAAAGGAGGCTCGGGGCAGCCTTTGTCGCTCTCTACGACTGCCTGACAGGAGGGCATAGCCAGGTGGGGGTCGGTGTCTTCTCCCAGGCTACCAGCGACAGGATGAGAGGAAACGGCCTCAAGTTTCACCAGGGGAGGTTTAGGTTGGACATCAGGCGGAATTTCTTCACAGAAAGCGTGATTAGACATTGGAATGGGCTGCCCAGGGAGGCGGTAGAGTGACCGTCCTGGGAGGTGTTTAAGGGAAGACTGGACGTGGCACTGAGTGCCGCGGTCCGGTTGATAGGGTGGTGTTCGGTCACAGGTCGGGCTCGGTGATGTCGGCGATCTTTCCCCAAGCCAATGGGTTCAGTGCCTCTGTGGGTCGCTCCTCCCAGCAG
>NW_008238330.1:8497131-8506662 GCF_000691975.1 Corvus brachyrhynchos
GTGTGAAACCTCGGTGTTTGTGTTGGCAGCGCTCGGAGCGACACACACCGTGAAGTCTTGGAGGAGAGCAGCAGTGTAGTGGCATTGCCGTTCCTTGTAGCTGCCCCTACGTTCCCTCCTGATCGATCTAATTGTGTGCATATATTCACTATGGGTACCTGCAGTGACCGAGGGTGGGCTTCTGTGGTCATATGTGGCTTTGAAGAGTCACATAACTCTTAATAAGCTTTTCTGGACTAAATAAACACATGGTATAGCTTTGAAGTTAGTACATCTGCATACCTAAAATTTTTCCAGCTTTTACCATTATTTCTGCTATGAACGGGATAAATACCTGGTGCTTTTGAAGTAACTTTAATTACGATTTTGAAATGTATTTGTGCTGTACTTAGTATGTGCATTTTTAGAGGTTTTATTGCAAAGCCCCAGCTTGGGCTTTTCTATATCGTGTATATCTACTGTGTGATCATAGTAGGCCTGAAAGGCCGTGTGCTGTTGTGAGCACACCTAGGGCTGAATTTCGTTCAGATTATGTATTTAAGAGATTATTAAAATGCACACTCAGTGTAGTTCAGTTTCTCAGAAATGTATCTGGAGGAATAGGTAATTTTTAGTATTTAATGTCCTCTGATGCATACATCAGGTAGTCTCATGATTTGAGTATAGGTGTCACACCTTTTTCCTAATTGTTTTTGTGTGTTGAGTAGAAAGGGCCCTTTATACTCAAAGATGTGTAAGTGGCATCTCTCAGGAACAGACCAAAGAGGAAGAAAAGATGTTGCTGCTTATTTAGTATTTTCTGACTACATTTTAGACAGATGGTTGTTGTTGTTTTTTTATTTCCTGAAGCAGGCTTTTTTGTTTTGGTCATGTGATTATGAAACAGATCAGAATTGGTGCAAATCCTAAAATTTCTCTTTCTTAGTTTAGTGACTGTTGTGCTTTGAGAATAAATTTTATATGCATGAGTATGATATCCATTATAAGATTTAACCTTTCAGGAACCAACTTACAACTAATTAAGCCATGTTAATGATTAATTAATTTCTTAATGTAGAAATGTTTGAATTTATAGTTAAGTGTCATATAGTGAATATTTAAGAAAATGACACATACTTTTAAACTGGGATTTAAGTTGTTAAATAAAACAGACTAGCTTCATTAATGTACTAGAATTCAGAGAAAAAAAATTGTATATACGGGATACGTGGCTGGATCTTACTGGAGACATCCATGGCCCACTTTTTTTCAAAGGTTAATTTTCCAACACAGATCAAGTCTTCCCACAAAACAGAAACACCCTTGGGATGGAAACTACATGTGCTCAGTGTGCAAGTCCAGTTGCCAATTTAAGATGTTGGTTTATCATGTGCTAATTTTCTTTCTGAGCAGGTATTTCCTTTATTGTATAACTTCCTTTAGGAGCAGAAAAACAGGAGTGCATTGTGACCAAACATGTTGTTAGCATGGAGTCTGACACTTCTAGTCACTAGCTTCTGTGTAGTTTCAGAAGCTCACCTACCTCAAAGTTGTAACTCACCTCCTAAGCATAATATGTATGGAAAATAGTAGTAGTTTCCAAGTGAATAATCATTTTCAACATAACATTGTAGGACCAAATCTGTCCTTGTTTTTAGTGAAATTTCACATTGTTGCCTTATTAGAATCTCCTTGATGTCCTCAGTTTTCTGGACTACAGTGCTATCAAAGACACCTTTGATGGCTTTAGAAGAGAGGAGAACTTCCAAGTCTGGAACTGCTTCATCAATTACCTATTTCTTTCTCACTGCCAAGGATGCAAATTTGATACATTACTCAAAAATCTAGAGCTTCCAACTCCTTTTTTTTCTTCCTTTCTTTCTTATCTTTGAGATCTATTGGCTAGGAGTGTCAATTTACATAATTGATTCTAATCAGTTTTAGTACTCACATTCCCCCTTGCTATTACCTAGTATGATAAGTTTGAAACTGCTTGGTTTGTAACCCAGAATATCCCTCCTAGTAACCAAGTACTGGTAGTGCCTGAGCTGGGTAATTAATTTCACAGTTTCAACTTGTCTTCTGCTGAACAGGTCTGCTTTTTCAGTTATTGACTGTCAGCAGTTAGCTGCCAAAAATGTCTTTAATCTCACTAGCAGGTATATATCAATTTTTTCGTGGCATCCTTGACTTGTACCTAATGACTGAACCCAGTGCATATTAATTTTCTTCTTTTTCTCCTGTTTCTGAAGAAATATTCTTTACAATTACATCAGAAAAGGAAGTTAGGGTATCAGTGAGTTCTTTTGCTAAAGCTTAGTATTACTGATGCTCTGCCCAAACAGAGCTTAATCCACCGGCTTGTATTGTTCTTGAAACTTTACTCCTAAGCCAGGAAAAACAATGCTGTAGAGAGACTCAGGATACCAGCAGAGCCACAAGCTATTTATTTCTGTGGGCCTAACGCACTTAGGAAGTCTGTGTGTCTTTGTAGCCGTTTAAAGTTCAGTGCAAAATCTGTCAGTGGATTGGGTTGCATGGTGAGCTGTTCTCAGAGTACTGGGAGAGTGGGTAGTGGCGCAGAGACGGGATGCACACTAACTTGGTGGAAAGAAGCTGTGACCTGAGGCAGAAGGTCATTGCTTTAGATGGAGCAGTATCTCTATATCCTTGATATATTTATGGTTTAGTGACTTCAGAGGTTACCTGAAACTTGAAGGTCTTCAGTGGAGACTTGTGCTAGTATCTGTTGTTGTAGCACACAGTAGTATCTACTCGTTCCCCCAAGTATTGAAGCCTTTTCTGTTTTCCTTAAAACTGCCTTCACCTCAACAGTGAGCATTGGGTTTGACTTTTTGAACTCTTTTTCCAGTTAAACAACCAGGGAAAACTAAGAGTTTGAAATTCCTGTTTGTGTATATTTATCATTGGAAAAGAAAAAGATTTAGGGACACTAAATTAGTAGTAATTAAAGTGGCATTAATTAAGCATATCTGTTTCAAGTGAGTGAATGTTGAAAGACAGCTGCTTCTGAATTGTCTTACAGGCAGGGCTCTGTTGAAATAGTAGATCTTCGATGTGGCTGGCAGGTATTTCTACAGCCTTTGTCTTACACTAAATCTTGTATTTTTGTGTGGAATTTAAGGAATGTCATTTCACGCAAGTGTTTCTGCATTCTCTGTTCATCATGAACTGTAGTGATAGCGGTATCTCAGACATAAGACAAACATGTTCTGGTTATTCCTCAGTTTTGGGATGCAGAAGAACAGTCACGATTAAATAAATCTGGAAGCATTTGATAGCTGTGGTACTCTGGTGCCCATTATCATGTTAATTTTACTGTCACAACTATCCCATTCTTAATTAGGTTTTTGTGTTCATGTGGAAGGTGAAATAAAACCTGACCCCATTTTTAAGAGGAGGAGAAATGTCCAAATAAGATAATAGACCTTGGTAGCCACTGTAGGTGTTTTAAGCCCTGCTGTTCCAGCATCCCTTTGCTTCTATTATTTCCTTGTTTAGCTTCTCTCCCATCTGCAGCAGTGAAGCTTACCTAGCTGTATGGAAATTACTCAGAAGGAAAAAAAAGGGAATGTGAAATATTAATAGGTGAAGCCCTTCTGCATGGAGCAGATGAATTTGATAAGCGTTGGAAATATAGACTTTTAGGGGTTTTTTTGGGGGGGGGTGGGTGGTTTTTTTTTTATTCCTTAGGCTAGTTCTGCTTTATCTCTACTAGAATGCCAAAGGTGAAATAAACAGGCTGATGATGATGTTGAGAGTTTAGTTGGAAAGTGATGGAATGTTGAAATTACTGCATTTATATTTTTAGTGGCCTGGTATTGATAAGCTTTAGGTAGACAAAAACAAAGAAGGAGAAAAAATTGCTGTTTAATATAGAAATGGAAAAAAAGTGGCTATCTTATCAATGGTTGAATGAAATTCACAGGTGTACTCAATGGGAAATCTGGGTAATTCTTTGAGGAGGAATGAAGTCTGAATGTTTTAACTCTCCAGCCTTAGTAGCTGTGTTGACAAAATAAATTATTTTAATTTGTAAGTCCAGGTCATATGAGAATTAATGTACAAACTCCTCTGCTTTTCATTTCTCTTTGATACCTTTGTTGTTTAAATATTTTTCTCAGAAGGGTTTTATTGCAAGTAATGAAGTACTAATTTAGAAATGTTTATTAGAGAATTACTTCTAAGTAATTCTTAGTAAGGTCTTTTCTAAGGGGTAACTATGAAAGGTTTTTCAAAATGTGCTAATATGTAAATTAATTTTATTTTCCTGCTTTCAGTCAGTCAAGTGCAGCCCTTGATCACGAGATGTTACCACAAAATCTACCTCAGACTTCACTTTTGCTCATTCATTTGCTGCGTCATAGATCTCAACGGGAGCTCTGCAGACACTCTTGAAAGTCTCTGAACAGATTGGGACATCAAGTCAAAGCATGATGACCTAATAGGAGGTCAAAGTCTCAAACATTGATTCAGCAGCTCAAGATAACACTGCTGTTTTTATCAGTATCACTTCTGAAGGCTACAGACCTCCTGCCATTTCTTTCCTGGCTACTTCAGAAACACTCAACTGACCTTTTTTTGGTGAAGAGATCTTGACTTTTCTCTCTGGTCCTGGAAATATTAATGGAATACAGTCATGTCTACCCAGGACGAGAGGCAGATAAATACAGAGTATGCTGTATCCTTGCTGGAGCAGTTAAAATTCTTTTATGAACAGCAGTTGCTAACTGACATAGTGTTGATTGTTGAGGGCACTGAATTTCCCTGCCATAAGATGGTTCTTGCAACGTGCAGTTCATATTTCAGGTAAGTATTCAAATGCTATAAAATCTGTGGTACCTGGTTTTGAGTGTAATAGTAATTGATTAACAGTGTGTTACAGAGACTTAAAGATCAGTGAAGTAAATAAAAAACCTAAATATCCTTACTTTCCAACACAGAGTAAAATAAAATTTCTAGCATCCTGGGACTTATTCTAGATAGTTATTGTAGTTTATACAGTAAGTGTGGGGGGAAAAAAACCACACTCGTGATGGTTCATTTGCTTTAGGGAGTTAATTGAGTCTGAATAATTAGTAAACTTCTTATTCTTCACACTTAATCTTTAAAATACTTAATCTGATTTTATTTCCCAAGGTAGGATAACGAGATTACTGAGACTTGGCTACAGGAATTTCATTGTCATGTTTAACTGTAGTTTCTTAGTAGAAGCATCTGCTAAAAGTAGGGATTGCTGTGCAAGTTCATGGCTTTCTTTTCTGTATCATCTGGTTTTCTCTGCTCAGCAAAGCCAGAAACTCTTCCCTTGCTTGAGTGTTGTGGCAATGCAAGAGGAGTTTTTCTGTGTGTGGTTTGGGTTCTTTTTTTTGTTTCATGCCCCCTCCAAGATACGGTTGGAATTTTTAGTTCAGCAGCTCTTGTTCTCCAAATGTCCTGCTTCGGTCTTTTAAAACATTTTTATTAATAAGATACGTTGAGTGCTACCACTTTTTGCAAATACCTTTATAGTAAGACCTGGATGATGAGGCACCATGAATTTTCTGCAGTGATTAATCATTTTTTGTTGGCAACATAGTATAATTAATCTGCCTGTCTGGAAGGAATTTTGAAGCTTAAAACTAGTCAGGGTGACAACCATGCATGTTTTACCTTCCTGATGCATTGTGGAGGGATTATAACTTTTCTTTCCTGTTTAATCACAGGAAGGTTTACAAATTTGCTTTTCCTGAGATAGGCTCACTATGCAGAACACATCTGAAATGTTTTCTGTAGTTTGTCTCCTTTCTTGTAGAAAACTGTACAAGGATTCATTTATTACTTTCACAGAATTTTTTGTCCCTGCTGGGTTGTGTGTTTATTTTTTCATCTCAGATGAATCTGGTCCAATTTTTAGCAACAAGTATTGTGTGATCACTAGATAATAATTATTACCATTGGCCCTGTGCAGATGACATAGTTCCAACAATTTGTAAAATAACAGCCACTGGAAATACGGCCAGATTTAATGTGGGTGGTTAATCATAAGGTTGGAAAGCTGTCATGAGTCCACCCAGTGTGCTGCATCAGAATGTGCAGTCAAATCTCTTATTCATATGTGTTTGTTTATTATTTATGAAATGATGTTTTGGCACTGGTTAAAAGAAGTATCAAACTTGTGGTTTTGTCATGTTCTGTTTTTCTTCTCTACTTTGGTTTACAAAAAGATGCTCAGCTTCCTAAATTTAGCTTTATTATGAAAAATTGATAGCCCTGAAGGAGGGGGGAGAAAAGCAAAGCATCTTTCAGTGTGATCCAGCCATTGTGTGTGATTGCAGCCAGCTTACCTTCCATCTTTGTGTCTGAAGGATGTGCAGCCCTGCTCTAGCACAGGCTGCTCAGCAGCGTGTGAGCAAGAGCCAGTCTTTCTGTGGAGAGGAGTCTCTGTACCCACCCTCTTGTACCCTCTTGCTTACCTTTAAATCACTGCACAGCAAGTTGATACTCACTTAGTCAGTGATCCTAAAATGCAAGTTGCCCTGAGTTAAGGAGCTTAGAAGAAGACAGAGAAATGGGGATGGGATACTGTCTTTGTATCAGATGCTTTCTGGAATGGCTTTACTTAGGGAGTGTATCTCCATGTCCCCTTCACCTCTGCAGCCATAAGCAGGACTAAAAGGTGCACCCACTGTCCCTTCTAACTTCTCTCATGCCTGGTTTCCTAAGTAAAAAGCCCAAATAAATATAAAGAGCCTTGAACTGAATTTTTAGCACAACCATAAATACCAAACCTGAATCAGTATAAAGCTCTTGAAACCAATGTCCCCTATTTTAAGCAAGTTGACAAGTACATGGCTTATAGTACCAGATTCCAGTTCATTCTTAACTGCGTAACAATTAAAATACCAGAATGGGCAAGAGGTTTGTAAAGCATTAAGGAAACAATAACCATGTTTTAAATTGCCTTTCTAGTCTTTTTCAGGAAGATGTAATGGAAATATTTGCTCTTTTTTTTTCCCAGACTACATCTGATAGTTTTTTCTGTTGATTTTTGCCTGCATATTTGAAGTTTACTGCATGTTATGATGAATGGTATATAAGAAATAATTCATAGAGTGCTAGTCCGTGCTCCATTTCTTCTCCTCCCAGAGGAGCATCCTTTTTGATATGACTTAGCTCAGTCCATGACATAAATCTGCTTTTGTCTTAGAATCTAAAATCTAGCTGTGTTTCAGTGGTATTTTCTGGAGGATGTTTCTTCCCTCTTACCACCTATCATAGAAAAAGATTTAAATTGCATCATTAAAGCTCCAAAATCATTAGAGCCCTCTGCTGATTAACACAGAAGAGCTTGCAAGAATATAAAGAATTTCTGCAGAAGGCACTGATGGTACTTTTGTTCTGTTCAAATGTTTTATCTTAAATAGCAAATGTTAGCCTAAGGTAAATACTAAACACCTGTAAACAGGCCAGCAAAAGGACTGTTCACCTTTAGGAGTGTAATCACCAAAGGCTTACAGGTGACTGTTTAAGATTACTTTACTCACTGCTGATCCTTGTCTTAATATGTGTGTTTCTTCTCAGAGCAATGTTCATGAGCGGGCTGAGCGAGAGCAAACAAACACATGTACACCTGAGGAATGTGGATGCAGCCACTCTGCAGATCATCATCACTTATGCATACACGGGTAACCTGGCAATAAGTGACAGCACAGTAGAGCAGCTCTATGAAACTGCCTGCTTCTTACAGGTAGGAATGTTTAGAGGATGAAATAACAGCTTCTAATCCCTGAATTGTTTTATTCTTTACCTTTTTAAAAGACCTTTCCTCTTTAGTCACTTCAACATACTTTTGTTCAGTTCACTCAGTATAGACAGCAGTTGCTTGCCAAATTTGCTTCATGTAGCCATCCCTCCTTGCATGACAGTCACTTTGGAAGGTTGGAAGAAAACCAGTGCACTTCTAACATTTAGAAAATTAGTTTTGCCAGCAGACATAATCACGTTGTGTACTTGATCTGTATGAAGCAGTTGAGTGAGTCACTGCTGTATTTTTGTGTATGTGTAGTATTCCAGGCCTGAACTGTGTTGTTCAACACCAGATGCAAGTACTTTTATGTGCTGATGCTACATGAAAGCATAGATTGTATGTGTAATACTTCGTGTTTTTCTTTGCATTACAGGTAGATGATGTGTTACAACGATGTAGAGAATACTTAATCAAAAAAATTAATGCAGAAAATTGTGTGCGTCTATTAAGTTTTGCTGATCTCTTCAGCTGTGAAGAGTTAAAACAGAGTGCTAAAAGAATGGTGGAGCACAAGTTCACAGCTGTGTACCACCAGGAGGCTTTCATGCAACTGTCACATGATCTACTGATAGATATTTTAAGCAGTGACAATTTAAACGTGGAAAAGGAGGAGACAGTGCGTGAGGCTGCTATGTTATGGCTGGAGTACAACACGGAATCACGCTCGCAGTATTTGTCCTCTGTTCTCAGCCAAATCCGGATCGATGCACTTTCAGAAGTAACACAGAGAGCCTGGTTTCAAGGCTTGCCACCTAATGATAAATCAGTGGTGGTGCAAGGACTGTACAAATCGATGCCCAAATTTTTCAAGCCCAGACTTGGCATGACAAAAGAGGAGATGATGATATTCATTGAAGCTGCTGCTGAAAACCCTGGTAGTCTTTACTCTTCTGTCTGTTACAGCCCACAGGCAGAGAAAGTTTACAAACTCTGCAACCCTCCTGCTGACTTGCATAAGGTTGGGACGCTTGTAACTCCTGATAATGACATCTATATAGCAGGTGGGCAGGTTCCTCTGAAGAACACAAAAACCAATCACAGTAAAAGCAGCAAACTCCAGGCTGCCTTCAGAACTGTGAATTGCTTTTACTGGTTTGATGCGCAGCAGAACACTTGGTTCCCCAAGACGCCGATGCTCTTTGTGCGCATCAAGCCGTCCCTGGTGTGCTGTGAAGGATACATCTATGCAATCGGGGGAGACAGCGTTGGCGGGGAGCTCAACAGGAGGACTGTGGAGAGGTACGACACCGAGAAGGATGAGTGGACCATGGTCAGCCCCCTGCCCTGCGCGTGGCAGTGGAGCACGGCCGTGGCGGTTCACAACTGCATCTACGTCATGGCACACAACCTGATGTACTGCTACTTCCCCCGCTCAGACGCCTGGGTGGAGATGGCGATGCGACAAACGAGCAGATGTTTCGCTTCAGCTGCTGCTTTCGGCGATAAGATATTCTATATCGGAGGACTGCACATTGCCAGCAATTCTGGTATAAGGCTCCCCAGCAGTACTGTGGATGGCTCTTCTGTAACAGTGGAGATCTATGATGTGAATAAAAACGAATGGAGGATGGCAGCCAATATCCCTGCCAAGCGCTATTCCGACCCGTGTGTTAGGGCCGTTGTCATCTCTAATTCCTTATGTGTCTTTATACGGGAGACCCACATGAATGAGAGAGCCAAGTATGCCACCTATCAGTATGACCTGGAACTTGACCGCTGGTTCCTGAGGCAGCACATATCAG
>NW_008238330.1:8506932-8542022 GCF_000691975.1 Corvus brachyrhynchos
TTCCGGTGCACTGTAGGAAAGCTGTATCCATCTTGCCTTGAAGAGTCCCCGTGGAAACCTCCAACGTATCTCTTCTCACCAGATGGAGCTGATGAATTTGAGCTGGATGGGGAGATGGTTACTTTACCACCTGTATAGCTCCCAAATTAGACTGCACAACTGAGTTTGTGCTCAGTTACAAAATGATAAATAAATGGCTGTGAAAGAACAGGTCTGGGGATGGAAATCTCAGAGCTGTCTTTCATGAGTTGTATTTTTATGCCCTACCTAACACTTGCCGCCATTCAGTGTGAATTAGTGAAATGAGCAGATACGCTTCCATAATCTCAAATACTATTATCTGATAATTGAGAAAAATATATGTATATCATGAGCTTAAGCATCTGACTTGTCTAAAGAATTAATTCTAGTTCTATAAAGTCTTGGTTCAGGAAAATTAGCTTCAGAAAAAAAGTAGTTATTGTTTCTAGGATGATGTCACAACTCTTCTCAAAGTATCTTCCAGTTACATTTTAACTACTTCTGGATATTCTACTTAAGTGCTAGTTAAATAATTGTCAGTGTGGCCTAATTAAAGAACTGTGCTGCACTTACTAAATACTAATATCTATGTTGGTATAGTAATGCCATTAAAAGAAAAAGAAACAAATCCCATGGATCTACCTGTGGTAGGAAGGGTAGATCTTCCGTTGTATGGTAACATGCTGGGCAAAATGACTGCAGGTTCAGTCAAGCTGTATGATGAGGTGCATGTATTCTATTTTCACTAACTTATACCTGTCTATTTAGAATACAGGTCTTCCAAGCAGCTGGTAGATTACCAGGTGTGGACTTAAGTTGCTGGGCTTGCAATAGGATTTGCCAGCCCTCATAGTGCGGGTCTATGTGGGGCTTTAATCAGTAAATGCCTCCACATTCTGTATTACAGTAACATTGGCTCATGTATATTACTTCCTGCTGCTGATGTATTTTTCCATTGTAAAACAAAGTTTTAGTGTGGATTAACCAGGTCTTTATTTTCTGTTAATTTAATAACAAGCATTACTGTAGTGTGATTGTGTATAGATATCCCTTAGCTGTCAGGTTTTTTACTTTGGGGGGGGAAGCAAACTTCAGGAATATCCTGTGCTGTGTGTGCAGGAGAGCAGATGCCTAGTGCTGCTCTGGCATTAATCCCAGGAACCACTAGCAGTAGCGGGGTGCCGCCAACCTAACATGAACACAGGTGCTTCATGACAAACCTTACTAGCATGTTCAGCTGCATCATGTTCTGGCACTGTATTTTGAATGACGTTAATTTATTAAAAAAGACTGAATCCAACTGCCTGAGTGTGCTTTTTGGTTGAAAAAGAGCTATGCCACCCTCCCACCACATGCACACTTGTAGCAAGTAGCTTATTGAAGGCAGCTAGAAATAGTTAAGCTGAGAAAAGCTTGGAGACGAGTATGTTAAGTTGACGGTACTCACTACTACTCAGCAAAAGCTGGAAATTAGCTATTGAAGTCAAACTGAGGATTACATAGGACTGGAATCCCTTGCTACCATTTTTGTAAATCAGCACTTCTGCACTCATGGCACCAATTCTGCCCTACTGAAAGCAAAGAACAGCAGGCATTAAGGAGGAATGCTTTCTGTAATTTCAGAAGATAGCAGACCTACTTTCAGTCTTCAAGAGCAAATTTATTTACTCCATTGTCCAGACTGTTGCTGGCTTTTCCTTAATTGTTTCTTAGTGCAGTAAACACAGCTGCAGCCTTCAATGAAGACAACACTTATATATTGTTTGGGCTAGGTCCCAAGGGGCTTTACAAAGTTTTGTCTTGTACAATTATTAAAGGTTTTGACTAGAAAAGGGACTTTAGATAAGAAAGCTCCCTTATATGAAACTGTTCTGGGTGCTTTGGCATTTTGTGCCATGTGAGGATTTATGGGACTCAGAGTAACAAGGGCAAGCTACCAATTTTTCTTTTAATGAAGGTGACATAACATGTTTGCATTTACCATTACATAAACTTTTTTTTTAACACCCACATTTTTTTAGGTAAGAGGTGTGTGGTGACTCAGGAGCTCCTGCTGATAGGTCTGTTTATACTGCGTTCATGTTGCAAGCCTGTGCAAGGGAGCATACATATAAAGAAAGAGATACTCCTTTATAATGCAGTTTGGAATATCACATACCTCAGGCAAAAACATGAGCTGTATCCAAGTAATTCAGCCTGGATTGGCTGCTCAGTTCTATGGCTGGTTCTCACTTCACTCTACAGTTACCAGGCTCCATTAGGCTTTAGGAAAGGCTTTGGTGTTTTAAGTGCAGGTGATCTATAGCTAATGAAGGAGCAGAGTGGGCTCGTTCTGTTATTGAGAACTTTCGACTTGAGTTTAAAATCTTATGTGTAGTTTCTTACAGAAGGAAAAACAAACAAAAAAGGGGTGAATTCGAATAGAAAATAAGAATTACTAAACAGGAAATACTAAATTGCAGTGGCTCTAAGTCACAGTTGCCTCACAGAACCTAGAAGAACTTGATTTTATCCATTTAGGAGCATCTTTTGAAATACAGTCTATGTGACTTCTGCTCATCTACATTTTTAATATTTTTTTCTGTATGTTACCTGTATGTTTTGTATTTTATGTGGCCCAAGATTATATAGTACCTTATTTAAAATATATTTGCTATTAATAATAAGGCATTTAAAGACAAGACTAGTCAAGTGGTGAACAGTTCTCCAGTGACTGCTAAAGACATAGTTTACTTACACAACTAGTTGCTGAGCCACTATTCATCCCCAAAGGAAAAGAGCTGGTAAATGCTATTCTCCAGTCTAAATTCTTTCCTTGCATAATTCAAGAAGGAAACTGTGCAGGCAAAGCCTTGTCATCTGCCTGGAAGTGGTCACTAGTGGTAGAATTAGAGAAAGACTTTTGCAGGAACAAAGACAACAGCTGAAAAAAATGCAGTTCTCATTTCATAAATAGAGCAAATATGATTAAAGCCTTCATGGAGATCTGACTAGTGTCTTACTACAAAGCTTCAGCCTAATCTTAGCCTATTCAGCCTGTACTTGGCTTTGAAGTACATTTACATACAAGTTTCAGTGAATCAACTCGGGTCCTCAAGCTCTGCTACATTTGCAATAAAGTTTACCTCTTTTCTGGTAAAGCTAATTTAAGTCAGTCCTACAGAGTTTCAGTTTCCCTTACCTAAAGTAATAAAAAAAATGATCTGGCCTCTGCTAATTTTTAATGCATTCAATCATTTTTTGCCGTTGTTTAAATACATACATAATTACAAGTTTAATTTTTGTTGTAAACGATCAGACCTGGGACAGTGAATTGTGCCAAGATTTACAGAGAACAGGATCAGACAGATAGTTAAGTTTGGGGGCAAAATAATTTGATAACATTCTAAATGTTATTTTTAAGATTTAAGGCACTACCATTTTTCACAGTATTTATTTCACTTCTCAATGCCTCTGTTAAGATGCACAAGCACCTGCCACACTGCAGTACAGCTAAGGGACACCCAAGGACAAACCTGCAGACCACTGAACTTATTAGCCAGAGTAGTGTTTTTCCTCCTTTGTTTCCCATTTCCAGCTATGTTCAAGTTGCTTTCTGGCTTTGGCTCTGGATCCCTACATGAAAGGAGCTATAAATGAGGCAGGCTCACTCTTAAAACCAGTTTCTTTCCACTTCATGCTTAACATTAGCCACACGAAATTGTGTTTAGTTCCACTTTCAGAAGTATTTAAAACACCTCCTCCCTACAACATTTCTCATGAGTACAGTTCAGCAAGGCAGAGTTCTTACAGAGCCTATAAACCCAGAGGAGGAGTATCAGCAGACTCCACAAAATGCAGGGATGGCTCCTGATGCCAGGAGCCAGCCTATATGGCATCTGCACATCTTCACACACCTCCCAGGTTCCAGTATGGAAGAGGTCAGTGAACAGCCTGAACCAGGAGGTTAGAGCAAGACCTGGGTCAGTACTGAGCCACAGAGCCTTTGACATGGAAGAAGGAAGAGGCATGAAGGTGAAAGAGAAGTATCTGTGTGTGAGCTTTTCTGCCCAGCTCCTGTAAACCACACAGCTCTTCTGGGGCCTGGTCTAACTTGTGATACCAGGCACCCTGTTTCAACAAAGGAAGAGTTTAGGCATTGTACATGCCACTACTGAAGTGCTGAAGTTTGGGCACCTGCAGCATTATCTGACTTCATCTTCTCAACCAGGGAACTGCGCTGGATACACACGGACCCTCTACTGCATTAATAGGACCAAAGAGCCAGTAAACAGGGCAATAAAATAAACTAACAATAAAAGGCAGTGATGTCATGTAGACCTTACAGACTATTCCGGTCCTGTGCTAAACATCAAGATAAATCTCAACACCGAGATTTTATTTGGAAAGCCCAAGAAGCACAGCTAGCTTATTTAATGCTGAACACATGTTTTTTCTGAAGAGAAAAAAACCACGAAACAATTTCCAAAATTTAAGAGCTGACATATGCTTCAGCCAGCTCTTTGGCACATGGCAAAATCCATATACACACAAATTATTCACAGCGCCAAAGCCAGTAACCACAGGTCATATCAGGCAGTATGTTAAGCTCAGTGTTATTTTTTGCCACTTTCTGGTATGCCTGGACTTGTAAATTCTCCACTGTTTCTGTGTGCATTTCTTCAGAGATGAGAAATCAACTGAGTTCCTTTCTCCAGTATTTCCCATCTATTTCATACAGTATGCAAGTGATGTTAATTCCCATATTATTTTTAAGACAAGATGATAGCTGTACATCTGCCTTCACTTCAAATATCTGTTCTTCCTTTAATCTAAACATTCTTGCTTGATTATGCTTCAGAAAGCAGTGCCACATTATTGGTGATCTGGATTCACCTACAAAATCTTCTTTTCTTGTTTGTTCTCTGCTACTGTTACAGCCAACAGTAACTGTGCTTTCATCAATATTAGTCAATAAATTCAGGTGGAGAATAAAAAAAACCAAAACCCTTACTTTATTAGTTGATTTTGAGGTATTATTACAAGAGGAGCAATGTATGGATTCAACAATTTTGACTCAAGACAGCTAGACTTCCAAGTTCCATCCCAACTGAGATTAAGTCACCTGTGTACAGATGCACACACGTTATGCACAAATGATGTCATTTTACAGCGAATAAGGTAATCTGAGTAAGGGTCACTATTTAACTGACAGAAGAGATCCATTTCCATATTTTTTAATGAATCCAAACACTGCTTCTGATGGTTGTTAAGGAATGGGGTCAAGACCAGAAACATCACACAAGTAAAGCTCTGTGCCTGCTTTTTAAGTCAGTCCCTTCTCTAATACAGCATTAAAGACTCAGAACACCATGAAGCAATTTGTCATACATCTTTAATCATAACACAATAATGTAGTGTTTCTCCCTTTAATGAATACTCTCCATGTTGCCCTTTTTAATGAAAACCAAACACCTACAAGAAAGTGGAATTGCAGTGCATAAAAAAACACAAAGTAAATTTATCTTTCAGTGTCTTTGCACAACTACTTGCACACAGTTGGAAAAACCTTAACAAATTTTAGGGAATTGCAACCATTCTCTAGACATAACCTTTGTCTAATTTACATCTAAATCTTACCCAAGGCAGTTGGTTTCCTCCTTCTGGAAGCACCCATTTATCAAATTGTTCTCAGACAGGTACAGTGACAGCTGCAGTAGAAGTTCTGAAGTTTTAAAACAGCTCACTATGGCAGAGAACTGGATGTGCAGCAATTAATTTACACAGCATCTTGATTTTGACCAGATGTCACAATCCACAGAAACTACAAGTTACTTTGAAGCTAAATCTACACCAAAATTTTAGTTATACTTGAAATTCTTATCGATGTAAGAGAGGTCTGTGACCTCCTGAGGACTTCAATCAATTCACAACAAGCAGCACCCCACAGAGAATAAAAAGTCTCACTAGAGGATCCTCTTGTCATAAATTTGCAAAAAGCAGCATCCATAATCAGTTTAAATGGAAGACAAATTTCAAAAAGACTGCCAGTGAATTACAAGCAGCTACCAATATCAAAACCAGATGCCTGCAAATGTCTTCTGGTGGAATTAATTTATTAAAATAATACAGCTTTTTGAGCAGACAGAACTTTTAACAGGCTGGATGTATTTTATTTTTCAAGCAGCACAAGAAAAATCAAATACATTACTTTTATGTTCAATTATCAAGCAATAATTTCTATGTTTAAAAACTGCATTCACACCTTCACTTCTACAATTAAATACTGCCACATTAGTTTCTTTGCTTAGTAATAATTTGTATGGAAATCAGAAGCTCATTTATGCAAAATATTATATTTAATTACAAAGGTGCTTAAAACAGAAGTACAAAGTCAAACAAGTGCAATGTACCAGAACACTGACCTAAAAATTCTAATTAAATTGTGACATTTGAGGAAACTGATGTGAGGAATTAAGGTTATGACATGAAAATGACTGATGAAAGATGCTGAACACGTCAGTCAAATGAAATATAAGGTCAGCAATACTTAAGTCTTGTGGGGTTTTGGGGACTTACATCTCATATCTCTGCTCAACAGGCAGTTCCTCAAGCTGGCTCATATGAAAAGCTGAGGTTGATGCCTATGATGACAGAAAGTTGAGAGGTGTGCTATTGTGTTACCTGTAAGTCAGTGTGTGCTGCATGTTGACAGCCAGAAATACCTTTGCAACATCAAATCACGACAGAGCTGTAACAATACCTTCACAGCTGACTGATTAGAGGGACTGTCACCAATTCACTTAGGACCCATTGTTTCTTATGGTGCAGAAACGGATGTCAGGGCTTTTGAAATGGAAGTCAACTGCTTAAATCTTTCTGAATAATTAATAATGCCTGCACTGGAAATTTTAAAACAGAGGAGAGGAAAATAACTTGCATTTGCATTGGATTTAACTAAAGAGGTTACAAGCATTAAATTAAGAAGAGAACTACATGAGCTTAGATGAACCTCAGTGGCTGCATGCCTTCCTACAACCCAAAAGTAAGCTTAAGCAAATGTTGGAGAGCAAACGTAGATGTTAATGAAGACAACTAATTATGAAGATCCCTTCATCTCCACCCACTCTCCATGAGTCTTAATCACTGTTTAAATCTGAGTTTAAATCTGAGTCCAACTTGCTAGCAGGGTACCAGCTCTTAAAAAGACTGAAGAGTAATGTAAGTTTTTTATTCTGTCATTTGTAAAGAAAGGAAAATACTCTTAATCAGGTTGTATGTTTGGTTCCACAACAAAGACAGCTGGGACAGTGAGAAAAAGGCTGCAGAGAAAGATCTGTCTGGTCTTTTCTTGGCCATAAGAGAAAAATTGTGGAGTATCACAACAGAGTCACTGTACAAAGCAACAAGCAGCTGATGAGGGCACCTTGTTCTGTCTTTCCTCAGATTAATCCACCAGAAAACAAACAAACAAACAAAGGTCAGCTTTCTAAAACCCCTAGGCCAGTGAGGGGATCTGTGGTAATAAGGGGAATGCCAAGAGCTAACAAATTTGCCATATAAATTTGGAGCATCTGAGAATTCAACAGAGAAACCTCAGGTTAGGAGGTGACAAAGACAAAGGATATTGAAAAGGGATCCTTGAAGGTCCTGCTTCTACAGCTTGTACACATAAATACCAACCACTTGCCTGGCTTCTAGAACTCACCATTGTGAGCTCCTAAGCCTAAATCTACCTAGGTATGCCTTAAGTTGCTGAAGTTAGTTTTATAGGTACTTAAATCCCTTATGGACCTTTCTTCAGTCTTCATTACAACATGGACCCTGACCACTTAAATCCCAAACAGCAGATAATACGTTAGTCATTTCACAAAAGCAAGTGATTATTTTGGGTTATTTTCTTATCTGCATGCTGAATCAAACAGCTCTAGACACACCATGAATAAACAGCTCTAGTCTTACTTCACTGCATATAAAGTAATACCTAGTCTTTGAAAAGATATAAGTGTCTATTACAGAGTTGTGGAATAAAACAGAAAAGAGCATCAGAAGTTTTAGGAGATATACAAAGACACAGAGACCAGGAGCAATAGCTGCAGTTTGATAGATACATCTTACTTGTGTGTCAGAAGCAATAAATTAGTAGAGCTTTAGGGGCCTTTCTGCCCTTCTCAAATCAAACTATTCAAACTAGCTGTTTACTTTCAGGTTTTCCACAGTCATTCTATCTAGTCTGTCCTGGAAAAAAAATTAAAAGAAGGCTTTAAACCAGATCCCATGTTTTCAAATCACTGAAGCAAAAAAACTGACAACCGAGTTGCTGGACAGTGACAATGTGATACAAGTGTGTCTTTTCTATTAGCTTTATAAATGCACAGAAGGAATTAAAACACAATTTCTTAACAACATTCAAGCCTTCTTGTTTATCTCTTGTACAGCTGCTCCATTTTATTTGAGGAACAGGAAAAATAACCATGACTACAAATCTTGGCCCCAGAAAAGAACACGGCAAAATGCTGACAGATACTGATGAGGCAATAAACTAAGAGCCTTTTGATACACAAAAGTTGGAACACTTGATAATGTAATGTAGAAAATGTTAAGAGCAACATGTGGGGATGTCAGAAGGCATAGAGAGGCACACACATTGCAAGAAAACAGGAAATAATCTCCCTTGGAACCAAGAAATGTGGGAAGTGCAATACACTTGCATACAGAAGACACCACATGCATGGTACATTGGAAATACAGCATGATGCCACATCTTTTCAAATAAACTAGTATATTTCTTCACACAAGGATATGAACTGAGCTGTTCTAGTTTCTCTCAATTCTAGTGTTACTTTCCTTATGAAGAAAGCAATTATTCAAACAGCACATTCCCTGAGTCGACACAGAAAATCCACATAGCTGATTTTCATTTGGAAGAGTCCTCATAACTTTACTGGGGAAAAAAGCCCCAAAACACGCAGAGTTTGCTACTGTGCTAGTTTTGGGTGGGTTTAGTACTTCATATTCATATGTATGCAACTACATCAATGTTGTAATTACATCCTAATAGAGCAAGACCCCACAAAACTGTCTGTAATCCAATCCCAATTTGGGAGAAATGCTTTGTAATACTTTCCCTGAAGAGATCTCTCCAACTGGAATCCCATTCACATCCCAGGGGAAAAACTCAGCTAAAATATATGTAAAAATATGAAGGTCTACTGCATGACTTGAAAAAAACTACTGATTTTGCAACTGTCACACAGATTTGGAAACACTAGAGATCTAGAGACAGATTAATTCAAACAACTCTACATGGATACAGAGGATAGAGGAAAAAAAACCCCTTGTCAGCCAGAGTCTTACTCTACACCTTGTTGATTTTAATTTGCAGGTAAAAGCATGAAAGTTCCACCCTTTAAGGGTTGCAGAGATTCTCTCAAATCCAGCCTAAAAGAGGAATTATTATTTATATTCTGCTTATTTCTAACAATAATTCACAAACATTTGGCTATCTGGATTGAAAAATAGAACTACTTTACATAAATATCTTCAACATCCAAGAAAATGTACAAATCTAAAGTCAAACACATTTGGCTTGTAACAAGCCCTGTTTGCTAATGTCTTTATAAAGGCTCAGTTTTAAAGAGTAGTCATTTTAAATATAACCAATATACTGCAAATGCCATCCCATTGTATGGTGACACCATTCTTCTATACTTCTAGGGAAAGTGAATAATGACATTCCACATCTGCTTGCAAGCAACATATACCTTATTTTGGTCCTGGGTAGTTAATCTCCCCTCCTACATTTTGGAGTGGTATTTTTACAGCTCAGAGAAAGATTGCACCTGAAATAGCCAGCAGCATTCTGCCAAAGCAGCATTTAGTCCCCAAGGCTTTGGGTTGACTGTGTGAAAGTGGAGAACCAGGATGACATAGCTGATTTTGCACTTGTGAAGGCTCCTCCAACAGACTGACCTGCAATACAAAACAAAGATCGGTAGTGAAGTGTTATCTTTACTGAGTTGCTACAAGGAAATATATTTTTTTTAATTTAAAAATTACTCAATTAGTTGTCCAATTTGGGATTTAAAATCCAATTCCAGAGTCTGTGCCAGAAAATATTCAAAGAACTTGAACACAGTAGCTCAGCAGAAACGGCCTATGATGTCCTTTGGCTGGGAAGGCTTGGTAGACTTTGGGCTGAAAGGCACTCCTGGCCAGAGTGCACCACAGCAAAAAGAAAAGACAGACTCCAACGGAATAAAAGAGAAAGTTAAACAATTTTTGGCACAGCTACTGCCAAACAACTATCAGACCCTTAAACAAGTGAACTCCCATTATCTCACACTGCAAGATGGCACCGTGATGATGGCCCTGTTCAAACGCAACAAGTGACTTCCAGAAAATTACAGACTGCTTCAAAATCTGCAGAAACTGACACAAGGACTTTTTCTGATCTCAACCAGCTTTGTATAGTTTCAGTCAAAGTGATATCAAAGTTGAGAATAACTCAATGCAGATGGTGGTATGGTCAAAGTATTTACCAAATTACATGGGATCTCTTACCTGAACATCTCTCTTCCCATATTTATCTCCAGGCCACACTGGAAAAGGAACGTACACTAATTTCTTTGTCTAGCTGCTTCTCTTTCCACTATTACACAATATATGGGGCCTCGATCAGCAGCTTTAGCCTTCAAAATGTTGCTCTGATTTGTGCATGTTATAAAGTACACTTGGACAAAAACAAAATACAACTGAGAAATGGGATGCTTCTCTAAAAAGGATCTGGCTTAGATGTAAACTGATTTTAAATAGATTTCTTACCTACAGCTTTTCCCGTTTGTACCACATTCCGGCTGGTAGAAACCATCACATTTCCAATCTTCTTTCCACGTTCACTGTTTTGCACTGAGCTAAAAAAGAGAGATACTGAAGACTGTTAGGTGACTGACTTCTTATTACTCCCAGGTGTAAATACACTAGTTAAAGTATGTGTCATTACACACAGATTTACAGAGCATACATATATATAGTTCATGTATATGGTCAAGCCCAATTCCTGCACTCATCCACAGAGATCAGTTAGGCAAGCTTCTCAGAGGATGAAAAGATGCTGCCAGCAGGACAGGAAATCAAAACACCCAATGGTTCATTCTTATACAGCACACTTCAAACCTTTCGCAGACTCTATCGGGTTGGAAAAGACCTTTGAGATCGAGTCCGACCCATGGCTGAACATCACCCTGTCAATCAAACCATGGCACTAAGCACCGTGTCCAGTCATTCCTTAAACACCTCCCGGGATGGGGACTCTACCACCTCCCTGGGCAGCCCATTCCAATACTCAGTCAATCTCTCCTAAACGTTTACCAAAACGCATTTATGATCTGAATTACAAAGTCAGATTTGCAGTGGTTTTGGGAATTCTTAGCTCCAATACATAACCTTTAAACAGAACAGTAAGTGTAACTGATCAGTCCTTTTTTTTCTAAGTAGAGTTTTCTTTGTGTCTTGGTCTCTAAGATTAACTTTTTGATCAAGGACAGTTTACATTCATGCTTTTGTTAAAGAAATGCAAGAAAATGACAGACACTATCATCATTTGGAAAGAAAAGCACAAAAGCAATCAGTTCTACTGCAAAAGTACAATCACTTGAAAATAATCTCATTTAGTTTTAAATTGTAACTTTCAAGTCCACATTTCAGGCTTTGCAAACTCATTAATGTGAAACTCAACATCAGGCCACATTCTTTTCCCACTTCCAAAAATCTTCAATGTAGATGGAAAAAGCAGAAAGAACAGAATACACCAAAACCAAGTTTAGGCTCAGTTTGCAAAGGCAAGTAATTTTGATGAGGATCTGGTACCAAAGTCCCACCTGCAGAATAAAGTCACCGTTGCAAAAATACTTATTATTTGAAGCACACTAAGAACTACTGGTCCTTTTACGTTGATCTCACACTACCCAGAAGAATTAGTAACTCTCCTTTCACACAAGGGGACAAAAACAGAACAACATTACAGATACCTCCAGAGCTTTCAAATTAAGTCTTTGTAGAAAGATCATCCATTAATTAGAGAGAGAAGAGAGACTGTTGTTTTATGGTCAGCACAGCTAAGTGAGAAAAGAATCCTTTTTGCCTGGTGCTTAAACCCCAGGCTGAATTCTGGCTTCAGTTAGAGCTGAACAGCTACGGAAAAAACAAGCACCACTGAATTTTAGGCTGGAATTCTAAAGGCAGCAGTTGAGATCAACTCACAGTTCAGCTGAGTCTGGGTCAATAAGAAACTACGAAAAACTCATTGTAACTTGTAAATTGAAGGAACTGAACCACATCTCAGTATGCATACAGTGAACTTTGAGTTTTAGAACAATGCTGTACTAGCAGTGTTAAAAAACAGCTAATTA
This sequence comes from Corvus brachyrhynchos, assembly GCF_000691975.1. NCBI lineage: Eukaryota > Metazoa > Chordata > Aves > Passeriformes > Corvidae > Corvus > Corvus brachyrhynchos. The sequence goes on from NW_008238330.1 coordinate 8,519,343, forward strand.
GAAAGAAAAAAAAGTTGCTGTCTCCTAATAGTGAGATCTAACGTCAAATCACTGACAGAAGTTGTAACAGCTTTAGCTGACAAATTAAAAATACACGTACAAAAGCCTCATAATTGCAATGCAAAAAAATCAATCTATTATGTAAAGTCCAACACAAAATAGCGCATTAGCCTTTTTTTTTTTAATTATTATTTATTTCAGGCCAATGTTTCATCTTTAGATGTGGTGATGTTTTGAGAGAACATTGAGTATAGTTTCATGAAGATGGCCAATTAGAATACTATTTTGTCTAGTTCATGATAGCAACAGTCATACAGTTATTGATATTTGACCACACTTTTAAAAAAAATACAAATCAAGGTACTATGTACTTACTGTGACAATCTTAACTTAACATCTGATACAGAGTACTGTCCCTGGAATGGATGGCTAGAAGAGGAGGAAAAACCCAAGAAAACATTAATTTCTTTTTCAAGATGAATCTGTATCTGTAATTATTAGCTGTACTCCCCTCTGTGCTTTAACAAAAAAAAAAAAATTTTTTTAAATATTTTGGAGATGTACTACTCTGTCACTTCACAGAAGTCTGGGTTGCAGTGACTATTCAGCAATAGATTTCTCATGAACTACCTGTAAGATGTCTTCTATTTACGGACGAGATATTAACAACCTTTTCACACTAAGTCAAAAGCACCTCCTTCCAGCAACACAGAGCAAATAAAAAACATCTCCTAAGTAGACCAAAAGAGCTTTGTAGGTCTAAGGAAAAACCTTTTTCAGACTACAGCAACTGACAAAGTTAAAGCAAACAAAACTCCCTGCAGTACAGTAATACTAAACAAAACTAAACAAATGCTAAAGTAACACTAAACAAAACACATGCACAGCCAACACTGGTACCAAGCCTGGCACTGTTGAATATTTCAGGGAAACTACACATAAAACAGCCAGCTCTCCTCTATCCCCACCAGTGACAACCTTGGACACAGCTACTCCCTGTACATGTGGGATTAAGTAATAAAAAGGAGAACCATCTGAGGACGCTTCCCAAGGAATGACAAACTTTCTGTAGCTGGGGGCAGCGGACAATCAACTTGAACAAGTTTCACCTCTCCTGACTCTGGATATGTTTTTCCTCATAAAACACTGCCCAGAATTAGAGTAAATACAAAAAAGTTTCCTTACCTAGAATTTACCTCTGCAAGAGCTGGATGCTTGTTGCTATTCCATACTCTGTAGTTGTGGGTATTTTTCCAGGCTGTTACAAACGCTGTCCCAAAGTCTGACAAAATCTTTTCATTGTCTGATAAATTAAAGACAAGAATTTGCAGAAATTCATTAGAGATGTAATAATTACAAGATCAATTACTTTTTTTCTTGCAAAGAAAAATTTCATTTTTCCAGGCTCTTATCAAGTCAGTAACAATTAGAACTCCAGTACTAAAACCTGGGTACTCTAAAAATGGCTTATTTTTATTTTAAAGTGTCAAAAATATACAATACCAGGACAAGAGGGGAAAAAAAAAAGCTAAAAACTATTTTTCTTATTTTTAGTTCATTTATAAAGCTCTAAGAGCTTAACTGGGAAAAAAATAATCCGAGCATATGTCTCTTGACTTTTTCTCTGGGCAATGACAGGAAAGGAAAGAGAATGGCCACATAGCAACCAAGAACAAAACACCATTTGCATTGGTTTTGGTCAGATACACTGGGCCTTGCTGCACTGTTATTACTCACTCAAACTTAGTAACTCCCAAATCCACTCCAAAACTGCACTAGGAAATACTGTGGAATAAACTTATCATAACAACGACCCCTTTAAAACACTGAAGAGTATAGGAAATAACAGCCAGCCAGTGAAGTAGTATGAGTTCCCAGATATTTCATATCACTCTGGTAATCCTCTTAAAATATTAATTTTGTCAGACCAAGAACTTGGCATTTTTCAGACTTTAAAATCAGGTTCTCAATTCCATGTTTTCTCACAAATACCACAAAACAAAATCTGAATTGAATCAGTGTGAATAGAGAAAAATCATTATGAGAATGAAGTTAACAGGGTGAGTGCAGGGCAAACTAAACATTTTCCACAAATAAAAGCCACTGATTCTTTTATTTATATTCACACAGAAGGTTGGAACATAGAGAATTCCTTCTGAGGTAAAGCAAAAAATGTTGAGCTCCAGGAAACAAAAGCTTATAAAGCCTGTAGGTGACACTTTTCACTTATGTGAATCCCCACTTACAACCATGGCAAGAAGGGAAAAGAGCTGCAACAGTCCAGCAAAACTTCCTGAAAACAGATGCTTAACTTCATGTCTCCTTGAATCCATATAGTTTCCCAAAATTAACTTCAGGTTGCAATACAGTCTAGAAGACACTCAGATTCGTAACAGTCTCATCATACACAGGTTTCAGGCACTTCTACTTTTAGTAGAAAACAATTAAATCAAGAAGAAAACAATTAAATCAAGAAGACAGTGTAATAAGTGTCTGTAAGGCTATGAACTAAGGATTAATGACAAGCTTGTCGAGAAACAGCAAAGACAGACAAAGACAACTGAAAAAGCAGCCTAAAATGAAACTTTAGGCAGAGGAAGATCCACTGACAGACCACACAGCAACAGAGCAAATGCTTGACATGTCCACCCTCATCTCCATCCCTAGACAAGGTATCTGTTCTACCTGGTTGCAGCACAGCAGCAAGCAGTGCATGAAGATAAGCACTGAACTGAGCCCTGATCCACTCATCTCCTCCTTCCCATCCAGTGCCATCAAGGAACACATCATCTCTGTTCTCAGTTACATGCTTCACCAAGTAATCTGAAAATCTTAGGTCAGCAGTTGTTGGGTTCAGGATCTTACGGAGTTCTGGATCGTGGATTTGTACATGAGCATCTTCTATCTGTTTGAAATAATTCCAAGGGTAAACATTTATCTAAACAAAACTGCTTATACAAATTTACACCACTACATATTGCTAATTAAATCTAAACCCTCACTCCCCCAAAATACCAACAAGAAACAAATAGCCAAAGAAAACAATGAACTAGCTGTTCTCAGAAAGTCAGATATATCTGATATATCCAGAATTCGATCATTTCCCTGGCACACAGTAAAAGCTGCTTATTTGACAGGATCTGGCAGAAAGTTTGGCAGGGGAAGTACGGTGCTTTTTGATTATCACCTCTATTTATTAAGTTGATTACCTACATGGAACCATCTTAGGTTACCAGATGCTGATTACATAGTTCAAACTTCTTGCTAGAAGTGACACTGTGGGTATTTTAGATACCGTGGTTTTACCCTCTTGATTATACCAGAAGGAAGTCAAATTAGTACCTGCATCTGAGTCTCATCTGTAAGCACTTATTTTTGAAGACCTCACTACAAAGCCATGAAAAAGCCCATGACATGAAAAATAAAATTACACCACCAACACAAATTTAATAAGTGCCCTGCAAATTCAAATATTGGACACGTATAAAACCACGGACAATAGTTTTGCACAGCTTATCTAACCCTGTCCTCTCAAGTCATAGAAATTTAATAAACTTCTGCAGCTGAGAATTTATTTCATATGGAAAGAATTCAAAACTCGGGCATGTATGTGAAACTGTAAAGCTACGTTTAAAATGGAACCTCAGCTTCCTTCCACTCTCCCCCCAGCTCAGATGCAAAGATCCATACTTCCACAATTGCATCACTCAGGTGTTTCTGCTGACGGAACAGGATATTGGTAGCTCCTGCAACAAAGCCACGGACGCTCACATCCGACAGGAGATGATGCTGCTGCAGCGCCATGTACGGCAAACAAAGGTACCCCTGGAGCAAGAGACATTTAGAGAGATAACATTCAAAAAAAGTGTCTGTATTCAGAGGTTTTCCAAATAAAAGCCAGCACATTTCACCCAGAATGAACCTTGGTTATTACAGTTTCAGCCACAATTATCTGTTGTTTTGCTACATGACACTTGTGAAGCGAAGCCACCAGATTGCACATTAATTAAATTTTTCAAGAGATTGTGTTGCCTTTCAGTCTCAGGACTGAAACTGAAATCCAAAGCAAAAGATGAGAATTAAATGTCCTTGTAAGGCAACAGAATAAGCAGTGTAAGAGCAATAATAAGCAACAAGACTGAGGCCTCAGGTCAGTTCAGAGACAAGAAGTCAGTGGAGGTAAGGATTCACCTCTCCAGTTGTGCACATGATGTCTTCAGTTGTGAGGCACATAATGCAGGAAAGCTACAGACAGCTATCCACATTTTGTGGGTGGAGATTTCCAGACACCGGAGATAGCAATCAATTTTTGATAAGCGTACACAAGCCTGCTTTAAGGAGCAGGACAGAAAGCAACACACTGTGCTTTTTAGCCATTTCAGGGTTGTAAGTTCATCTAGTAACCTACACTCCAATTTAAAAAAAAGTCAAAACATTTCGAAAAAGGTTTTGAGTTAGTCATTGAGGGACTATTGAGAGGCAGATGCAGGTAAATTTCTTTTTAAATGTAGGATCAACATGCCCCTGACATCTAATTCCAGCTGTTCAGCTGCATAAAGCTCAAAGTAATTTATTCACTAGGACTAATGGCACACTGGACAGAAACAAAGAGCACACACTTTATCACCCAGTACGTGGTAATTGGAAACATATGGAAGAAAGGAGCACAACTACTCCCTTCTGTTACATTAGACACAAGGACGGCCTTAGAGATGACAAGCACTTATCAGCTGAAAACAAACAGCCTGTGTCAAAGGAACAACAGTGCTTTGAAAGGAATCACAAACCTAAAATGGAAAGTTTTCAAAAAATACAGCTTAAGAAGCAGCAAAAGGAAGGTTTAATTACTGTATCTAAAGAAGCAAAGTCTGGGAAATCTTTAACTAAGTATCAAATGTCAGTTTCCAAGTGCACATTTGTAAGTACAAGAATTTTTATTTCCATGAACATGCTCTGTTCTTTTTTAAAAGAGTGCAAATGAAATGACTGTTAGATCCTACAGGACTGGTACTAAAGAAACACGTACCACAAGCTATTTTCCCTTATACTCAGGTGTACCTGGATAATGTATTATGCCACCGGGCAAAACCTCCAAATTCAAATTTGTCAGATTTATTAGTCTTTCTATGGCATGGCATGGAACAATCCTGAGTTAAGAGCTGTAAAAGAGATATCAACTTTCCAGTAAGTGGTTAAAACTAACTTTGAATCAGATTTTTCTGCTAACTCAGACATGTAAAGCCTGTTCTACTTTAATTACATTGGATGAACTCAAGTGAAAAGTGCCTTTGTAGAACAGAAGGCAAACATGTAGAAACTGTCAGCTTCCTTAAAATTCTTTTCCATTTGATGAGCTTAGCAACAAACAAAAGTTTGCACTTGGAGGTTCCCTTATCAATTATTTTATTCTTGCTTTCCATCTAGTATTTTCAAAGAACAAGACTAAATACATTTTACAGGCTATAGTTAACATCAGACAGATCATAAGGACCAACACCAGATGCAGATCTTTGTTGAAACAGCATTTCTAATGATGACATGAGGCAATACAGGGCAATGACATTTGAGCTGCTCACTTGGGCCCACACAGTGTACTATTTCCAATGAAAGCTACAGTGAGAAGCTTAAACACAATCATAAAATACAATATTCTGCAAGGAAATGCAAATAAACCCCTGCAAAGGAAGAAAAACCACTTTGAACATCACCAGCTTGAGGAAATAAATCTGAATCTTCTCTCTTCCTACTACGGGCAAATGTTCACTTAAAAGTTTATTACATTAAAAACAAAACAGTGAAAGGTAGTATATAATTTCTGTTATTGATAGCAGTATCTTTAAAAGGGATGCATTTGGTTTTTATGGGAAACTAGCCCTACTAACCAGCCCTATTTACCAGACCTATTGCTTGTTATCTGACTATGCCTATCAGAGTCATTAGAGATTCTGGAGTACCTGGAGCTCAGTTAGGTATCAGTGCAAGCTCAAAATTCAGCAGCTCAGCACCATGCACAGAGAAAGAGATACAGATAAACAGAAAGAGTTATCATGGACAGAAGGGTGAAATTTTATCTTTTTTTTTTGTGTGTGTGTATATATGTATATATGCATTTATATACACATTTTGTGCATATACAGACATACACATTTAAAAATACATATACAGATATAAATTAAAAGAGGAAAACATAGGTTTACATGTCAACAAAGGTAGAGCTTTCAGAATCTTTGTTCAGATTAATGTATCTAAAGGCTTCTGAAGTACTCTGATCTTGCCCTATATAGGTTAGATCATCGATTCTTTAGAGTAAAAGGAAACTGTAGTTTCTGCTACATACAATTTACTAACCACAGTGGGGCTGCAGGTTATCACCATGCAAAATTGCAAAAAAAAAATGCAAATCGTATTAAAGTATAGGTATGAAAGTGGAATGCAAATATGCATGGGCACAACCCTCTCAGGCCTTTCCACCTGCCTGAGACCATACTCACATGTTTTGTAGTACCCTACTGTCCACCTGGAGTTCAGTAACCAAAATTATTAGCCACTTCTGAGAAAAAAAGAAGTCTTTAAGAGTTACCAGGTACCACAAAGAACATGCTTACCTTTGTAAAAATAGCCAGTGGCATCCCATACTGATCCTCTTCCAACCCAGACACCAGTCCCTGAACAAGCACCGTGTGCCCTGTGTTTGCCTGGGGCTGCACAGTGATGGGAAGGCCTTCAGAGCTCACACCCTTGCTCCGAAGGTTTTCTGCCGGTTCTGATGCTGGATTCTCACGTTCTCCTTCTTTCAAATTAGACTCCTCCAAAACACTGGGATCCAGGGTCTCCCAGTCACTTTCTGAGGATGCTGGAGAAGCACGGGAAGGAACTTTCAAGCGCTGCACAGTACCGTTGGAGGACTGAGCTCCATTGCAAGTCTTCTCGGGCTGGGAGAAAGGCACATTTGCTTTTGGACCTTCCAGTGAATTATTTCCTGCCATCTTCCTGTCTCCCTTTCCCATTCCTAAGTTTGCATTTGAAGCATCAGCAGCAGACACAGAAGCATAGTCATCTAACCGTGGTGTATTTTCCTGCAAGCCAGCATCCTCTGATATGCTCTTCCTTGGTCTGTACTGTGAGCAGTCACTAAGACCATGTTCAATCATACCTGGAAAGTGACAGCACACACAAATATCAGCATCTCAACAGAAATTTAAGTGACTTCTGTAGGGGGGGAAAAAAAAGTGCTCTTGTGTACATAGAGGAAATCATGTATTTTAAACACCACTTAGGGGATAGAGGGGTGTGTTAAAAAAACCAAACCCCAACCCCACAGTTTCTCCCCTAAAGAATCTGCCCTAACATCTTTGCCTTAAGAAGACTGGCTAGAAGCTAAGGATTAGCAAGGTTAGGGGTTATGTTTGTTTGAGTGTTTGTTTTTTAAGAGCACATGTGGAAGTAAAAGTTTGTATTTTGTGGTTTTAAGGAACTCAACACAAATGTGTGACTTATTCAGGGGCCCCATCTATGTTACCCACAAGAAATACAGAAAATCCAGTGGCTCCAATTAAGCCCAAGAAATAATCCATGAAGTGCAAGTAGTAAGTGTTCAGAGGTGTGTACATAGTACATGGACATGCATACAAGTCACCCATTCTTCAGGCAACATATCAACCTAACTTTATCATCACATGAGTTGATTTCCAAGTGACAGCACAACCAGCCTCAGTTATCACCAGAAAGCACATAAAAAGAAGTGACAGGACAGTCATCAGAGCTCCCACCAATCTATTTACAGGAGAAATATAAAACAGCACCTGGTGACAGGAGGGAGGGCAATGGGAGGAAGAGAGAATGCAAGAGAGGAAAGGGGAATTAGGGAGGGGAGAATGAGAAAAATAACATTACACTTATGCATGACAAATGACACATGCAAACTATTCAAGGCACTGCTTTTCATGTTATATTAGAAAGTCTGCTTACTAACAAAACTTCCTACAGCAGTTCAAAGTAAGTATTTAAATGTCTATAGAATCCTTGTATAATATTTGTAATATATGTTATTTATATATATATATATACACATACACATGTGTTTGTAACACACTCGTCAGTTATTCAGATTTTTCTATCGGTTTTTAAGATTTTTTTCCAGATCGATCCAGTTACTGAAGGACTGACAGAAAAAAGTTGTTCCTGGCATGCTGCATAAATTCTTGCTCATTTGTAACACATTAAATTCTCTGTTATAAATCAAAGAGGCCAAGTAATCTCCATTCCAGAACACTGACACAAACCTATGCAAAAACATTTCTTTTAAGGAGTTATATTAAGGATATGTAGATAAATGAAAAACAGGATAAATGTTGCATGCATTTATTATAATAATATTCTTATGTAACAAAAAAGATCTTTGGAAACAGAAGACATGACTGATACTAACTTTGGTAAAGCACTTAAGGCATAACATGGGAAAACAGAATCTCCTTAATTAAATCAGAGAGACTGGAATCAGTAAATTAGTTAGGAATTCAAAAGGGGGTGTCAAAGGCTAGCAATGAAAGAAGAAACAGAAGCCAGACTGAATATTACTACAGGAATTTCTTCAAAATAGGCCTTCAGGGAAAAAGGGGGAAAAAGGAAAAAAAAAAAAACCAAACAAAACCAGAACAACCCAAACCCAAAAAATTCCCACAAAAGTAAACTTGTTTAAAAATGCCATTTTTACATCCTTAATCAGCACAATACCAGTAATACAGAATCATCTGACTTTATGACTTTGCAGTCCAGTTTAATAGGTGTATGATGAAATTAAAAGTCCAAGTTTGTGGACTTAGTCTTAATAAGAGACTTCTGCTGTAAGAAAGAAAGACACTTTAGAAGAGACTGATGAATAATAACTCATGTCCCACTAGTATTTGCCAGTCTACAAGCTAGTGAATTGATAGAACCAAGAGAAAGACCTACACAGCCTTAACACAGGCCAAATGATGTTTAATGGTACCTCAGCTAAAAACAGACTATGTATATTATCCTGAACATATCAAAAAGAAAACTTGTACAAGATAGATAAATTCAAATTGCAACAACCACTGAAAAAGCATGATGAGAAGAACAAGCAGCTCATCTGTGGAAAGAGTTTTGGCTGACTCCAATGGGAATAAAAATTCTAACTTTAAGGATGCTGCTTTATAATGTATGCATGAAAAATGTATGATATAATAGCAATGAACTGCAACAGAAAGCCTATGATACTCCCACAGGTTTCAATTCTCAGACACCATGCATTCTCAGCCAAGCTTATTTTTAAGCCTACAGAAATAATTAAGTCTATAAAGAAGTACCTTGTTTTAAAGGAATCTATTCCAGTCTAGGTTTTTGTTTGGGTACGCCACTTACTTACGGCAAATACTTTTCTATATTTGTTTCATCAGGTCCCTCTGCCATCTTTCTGTCTATAAGGATGCACGGTTCCTTATCCCTCCCAATCCCACTACATGGCCCACAGCATTTACATCAGCAAACAGGGTGGTCCTGGCAGCAGAAAGTGAAATGATCACCATCTGGAAGTAGTCTTCCAGCCTAATAACAGCTGAGAGGTGAAAAAAATTCTTCTAGCCTGTGGAAAAACATCAACCAAATTGCTACAGATTAAAGGAAATTAGTCTGTGGCATTTTTCAGATCAAGGAAAATTGGCATTACTAGTGGCTTCTTGCATATTATATTTAAGGTCTTTGAACATACAGATTCCCACAGTTATTCTGAAACCATAACATCTGCCAGAAAACAGGCAGTGCCTGAAAACCAAAACTTTCTTTTGAAATTGCAAGTGTTGTCTTCCTGTCAGAGCTTAGGGAAAAACAGACACAAAGCAACCTGCAGGTTTGTTCCATAAGCATTCAGTTATTTTCAAAACAATTTTGTATGTTTGAGTGATGTGAACACACTCGGGAAATCTCTCTCCTCTCTTCCTGTGCACTTGTGTCTCGTGGTTTGAGCAGTTTCAGAAAAGAACTGTAGCTCAGTGAAGTACTTTCTTTGTGTATGTCCAAATGCTGAACTGATGTTGTGACTCCTACTGTGCCATAATTGTATTTTCTCAAGTATACCTTTTGCATACCCTTTAATATACTCATCTTCAGCATATACCTCTTTAATGCAGAAACTGCATTTATTCTTATCAACAAATATTGAGAAGTGTCAAGGTATATCTGACTAACAGAATTAAGTGACAACTGCTAAAGCTTCAGAGAAGCTGCTACATCTGTTTTGAAATGGAATAGCATATTTACTGACTCACAAAAGATATCTAGGTCTCAGATATAGACTTAAAAAAACACCTCCAAAACTCTTTTGATAACTTATAGATTAAATCCTACTGACTTTCCAGCTGCAGCTAACAGGAAATTCTAACATGCCTTCTCAGCACAGTGAAGAAGATGGGTTTTAACACAGCAGGTTCACTGAAGAAAAAGCAGCATTTGGGAAACTGAAACAAAACTTTAAACAACATTTTTAAACAAACCAAAACAAAATCCCTGCATAAATGTGTCTGGCAGCTGATACACAGTCATTTCACTCAAAGTTCTAGTTCTAGGGCATTAATATGAACACAGAAGCAAACAAATGTCTCAGTTTCACATCTGCTTTCACATTTTGCATATTACACTTAAATTACTAAAATAGCATTGCTTCTGAGGCAGTAAGATAGCCCAAACCAAGCACTGAGCCTAGAATTCAGCAGTTATTACCAATTTATAACCTGAGTTCAGCCTGACCTAACAGATCCAGCTCTCTTCATTGTCTCCTGCAGGTGTCCATACAATTCAGGTGTGAAGGACACTTCTAGCATTTGTTTCCTTTGATGTGTCCATTTAAAGACTCAACCAGAAGTTCTCCTTACTGAATCTCTGTAAAGCTGTATGTGCCCTTTTAGGTACCCACATTTCCTATCAGTTCCTCCACACAGGTACCTATCTGCATGATGTGTATCCTGTCCTGTATTTTACAGTAGGTTAAGTTTCTCTGGTTGCATTTCATCACATTTTACTTACTCTGGCTGGGATAGCAACTAAAAAAGCAAAATGTGGACAGAAGTGGAGACAAATTTATAGGTCAACACACAGTAGTTTCTTTTAGCCTAATAACCCAATTTACATATTGATGCAAAGTTGTTGATATGAATGCACATGCTTCTATTTTATGTATGAAAAAAATTTAACAGTTGTATCTCATTTAAACTACCTGCCTCAGCTTACAAAATGTTACCTTTTTCTCTAGAAGAATCAATTTAAAAAGGATCAAGACCTGAAAAAAACACAAAAAGAAAAATTATGGTGAGTGAACCGGTGCCATTTTTCAAAAACACTGCGCAAGTATAATTTCTTGTTCAAGGTTTTATGTTAATCACTGTGTAAGTATCAAATGGCCAAATGCATTTGACCAGTTAAAACCAGTGTTCCAACATCCTTTCTCCACCTCAGTACGCATTTAAAAAAAGCATGAGATGCAAAAAAACCCCAAAAAACAACCAAAACCTCCACAAACAAGAGCTGTGTAATTTGAATCATACGTAGCTTAGCAGAAAGAACATGTTGTGCAATTCCAGAATTTTAAAAAACAGTAAACTGCATAAACACAGAAGAGTTCCTCCACAGAATTACTGAAAAAATCCAGCAAAATTACAAGAGTAGTATTCACCTCACCTAATTTTAGGCACCTAGAGAAGAAGCATCTAGATCAGAAGTGGCTGTCCAGACCCTACACTCAAGGAAAAACACAGATGCTTCTGGGGCATGATTGGCAGACATCTGAAGTTAAACAAACATGAGTCCTACTCCAAAAATCTACTGAGCAGGTACAAATACACCATGAAATTCAGATTCTTAAAGGTGTTTCCTTGATGCATCTGAGTTAATAAAAGATTCTAAATGCTATTTGTACTTTAGCTGTAAGATACACACTCAATTTCAACAGAAATAAGGAAAAGAAGGAGAGGTCCAAGTCCCCTCAGGTTCTATGATGGCAGAAGCTACAAAACTTACAAAACACGAGGAAGTTGTGTCCAAGTTGTGTCTTTACAGACTTTAGCAATAGTCTTTTATCACATTCATCAAATGAGAAACAGGACATAGAAACAATAATCATAAATATCATAAATGAGATAGCATTTGCACTTTGGGACAGGAGTAAAAAATGTCACACAAACCTAGAAATCCTCAAGAATCCCTCAGACTAACAAAACTCATTAGCCTGGAATGCGCTTTCACTGAAGTTATGCAGGTGGAATTGGAGGGAAAAATCAGGAGGCTGTAAGCAGCAGTACTTAGGAAACAGTCTTCTTACTCGTAGCTCAGGTATGTCAAGATATGTTTATTTTTATGTTCCTCACAAAGCATTTTACTCCACAAAATAGTGCAGTCCTTTCTATAGCTAGTAGAGAATGCCTACCTTGTGTCTAAAATGGAGAACAAGATCCCGAGGAGACAGACCTGAGACACCAAAAAGAGAGCAATTATTACAGTTCAACAGTTCATAGGGATACTAACTCACTTCTTGTCACCATTTTTCAGCATGAGGGAGATATCCATTATGGATTCTGTGTGAACCTGGTTATTTCAATAGCAGAATTCATACAAAATCTTTTCTTTTTTTTCAGTAGAAGCAAGAATTCATCTACAATAGATATAATAACAACATGAATAGTTGTGCTCTGAGTTAACTCCCATTGGCTGCCACACAGCATTAGGGAAACACTGAAGTAAATACTACACTGTGCATCCAGAAAACACGGGGAAGAGTCAGAACTGGGTGGTGAGATAGCCTAAATAACAGGTAGATGCAAGCTTGAATAATTTGATGGTGTGGGGTGCTCAATCTAAAAATTAAGACGGTATTGTTTACCAAAAGCAGATAAAGAGCTGCTAGTCAGACTCGTAGGTCACGGAGAAGTATGGCTTTCAACCTGCAACTAACTCCTATTATGAAAGCAACACTACATTTTACATTCATTTAAATTCATTAATAAAGAAATGCAGACCTCTGGTGCTTAATCTATTAATGCACATAAGCAAATTAGCTCAGGAGAGGCATGTGTTGTTTAGTGTAACATCATCTCTGCTGCTTTGTAGAAAACAAGTCACTTACCAAGATAAACTTGTGACCCTTCTAACGAAGTACTGCCCAAAGAACTATTCATATGATCATAAAGTTCCTGTGAAAGTTAGAACAAAGGCAAAAAAAAAAAACCCAGGAGGTGTTAATGGCACATGGTAACACAAAACCCAGCATAAATAAAATTCTCTTATTCAAGGATTTCAACGGCTTATTCTAGAAAGAAAGCAGAATTTTACTAATGGAATCAACAGAGATACAGGCTGACAATCACACTCATATCTCGTTACAAATCAGAAAGTTGACTCTCTGTCAGGTTAGGGTAGTACATTTAGTTCATGTTAAAGTATTACAGGAGCTGAATAACTGAATGACTTATGCAAAATGAATATTTGAGCACTAAATTAAAACACTGACGTTTGTGGCCCTACACTGAAAGCTGTTCTGTGTGGATTTTACTGCAAAGTTACCTTTAGAATTGAAATTTGTGAGAAGTCCTTTTCTTCAAAATATGCATGTGTGATGAGTTGCAGCTTTGCCTGAAGTAACCCATACAAAGGCTTGGAAGAAAAACAAACACAAAAGCAAGTGAATAAAAATATTTAGTCACTCATTTTGAACTTTAATCTTCTTCCATGCTTATCCTGAAATACTGACACTTTATTATACATGTAGTTCATGGATAAGCAGTCCTCAGTGGCTAACTCCCAGCATCTTTCTCCTGTGCTCATTTTAAATGATGATAATTTCATTTTCTTTCCATTTGCATGTATCATACTCTCACTGGACATCTTTCTGGAAAAGTAGTTTCCTGCTTAAACACTGCTCATGAAGCTCCAGTAATACTTCTTTCTTCAGCTTTAAGCACAAAAAGAGTTTCTGTTCCCTGCCTGGTGACCAGCAGCTTTTGCTGAATAGGTAGAAATAAATGGTATCTCTTCAAAACAAGAATATACTGCATGCGTGGCTATCAGAAAACCTCCCTCACAGCTGAAGTAGTAGCAGCCACTCTCTCCAGCTACTATGCTAGATGATCTTTGAGGCCGCTTCCAACCCCACCCCCTCTATGATTATACTAGCCAAACTCCTCAATTCTACCACATGAAATTGAGTTAGTAGCATTCAAGAAGGATCAAAAGTGCAAACAGGTATCCTCATCCATGACAACAGGCAGACACTTTTCCAATTACAAGCAGATACCACAATTCAAGGCAGCTCACTCAAATGCCAAGCCTTCAAATTCAATTTTACTTCAGTATTTTGTTACTCTTCAATGGCTAAGAGAGATGTTTGAAGCCAAATGTTCCAAATAAGAATATGGAAGAACAATTGTTAAGGTTACCTGAAAGTGTTTTGGAAGTTAAACAAACATTCTTACCAGCTGACTGAGAACACAGACACTTTTCTGTACAGTTTCTCGGGTGATGTCTGCTTGCCGTACTTTTAATGCCTAAGAAATAGAAGTATTACAATATTTTTACCCAAACAAAATTTCAAAAAGAATACTTTCCCACATATACTATTGCCACATACTATCCCCTATTTAAACAAAATCCTAAAACTGGCTATCTTTAATGGTGGAATATCCAAACCATGCAACAGTATGCTCTTACGTTTTCAGAGGGGATAGGCTGCGAAGGAGAGGCATGGGTGTCATCCCCTGTGTTAAGGAATGGCTAGATTGTGAAGAGCTGCCTCTGAGGAACAGCCACAAACAGGTTGAGAGTTTGTGGGTAAAAATCAAGAACACCTGGCTGGTGTCTACTACAAGCTGCCTGATCAGGGGGAGCCTGATGACAAGGTCTTCCTGCTTCAGCTACAGGAAGCATAGTGCTCACAAGGTCTCATCCTAATAGAGGAATGCAACCACATGGATGTTGGCTAGGAAAGCAATGAGACTGTGGATGCCCCATCCCTGGCAGCTTTCAAGACTAAGCTGGATGGGGCTTTGAGAAACCTGGTGTAGTGGGTAGCATCCTGCCCATGGCAGGGAGTTGGAACTAGATGATCTTCAAGGTCCCTTCCAACACAAACCATTCTATGACGATTCTAAGATTCTACCCAGCAAAAAGAATCGTAACACTGACAGGTCAGAGCTGTATTCTCATCTCATTGTGT
Source organism: Corvus brachyrhynchos (assembly GCF_000691975.1). Taxonomy (NCBI): domain Eukaryota; kingdom Metazoa; phylum Chordata; class Aves; order Passeriformes; family Corvidae; genus Corvus; species Corvus brachyrhynchos. Next base: position 8,534,560 of record NW_008238330.1, read on the forward strand.
CCAGCAAAGATCCAAATACAGCTGTGATGATTGGCAAGAACTGTTTAAAAGACACTAGCGTGAAAAAAAGGCAACAGCCTGGAAAATGAAACGGCATTTTAACTCAGGGGAATGTACGGGAGAGAAACCACAACGCACCACTTGCTCTACTCTAACATCATCTGTGAAAATCGACCAGACTAAAAAGTCTCTGCCTAGAAATTGTTTCATACCCAAGCATCTTTTTCGAGCCACCTACAAAATAAAAGCTAATCCACAAAATAAGCTACATTCTCAGCCAGAACAAATGGTCCCAGCACTTACCAGCAAACCTAGAAATGGTGAGGGCAGAATACAGACAAATGATTGACTTAACTGTACAAAACAGAAAATGTATGGACTGCAGCCCACACATCAAAAAGGACAGATGGAGAGGGTGCTAGAGCTGTCATATGAAACACATTGGGTTTTATTCTATTTGTTCCAAAGAGTTCATTTTAAACATCTACTCATCTTAATTGGTTACTAAAAAGCATAAACTGGAATCAAGAGCACAATAAAGCCAAGTTATTGCATAGTTAAATACAGCAAGACTCTAAATCACAGAATACAGTGAAGGTTGGTGCAAAAATAACGAGTCAATGAAAACCAACATGGAATTTAGTTCAAAAGAAATGGAATTAAAAACTGCATGTGTAAATTTTCTCCTAGAGCAAAAACAGGAACTTGAAATATAATCAAGATGTAATTAACACAGAAACAGAGTACATAAACGAGTCATATACTCAGAGGGTGTAAATTAAAACTCAAACCCACATGACATTCCAGATTCTTGGCAATTCACTGAAAAAAGAAGTAATCTTAAAAGAAATTTGTAATAATTTCTCAATTCTAAGTGCACAGATCATACCACCATTACTATTTTTGGAAACATGGGATGATTTTAGTAGATCAAGTACTTAATTTCCTCAGTGTGATCAGGTGCATACTGTGTCTCTCCTCAGTTTTTCAGCTTTACTGCTAAAGTTTGGTATTGCTAAGCAGCTACCATGAATGGGAAGATTCCAGCCTACTCTGCAAGTGTACTTTTGGCACAGGAGGTAGGGGAAGAGAAACATCCCTACACTTGCATGGTTAGATCCCAGGAAGTACTCAAATTCCCTGTGGGGAGAAATGTCAACTTTTTCAATCAAAAAGCCTACTTCCTGGAAACTTAACTTTTCCACCTGACAGACTGTCAATTGAATTTTGCTCCTTGGTGCTGATGTCTGGAGTGGTCTCAAGAAACAAAACGTATTTTTCAATTGCCTTGAACATTTCAAAAGATCACAATACACCTGCTGATGTAAGAGAAAGAATAGTTCTCAGGTTCTGGGGCTACATACTCCAGAATTCATTTTCACAGACTTTTAACCTAAGACAATCATTTTGCCTGTTGGTATAATGCAAGCCACCGAATTTCAGGTTTGTTAATGCATCAAGACTATTATTTCATTAATATAATTAATTCACAACTCGAAAAGTTACCTTTGCTTCAATCTGCCGATAGCAAGAGACACCATACACTGTGGTTCGACCCCCACATCTCGGCGGCAAATGGAAAAACACGGTATCTAGAAAAAAAGAAGAGACTATTTCATAAGTCACTAACAAGAGTTCAGTATATTTATCCTCAGCATCACTTACTTATAAAAGGTTTACTGCTGGAAGTACTGGCACACACCTATTTTCTAAAATATAAAAAAAAAAAAGGACAGAAAAAAGAAAAAGTCATCTATAAAGTTATGTCTGGACCCAAATTAGTTTTCACACTGCAAGATAATTTGTGGAAGAATCTCCAGCTGTGCAGGTCAGCTTCACGTTTAGTCAGACCAAGCCAAAATACTTTTCAGAAGCAGCTATTGACAGCAGAGAAGCACCACTGAAACCTACAGGCATGCTGCTTTCCCAATTCAGCACAAAGGAGAAAAGGCAAGGCACTGTGAGTCAGTGTGTACAATTGGGAGCATGATGCCATTAAGAAGGCAGACACTATCAAGATAGGAAAAAAAACCCAAACACCAAGGAGGATACACACAGTTGAAGGCTTAGAGTAGCTGCTACCACTGCCAAGGTAGATATTACCACCACCACCAGCACTATACTAACAAGAAGAATTTGTGAAACGTAGTCTCAGAGAAAATACTCTCTCTGTGCAAGTGCAAAATGGAAATGAAAAGTATCTATAAAAGAGGAGAAGAGAAAGACTGTTATGGCTTGAGATATACACACACCTGCTACTACTTTAAAAAGTTGCTAAATCCCAAGTAAACAGTTGTCCTCTCCTTTTAAAACGTGTGAAATCTTTTTTGAAACCAACCATTAATTTTTTGTTTGCTTCATAGTAAGAAAGTGAAGAGGAGAGGCAATCCCATATGTATTATGGCCAACAGAGAGGGGGACTTTTTATAAAAAAGCTTACTCCCTTGATCAAGTTTATATTCTGGTGATGACCAAGCATTTTAGAGAGCCTGTAAGATGATTTCCTGTACCAAGTCATCCTCTTTGCACAAATGCAACTATCCACAGGAATCAGTTTAGAACTCAAAAACCAGGTATCTAACAAAGTTATAGTAAATGAAATACAATTATTATCAGAAAATCTATTTGCCTGGTTCAAGTTCATGTGTATTCTTGCCTACAAAACACAAGGATATGTATTTCTGCTTTGCTGCCAAAGCTTTTTTTTTCTTACCAAAAAAAACCATTTATATTCTTCTAGTACAACAATAAAAATGCTCAGAGTTGAATATTAACGGGAATGGTACTGAGACAAGAGAGAGAAGGGAAATGCAGCTGTATGTGATTTTCCTAGCTTTGAATGTAGCCTACTTCTTGTAATGTATTTAACCATGCAGAAATTCAGCAAAAATTGTGACCCAGAGCAGACACACACTTACTGCTGATAGGAAAGGGATTATTTTGATGAACTTTCTTTGTTTCCAAATGAGATCTTCGAAAACTAGACAATAAGGAAGCTAAGTATATCAAGTTAAAAAAAAAAAAGTGCAGGGAACTTGCTGGTGACTGTATGGCAAATGGATATTTCTATCTTTATTCTGCTGACAAATACACCTTTAAAGCTCATGCCATTATACTGACATGGCTTTCCATGACTTGTAGGTCTTTTAAGAATCTCTTAATTACTGGAGGAGAGCTTTTTCACCCTTCAAAGAACTTCTGAAAAGCCAGCAGCTTTGCTTTGTGCTAGAACTATGCAAAATTGATATGCAACCCTTAAGTTTTTATTGACATCGGAATTCTTGATACAGGAGGTACATCTTTATGATCTACTTTCACCTAAACTCTGAAGGAACATATCCTTGCCAATGTATTTTCCAACTTAAACAAAAAGTGCAAGAAGTCTAATAGTAAAAAGAATCATTGGTCAGCTGTTCAGATATCAGGTTTTTTCTTTGGATTGCAGTAGAAGTACACACAACTTTTCTCTCTCATTTCTTACCTTCCTGATAGTTGTGAGCGCCATCTGGTAAGGCAAGAAATGGCAAGTACTTCCATTCTTCTGGTAAACTGTGGCTGTCATGTCCTTCTCCAGGTTTTAGGGGAGGATAGGAAAATTCAACCTAAACAAACAAATGAAAACGAAGGGGAGACAAAGAGAGAATACATTACAGTTACCAAACAAGCAAGCCTCTGTAATTCAGCCTAGCACTTTTTCCTACCAATGCTGTGGAAAAAAAGTGTTTTTCTTCCAACTAGCATTCCTTGTCTCTTCCTTCAGTGCATCCACAGACTGACTCGTGTGGTTTAACTGACAGGCCCTGGGCAGATTTGGCTTCTACAGTCTAATTCCTTTTCCTCAAGAGAAATGAAAAAGATCCTCAAGCAGAAAACAGCACCCAAGAGCTGAATACCTTCACCCCTGTGTCCTCAGAGCCAACAGCACATTGCCACACCTGCAACGTCAGCAGGGGTCATTGTTGAGGCACACATATCCTGAAATTAGATTTGACTTCTGAGCCCTTCAAGCGCTCGTGAGTAGGTAATGCTAACACATGCAGGCCCCTCTTTTACCCTACAAGACGTTGAATCATCCCAGAAACTATACTAACAGCAAAACACTGCTTTATATATTTTTATGTCCCTGCTTGCAACATGTTCTACACAATGGCCCAAAGTATCTCCTTTTCCTTTCACTAAGAAATCCTGCTTTTCAATTTTGCCTGTCATTTATTTGCCATTTACCCCTTTTTCCTAGAAATAGGGACAACCTTTCCATTCCTTGCACTGCACTACACATCTACCACAGATCCCCACAATCAGATTTACATCTTTACAGTGCAATCTTCTTTACCTATGGAGATCCCTCTGGGTTTCCAGCCACTTTCACCAACTCTTTTCCAGATGGCATTTCTTAATTTACTGAACAAAATCTAAACACAAATTTTTCAGTAACAGAAACTGTTTACTGATGGTGCAACTTCTCTCCAAGGATATTTAGTTAGTGAGCATAACTAGTGAGCTGAAAAAACGTATGTACACATGGAAAATAAAAAGCATGATAAAGCAAGCATACAGATAATCTTAGCATTTGATGGATACTGAAATAAAATAGTAATAATAATACTAACAACAAAAGAAAAAACCTGTGAAAGATGAGAGTACGAAGGAAAAGTGAAATTCTTCACCTTAACACACGATGTCACTGTCTACAACTGCTGCCAGCTTGAGAAAAAGGCACAAAGGACAAGAAAACACCACGGGAAACCAGCCTCGCTACCTGCTGTATCAATTTCAAGTTTTCTTATTCCTTGTTATGGTGGGTTGACCCTGGCTGGACACCAGGAGCCAACCAAGGCTGCTCTATCACTTCCCTAGTCACCTGGGTAAAGGAGAGAAAATACAATGAAAGGCTCATGGGTCAAGATAAGGGCAGGGAGGGATCACTCACCAGTTACTGTCATGGGCAAAACAGACTTGACTTGGGGAAATTAACTTTATACCAATAAAAGAGAGTAAGATAATAAGAGGTAAACCCAAATCTTGAAAACACCTTCTCCCCACCCTGGGGTGGGTTAACTTCTTCCTGGACTTAACTTTATACCTGATTCTCTACTTCTTTCCCCAGAAATGCAGAGGGATGGGAACAGTTCATGATCAGTTCATCACATGTTGTCTCTCCCTCCTCAGAGGGAGGACTCCTTCCTCTGCTCCAGTGTGGGGACCTTCCCCCAGCAGACTGCTCCATGAACTTCTCCAACATGAGTCCTTCCCACAGGCTGCCGTTCTTCATGAACTGCTCCAGTGTGGGTCCCTTCCACAGAGTGCAGTCCTTCAGAAACAGATTCCAGCACAGGTTCCCTGTGGGGTCACAAGCCCTGCCAGGAGATGGCTCCAGCACAGGCTTCCCACAGGGCCACAGCTTCCCTCAGGCTTCCACCTGCTCTGGCATGGGGGTGTCTATAGGTGGATCTCTGTTCCACCACAGACTTCCATAGGCTGCAGGGGGACCGCCTTGCCTCACTGTGGTCTTCATGACAGGCTGCAGGGGAATCTCTGCTCCAGTGCCTGGGGCATCTCCAGCCCTTCCTTCTTCACTGGCCTTGGTGTCTGCAGGGCTGTTTCTCTTACATGCTCTCACTCCTCTCTTCTCTGGCTGCAATTTGCTTCTCTGTGATAACTTTCCTTCTTAAATACATGATCCCAGAGGTGCTACCACCACCCAATGGGCATTGACCAGCCCTGGGTCTGTCCCAGAGCCAGCTGGCATTAGCTCTGTCAGACATGGGGGAAGCTTCTGGCAGCTTCTCAGAGAAGCCACCCCTGTAATCCCCTGTAACTATTAGGAATCCATCAAGTACTTTAAACAAAATATGCCACTAAGCAAAAAAGAAGAGCATCTGACTTCCAAATGAGAGACAAACACTGGAATTAGCATTCATACAAAGAGCAGAGAAACTGTCTGCCATTTAGTACACACATACATCCTGAGAATTCCCTGCTATCCTTTTCAAGTCACAGATAAGAAAATTAAAATGGTAGAAGTTTCATGTAAATGTCTGCAATATCATACCTTTTGCTACTGTTCAGATTCAAATTGGCTGGCTGAAAACACTGTTTACAGAATTATTACTGGAATCTTGCAGGAGTAACTTCAGCAACAAATATAGCACAGTTCCTAAGTTTAAAACATAGATAGTCAAGGAGCACCTACACTTATGTCCTGACTCAGGTATTTTATTTCACTGCACAGCCAACAGAGTGGGATCAGATTCACCCTCTGAAGGAGGTTCTTTCTACCAAATACAGAAGAAACCCTGAGTTCCTTAGATTCCAGCAAATACCTTCAAAGCATCATTCCTGACAGAGAAATTAAGGATTTAAGACATCATTGTTTCCAAGCACCTTCAGAATTACAATTGTATTTTGTACTCCAGCCAAATAATGAATTAGGAGACAAATTTAAAGGAAAGAAGGGTAAGATGAGTCAAGCTACATGAAAAACACATATTCGCTAAGGAACACTCCTTTTTAAAGTCCAGAATAAAGCCCAGAAATCTGGCTCCTGTGTTCTTTTGACAGTGTGAAATTTGCTGAAGAACTACTTTGTTCTAGCTCACAATATGCTGTCAGCTGCTATCAGATAATCCCAACAACAGGGACTTCTGCTGGCTCTGAATGTTCCAATTTCAATAAACGGGACAGGCATTAATGACACCAATGACAATCTTGTTTTCTATTAGTCGTCTTCTTTCAAAAATTTGTTTTAATATAAATTTCTGTACGCATGTGTGTGTATAAGAGAGAAGATCACAAAATAAATCAGAAGACATAATAAATCAGAAGATCACAGATAAATCAAAACTAAAACTGCTTAAGTGGCCTTAAATAATCTATTTTACAGATATACTTTATGATAGACCTGACTTACATTATGACATCCTATTGTTCCTCCTCCTCCCCAAGAGGATCCATTTAGGAAGTATCCTGGTTTCTAAGGAGGAATCACATTCATGTAGTTTAATAGAACTGCTGCTGGTCAAAGTACCAAAAGAGTGGAAGTAACAGAGAAACAGGAAAAAGGACAATCCAACAGCCAGAAAAGCATGCAATGCCCTGGATGACTTCCTCCCATCCCTCCTCCAACTTAACAGTTTCCAGCAATGAGAAAGTTTGACTTTTTGATATTAAATACACAGTCACTGCAGGTGGGATTCATGTCAGCTGACTGTGTCAAAAAGCAAGATGTCCGAGGCAGTTTTCCTAAGCGTTCTGCATAGTCAGAGAAAACAGACACACCTGCAGAGGATGATTCATCTGATCTGTTTCTTTTCACCACCTCTGAAGAGAGCTAGCTCTAAGCCTAACTTGTAGATGACTGACTTAGCACAGATGAAACTCACCCTAACTGTTCCCCACCCTCTAGATGTTCTGCTTCATTTCTCCAGCTTAATTTGCAGACTTGCATCAATTGCAGTTAGGAA
>NW_008238330.1:8542033-8545614 GCF_000691975.1 Corvus brachyrhynchos
GGAAAGAGACCATTATTTCAAAACCAAAGTATTATAAGAATATTGAGCAGCCTTAAAAAAATGGCTAAAACCTCACAGTTCTTGCAAATTATGAAACTGAGCAGTGCACAGGGATAAAGATGGTAATAATGGGGTAAATAGAATCTCAGTTCTATCACTTCTGAGTTTTCAAACAACTCGAGTCTCAGCAAAAACCTCTTCCCAGCCTGGATGTGCAAACTACAGTGTACTGCTCCTAGGGAGGGCAACTTAAAAAGTTGTTTTCTTATCATTTTCCACCTTAAAACCAAAACAAGCCATGACAGGGGGAAGAGATGGGACTACTGAAGAGACCTGTCTCACATCTCCTTTTCACCCTCTTCACAGAATGAAGAAAGAGGAGCTCATTTTTAATTTAAATATAATGGCTTTTTATGTAAATCCATCCATATATGCATGTACATGCATAAACATGTACTTAAATGTCCCTGTATGTCATTAATATATGTATCATTACAAAAATGCCCACAAATATGAGAAATAAAATCTTTTCATAAAGCTCAGTAGTCAACAGGAACAAAGAAATACACACATTTTCAGAGCTGAGTGAAAATTTTACAGGTTCCTGTCTCCTCAGTTGAATTAAAGAAGATTCCTCAACAAAATGAAATTAAAATTCAAAGCTGAACTCCTGGGAGACTTCAAAATAAACTACATAAAACATGAATTAGTATCTCCATGTATTTCTTACTCTTTCAAATGTCAGGGATCTTCATTCCAGCTGGAAATACTGCTCACGCCTGTCAAGGGGTTTTGATGGCAATGCTTTTTTCCTGTTCAGACTGTCATGTTCTGCAAGCAATAGGTCCTGAGGGATTTCAGAATTAAAAACAATACAGAATATTGTCTTGAGATTTAGGGGAGAAATTATTAACTGTGCTCTTCACTACACAAAATACTTCAACTCTTGTGAGTTATCAAGTTAAAATATATTTTAAAAAAACTACTTAAACAGAAGTACAACTGAATTTCTGGAACTAACATTTTTGATTTTTCTGGGATTCTGCAGCAATAACTAACCTTTAATATGCAATTTGTATCAAATCTAACAGTAAGGATGCAAAGCACCAATGAATACACAATTCTAGTTGTGGGGGGAAAAAAATCCAGGCAATCTGTTTTTGTTCCTTGTCTTTAAAGGCACTTCCTAGCCAGAATAAATTTACTACACATTCATTAAGTCACAGTAAGAAAACATAAGAGCAGGCAAGGAAAAATGCATTTCAGTTCCTACATCTAAAAATTAACATGATAGTTTTTCTTTAAGAAAAATGCACTGATAGTATCTTCTACTAAATTACAAGCACACAATCAGAAGAGAGGATAAAAAAGGACACTGATAAAAGAGGGATTTCCAAATGTACGTGCATGTCCACCTAAACTATCGCACTCGGACATTAGACAGGTAGTTGGCATTAATTTTACACTCAGGTAAGGTTGTTCTTATCTGTGAAAAGTGCTTAATTGTTAATCAAAGTAAGATCCTCAGTGAACACTAAACAGTGATAATTTAAAATGTGCTGGCAAGTTAGTATAACTTTCCCACCCTTCCCTTGCTTCCCACTTCATCTACTATCACGTTTGAATTACAGTCACAATATAAACTCTCCTCTTTAGTGTAACAGGTATTTTGTAAGATTTCTCTTCAGATTAGATATGAAAAAACATCTGGAGCTGAGGAAGTTTTTTGCATTGGTACAACAGAGACATTATTTAATCTCAAAAAAAATCTCAAATATTTAGAGTGAGTATTATGTTAAAGACCAAGGATGCTTTCAGGAAGTTACAGAATCTAATTTATAGGAAGCAAACCCTAAACAATTGCTTTGATGATCTCTCCCATTGCGTCTACTGCGACAAAGAGGTAGGATAACAGCTTGAAATGAAGAAAAGGAGATCAGCAAAACCCACTAATTACATTTCTATTTAGAAAATCTTTTCCCTTCATAAATCATTACAACACATATAATTTCAAGGATACCAATCCTTCCTCTCTAAGAAAGAAAGGCAGAAATATGCTAAATAGAGTATAACTAAGCAGCAGCAATCAAAAAACCCAGCAGATGAAAATTAAACCTAAAACTTGATACCTCTTTACAAATAAGTCAGTATTTGTTCTTCACTCAATGTAGGGATTTCTAAGATCAGTTTTCCTGATTTAATAATCCTAGCATAGCCAGACCCAGAGAAGACCAGCACACTAATGACCTTATTTGAATCACCATAACAACAGCAGCACACAGCCAAATGAAAATCTAAGACCATTGTTTGTCTTTCAGCACTAAGAACAATTTATTATTCAAATAACAATTGAACATAAATGACAAACTTTCCCCTTTTTTGCATGGCAGAACCAACAGAACAGGATCTGCAAGCTGAAGAGCCCACATGCACAACAATAATGCCTATGCAGTAATATAATGACCTCTAACAGCAGAGTTTTAAATATATATTATACATTTATATAAATACGAATATTTGTAACAACTATGTATAAATGCATACAAAAATATATATGAAGAATACATATGATACATACGTATATAAATATATTTTTAAATATACTATATACGCAAATAGCAACAGCAAAATAAATCCCTGTATTACAAGGAGGCAGAGCGTAGTTGTTTCTATCCTTTCAGCTCCTGAAACTGGTACTTCCTCACATTCCCATATTGCTAAAGCCATAAAGTAGCCACTTACACAAGTTCTAAGGCACCATTTGTATGCACAGTATCAACATTCAAGTTTGCTTCAAAAACACTATGTTAATAAAGTTCTGACTCTTACTGAGGCCCTTAAAAGATAAAATAACCTGAAACACAAAGATAATTGCTTTCAAAACCATGCTAGCATGCATTCTAGACACTCTATCCCATTATTTAACACTTTATTTTTATTGTTATAGAGTTCAAGCCCTACATAACTCCTGTGCTTTGGAACTTTGGCTCTTACCAGTCTCTTTGAAGAAAGTAAACAACAAAAAAACCCCCCACGCTCCTCCCAGAAAAGGAACTTAATACTACTGCAACCATTCCAGCCAAGGGGACTTGCTAGGGAATTCCGTGCCGTCAAGACAAGATTCGTACCATTACAGAAGGCAAGTTAGAATTCATATAGGAAGAATTCTGGCAAGAGAGAGCAGTTGCCCGCATTAAACAAGCGAGGGCACCCGAATCTCCACCCCTAACAGAGATGTCTGTCCAACGCAGCAGCCAGTGCAGACTGCCGTCAGCAGCAGCCAATTGTTCACCCACAGATCAGCTCTTAATGTCCATCTTGGTGCCCGTGGGCTCTTAATGAGCACACCCAGCTACAAGGACTGGCATTTCCCCTCTCCAGGGACAGCACCCAGACCTCACACGTGAGACTCAGCCTTTCCCCAGCTCCGCTCCACGCCCGGCTTCCCCATAGGAAGGAGCCGGCAACAAGTTGACAAATGATACACTGAATCCACCTTCCCCTGGGAAAATGGAGGACCAGGATAGCAGGCACGCTTCTAAGCACTTTTACTCATCGATCTAGAAATAGCCATGGTGTGT
>NW_008238330.1:8545627-8549409 GCF_000691975.1 Corvus brachyrhynchos
CTGAACCAACGCGGTCCAAGCGAGCCATCACTCGGTCTTATGAGCCAACAAGCACTCAGAGTCTTAGCCTCGGGACATATGATGGGCCCAGAACTGCTCTTAGTGAATTTGCCCCTCCCTTACAAGTTTCAACATCAGAATTACTCCTGAGAGCCAGCAAATCTGGCTCACTACTACATATGAGGCTGAGAAGCTGCACAAACACAGTAAGATTATGAAGTACAGAACACGCCCTGCTCTCAGTAACCCCAAGGAAGCCGGCAGGAAGCCCCGTGTCCTGCCCCCCAGCATGCTGGGGCAGGCAAGGAACTTCCTTTCACATCCTGTGCCCACAGCTTTCTTTGCTGTTAGAAACAGCATGAAACAGCAGGCTGCCTAGGTGTATTAATTCAGCACCTCATACAAGCTATGAGATGGATTACCAAAATTAGGCACAGATGACCAAGTAAGGCAATATTAGGACAGGGAACACAAAGTTGAGTCTTGCAAGTTTCAATTTACTCCAGCTGGAGTGACCTCTGTTCAGTGATTTTACAGCTTTGAACCTCCCTCTACTCTATATGTATGCAAATTATGTTGCCAGGAGCCTGAGTCATTATTTGAACACATTCTGAAACAGCTAAATGAAAGGTGCAACGGAAGTACAGAAATACATGTTTTATTGATTTAGCATTCATTCATTTATTCAAGAGAAAGGCCAAGATTCCTGATATTCCAAGATATTTAAATAACTACTCAGATGTTATGACACATACAAAGAACAGACAAATCATAAGATGAAAGCTAACTATGATGACCATGGGAAGCATTACATAACTGCAAATGGATATTTAGGAACCTTCTCTCAACTTGCACATCAGGGCAAGTATGGAAAAAATATCCAGTATGGAATCCTTCCTTCAGTATGGAATACTTTACTTCCCGGGCAGGACTTCACAGAAGTGACTGCAAGATTATCGAAGTACGGGGCTCTTTGAAAAACTAAACAAAGAAACAGAACAAAGAAACAAACAACTCAACCATACCCCGAAGTTTTTCTTGAACAATGAGCACTAAATACAATGTAAGTGGATTAAACAGACATGCAGAAAATGGAACTCATCATTAATTCTACGTATGAGATCAGAATCTGCAGTATTGTTTACAGAAGTATGTGTACTCAGCAATTCATTGTGTATTTAAAATTACTAGCACCCCATGCCAATTAGAGTAGCCTTACAAATAAAAGCTAAAAGCTTCTTTAAAAGTTACAACCTGTTGAGCATAAAATCCACATATTTTAGACAAAAGACTAATCTTTCATACATGATGTATGCTATGATTAACTTTATTAGAAGATTTCATGCTCATAATAGTCCTTTAAAGTGCTTTAATATTATTCAAGCAGGGAACAAAACCAAAGGAACTGTGCTAATGTTTACAGGTTATCATCAACAGAAACAAAGCACTTCAGCTTGATTCCAGTCTAGTTCCTTTTCAACTTATTTTTATTACTGTTGTTCCATTAACAAGATCTTGTTCAATCACTAGATGAGCTTACCTATTGCAAAATACCTGCCTACTGTGCTCCCCCAAAACAAAGACACAAGGAATTTAAAGACAACAAAGCATACACTTCACTCGCATGTTTAAGAGCATCAAGCACATCTAAGAGGATCACAGCAACTACAGGAATGACAAAGATCAAGAAGAGAAAGTAATTCTCCAGTAAAGCAGAATCTTAGAAGAAAGGCAGCAAACAAAACAGGGACTAAGACAGGTTGGAAGTGTTCCCCTGAAACTTCTCACCCATGGAATCTATGGAAGAGAACAACTTCAATATTTCCCTCTTGAAAAAACGTTCTGCAATCAAGAGACATGGAAACGTAGGCAGTTCTCAAGAGCTGATAAAAAGTGCAGGCTGACCTTGCTCATTCCTTAGACATCTCCTAATTCTGCAAAATCAAGCCTAAGTTGTCAACATTTCTGCTGAAAGACACCTGCTTCCTATGCACAAGTAAAACAGGCCATGTGCACAGACTGCTCAGGCCATGTCAGGTGCTGATTTCTGCAGCTCACAACAAGCACCATCTTCCAGAGTTCCAGTATTTGAAGCCCTCAAATGATGAAGATCACATACACAATTCAGGAAGGGAAGAATTAAAGGGCATTCTTCCCTCTCAAAGACTGTATTCAGGCCCTTCTCTTAAACTGGTTATCAGCCGTTTCACTCCTGATCTTAGGTTTCCTTTTCACGCCAGAAAGAAAACCCCTGGTCAGGCAAAAGAGGGGGATTGGTCTTCAAGCACAGTCCACACAAAAACAGTCTCACACAGCCAAGCACTCAGACTCTACTGTGAGAAAGCAGGCATCACATTTACATTATAAAGTTCACTACCTTGGAGATCTTTATGGCAAACTTTGGGATTCCATGGAAATATGTCTTTTGGTATTTACAGTAATCCACTCCCATCTCTGTGGGAGTTTGAAATGTCATCCTCCACAGAAGTACAGAGAAGTGGGTCAAGATACACTGCCATCATTTCACAGATCAAACAAAGGGAAACAAAATTGATCCACAGTGTGAGCATTCCAGGACGCACTTCCTCACCTTCCCTACCACTCACAATTTGATTTTTTTTCCACAACACAGTAAGAAATGCATATGTTAAAGAGAGCCAAGAGTAACGTGGAATACTTTTAAGCTCTTTAGAGGATACATGAGACAATGGTCACCTGCTGCACCAGGTCAGCAGTGATGTGCACAACTGCTCAGGACACCAAGTGCAGAAAAGCTGGGCCTTGCCCCAGATGAAGTGAATTCTGTGTGGCCTCACTGGTGGTGACCCAGGGCCCAAGTTCACTTAGATGTGATTATCTTAGAAGCCTTGCAGCATCAGGAGAAGGTGGGGATTGTTGTGGCAGGTCAGGCGTTGCATGACCAAAAGGACTATGCACTTTGTCAGCAACCAGCCAGGGGGTTTTCAGGGACTTGTCCCTAGCTCTCCCACCCGCAAGTTTTTCCAGCTTTCCGTCCTCTCCTTTATAAATACATCAGTTCTCATTTTAACTCTGCCTTCAAAATGAATTATTTCTAGAGTACTTGTGATATTTTAAGCCTTCCTACACCCTCAGAGACTATTATCTCTCTGCTTCCCAATGCAAATAAAGCTTGGAGACAGAGCTCAAGCGACGGTCACAGCACACGTAATCATTACTGGAGAACTGCACCTCAGGACTTTCAGTCTTATACCTTCACTATAAAGTAAAGGTCTTTCCCCGTATTTTCAACGCAACTTGCATCCACTAGTCAAGGTCTGTTCAGGTTACATATTTGCCAGAGACTTCTTTTATAAGGTAGGTAAGGACCTTCCACACCAGTTAATGCTTTCAAAACTTAAAGTGTTGTAAGGCAAATTAAGTGCTTTATCACTCACTTGTATTGAGAGAAAGTGTTTCATGATTCTGAAAAAAAGCTTTCCCCTTTTTTGCTCTGAAATCACTAGTCACTCACTACTACAGTTCCTCAAAACTACTGAGGAATGTGTTATCAGCTGCTCCAGAAGAAAGGCACAAATGGCCCTGAAGTCCAAGTCTTACCACCCTACACTGAAGCAGATCAACAGAACCTGATGCAGTAGGTAATGAGTTGAGTAGCTACAGACACTCCAAAACACATCAGACCATTTCTATGGCAGATTTCCCTTACTGCCACTTTGTGCCCCAATGCTTTTGTGCCTTGAATTCTGCAGAGCCTGAGAAGTGTGTGGAACTCCTACTGCACCAAAATTTTGTGTGTTACA
>NW_008238330.1:8549455-8553388 GCF_000691975.1 Corvus brachyrhynchos
GCCATTCCTCTTATCCATAGCAAAGAGGGATCAAAAAAGGAATTTTTAATGTTTGTCATTTCATTTCAGATGCATGAAAATCATGATTGAATGCATATGGCCCATGATTTCTGCCCACTGTGGGACATTTACTATTTAATGACTCACTGAGCAGGGTTCCCATAATAAGTCAGCCAGCACGTACAAAGCCAAGAAACCAGTCACCATGCCTGCTTCCTGCCAATTGTCATTCCCTTCCTTAATGGGCCTGTTGAAAGTGTGTCAAATACTAGGTGGACCTAGTAGTTTGCAGCCAAGTTTCTCCTCCCATTCTCTGGACACTGCCATAACTACCTCTAATCCTTAGCAAAAAGAGACAGCAACCAGCACTTTTTGCGTATCTCCTCGGATTCACAGTTCAACTCAGTAACTAAGGGGCCTAGAGAAACAGGATGGCAATCTGCTCATGTAGACAAACAAAGGCCTGCAGGTTCTCCAAAAGTTTACTCCATACTTGCTAGAGAAAACTCCTCTCAGTGTGTCCACAATTTTTAGTGCTTTAGTTTTCAGGTAACACAATGCCTTCATGATAGCGAGCAGCAACTCCCAAGCTTCTAACAATTGCCTGCGAAACTGGATCCCCAGACTAAGCTATGTACATATGGCAAAACTTCACTTTTTTCTTATATTCCAGCAAAAGGACCCCCAGTCAAATAGTCAGCTCTTGGAAGGAGCATGAGGAACAATTGTGGCACTCATATTCCCAATCCAAAGGCACATAGAAAGAGATTCTCTGACTCTCCTTCTCTTTCAAAAATAAATGCATACGGATTGTTTTTCAAGTCTGTGAAAGAAAAAGATATTTCTATACCTTTCCAAACTGCACAAAGTCTTTTGCATGTTACACATTTCTTATCCTATAAGTTAACCAACAGGAAGAGCTGTACATTTCAAGGGATGAAGCTTCAGAAGCAATGGCAGCTAATGAAAGAACCTTGCATCAAGAAATCCATAGAAAATCCTAACTCCACATGCATTTCCTAGTAAGACTACAGAAAAAGGTGGGAACAGAAACTGAAAGGAGCCTTCTCAGGCAAACGACGTTGATTCCTGTTAGGACAGGCAGCCTACATCTATGATCTCTCGAGCTTTCCAACTTCACTCTGAATGACGTCTGCTTGAGCACTGCTTTTGGACCTTTGCTTTTCCACGTGTCAGTTTCAGGTATGCAGCACATCCTCAGTTCATATTCACTGGTTCTTGTACCAACACTCACTTAGATTAAATGGCTGTTTTTTCCTCCTCATTTTTAACTTTCCAACAGTGTCTTGGAATATAACTACATGTAATGCAGCATTTCAATGAATACCTCAAAGGCCATTATAGATACTTTAAAGGTCATTGAGGGCAGCCCTGCAGAGAAGGATTTGGAGGTGATGGTTGATGAAAAACTCAACACGAGCCAGCAATATGCACTTGCAGCCCAGAAAGCCAACCACATCGTGGGCTGCATCAAAAGGAATGTGGCCAGCAGGTCAAGAGAGGTGATTCACCCTCACTGGTCTTCTCCTTGTGCCCGTGTATCTGTCCTCTGCAGCTGTCCACCTGGCAAACAGAACCTGTGAAACAACTACCTCAAAAGAAACCCACCAAAACAAGGCTTGCTTTTTGGTCACATCAGTTCCCCATTTCAGCTTACCACACAACTGCCTCTGCTTTCCAGTAGTGAAGAGGCAGGAGAGAAAAAGGGAAGAACATCCCTGTACTTACAGAGGTGAATACAGCCTCAAAGTCTACTTTGTTAGCCTGTTTAGGGAAGCTCTTCTAACATTCTCCTTGAATACAGACTGCCCAGGAACTATCTCATCCAATTCTGGAAGAGAGAATCTGAATCCCTTTTTCTGAAAAGTGGATCAGAATTTATATGCATCGATAAACATCACAGGATAGTTTTACATTCATTGTCATTCTTGTCCTCAAATCACAGTGCTTTGGTGACTTAGCCTTGATCACATGCAGTCTCATTTCTCTTCCAGACATTTCCTCGTGTCAATTCCCAAGCTTATAGTCATTATTCATTCCTATTGCACAACTTCATAATGCACCCCATTTCTATAAATCCAGCATTCCTTGTTGTCCAGCTCTTGCATGACTTTCCAGTTTTCCTTAGAAACACTGATTCCTCAAGTTTGCTTATCATAGTTCAATTTTATGGTGTAAACAATACCAGCACCACTTTCAATCTCGAGAAACACTTCTTGCAAGTACCTTTCAAACCAATAGTTCCTCTTCTGACTCAAACCTGATTCTGCTTCCTCTCCTTCATGCTACTCTTTAGCCAAGTACCAGCTCTTGCACTAATTCTCCTGTATCTCTACCTTAAAAATAAGTGTGATCCATTATCAAGTTCCCAGCAGACTAGAGCTACTCCATTTCTTTCACAGAGAAAAGAATTCAATCACTTATTCTTATAAAAGATGCAGGTCAGTCAGGCATGATCTATCTTCAGCGAATGCACATAGGACTCAGTCTACTTAGTTTCATGTTGTTAATTAATTCTTCCCTTCAAAAATTCTCTAGAGTCTTGCATACGACTGATGTCAAACTCATTAGGCTATAGCTGTGTAGCTCCTCGCCTCCAGTTCTTTCAGGAAACGTTTTCCATAGTTCAGTAAAAAATATGCTAAGTCAGAGGTAGGGCACATTTAAAATTAGATTTCTGTTTAGCTTTCCCTTGGGCAGCCTTGCTGGTTGTGGTTCTACTGACTGTCATTCTATTCCTGCAGTTCTTCTCCCTGTGACTCAGCTACCCTGTCCCCTTCCCAAACTGCCTTCCTCTCCAGCTCCTCCAGGTCATTTCTTGAGATAAAGAAAGCTTCAGTTCAGAGGTATCTGACCTAATTTTTGACAACACCTCAAAATGTACTTCTACAAACATTTTACTGGCAACAAAATAAAATTCACTGCTACTAATTTATAGTTTGGGGGTTTGTTTGGGTTTTTTGTTATTTTTTTCCTTGCATCAACACTGCTTAATGTACAAGAAAATAAATACACACTCCAGAAGAAGAGAAGAAACAAAAGCCTAGGTCTTTTCCAAGAGGCCAACAACAAGGAGAGGGCAAAAATATGCTCCTCCTCCTACAGATACCCAACTAAGGCTCACCTTTTAACAGTGTTTGACAAGAAAGTGCCTGATAAATATCACAAACCTCACAACCCAGATGATCTAACTACTTCACAGGAACTGATCCTGTGAACATACATATGTGAACAGCCCCCACACACCCTCAGGAGAAAGGATGCATTAGAAAATCATGCACATCTTCCAGAAATTGAGTTATTGCACCTTAGCCTCTGAGGTATTGTGCTTGGATTTTTTGCTGAAGCAATAATTTAATTCTCAGATAACTTGTATGGAATGTATTTATGTCACATCAACTCCTGTATAACAATAACCATAACATCCATTAAGGTCTTGGCTATTTTTATAAAGGCCAAGAACTTACTATGGAAACAGACTCACTGGAAATCCAACATTATGTCTATCTGCTCTTGTCACAGCAAAGCAATTCTGTGGGCAGCCCAGCTGGGCAACCGCATCTCCTGCTTCAAGGGTTAAAAGAGAATTAAAACAATCAGAGCATAAAACAGCTATGAAATACATGACATAAAATCCTTCTACCTTACAGGCTACACGAAGCAGTCAAGTATTTATGAAAGCAGGGAAGAGACAGGCAAAGAAAACTTAAATCCAGGGTGGGCTTGTTACCCTGGGGCAGTTTGGTACAAGATGCACCTGTGAGCACTCACTGCTGGGCCGGCAGGCAGAGAGGAAGGTAGATTAAAACACCATTTGGGTTTTTTTCCTCAGAACTCTGTCTGAACGCATTAAGCACGCACAACTCGAAACAGATACGGTGCCACGGTGTGCGCCGTCGCCCCTCAATCCCA
>NW_008238330.1:8553836-8559539 GCF_000691975.1 Corvus brachyrhynchos
GCAGCCCCGGCAGCCTGCGCTTCCGCACCGCCCGGCCCGGGAGGGCGGGCAGCACCGCAGCACCGCCTTCCTCCCGCCCCTCCCGGCGCGGGTCGGGGAACTCGGGATAAGCTGGGGTGGGAAAGACCTCCGCGATCGGTGAGTCCAGGTCGTACAGGTTAATGGCAGCCCAAAAAGAAGCCTGGGGGTTGTTTCAGTACAGTTTAGTCAGGTTGGTTGCTGAAGGTTAAAACAGAGGAAAAAATCACGGTAAGGCTTCTTTTCTCAAGGGGCTAAACCTCCAAGAAGAGGAGGCTCAGGGGGTCCTCATCGCTCTCTACAAGTACCTGAAAGGAGGCTGTGGCCAGGTGGGGGCCGGTCTCTTCTACCGGGCCTGCAGTGAGAGGACAAGAGGAAATGGCCTTAAAATGAGAGGGGGGGGATTCAGCTTAGAATGGGGTGTTTACGAGGCCTCTGGCTGTGGGTGATGTGGTTTAGGTGTTACAGTGGCAGTGCTGGATGGACACCTGGACTGGATGATCTTAAAGATCTCTTTCAACCTTGATAATTATTCTATGATTCTATAAATATGTCTTAGCATACCCTAGAAAGAAGACAGTTCAAAGACTTGTCCAAGAGCACAGGCAAATTTAGTGTGAGAGAAAAAAAATTTTAAAACTGGATCTTACTGCACGCACACCATGCTCCCTCTTCAACCTTTGTTATGATTCAAGTCTGACTGCTTGAATCAACAGCATTTGGTAGAGGCTGTACTCTTAATAATTAAGACTCTCTGTGGAAATTGGAGGAAGATAATCTTTTTGAAAGAACTGTAAAAGAATAGCGCTTAAAGAAAATCTCATCACTAACACAGTACCCAGGGGCTCAAATTATAACAATACAGCATGTAATCACATACTGTTTTTCAGATTCAACAGAAGTGCCGTTATAGAAAAAGTATACTGCAGGGAACACAGGATAAGTTCCAAGGAGCAATCCTTCTGGCAAAGGAATGGTTTCTTATTAGTATTAGCCTGTAACTGACAGTTTAGTATCATTTCTAAAAAGAAAAATGCATGCAATATTGGCCATTATCTCCTGCAGTAATGAGATATCCCCCAAAAGATGCCTGTGAGTGTTTACGGTTCATTCTCAAATCATTCAGGAAAGTGCAGTCTGGCATCACTCTTACTGTTATGGATTATGCATTATAGAGGCATCTCAGTGATAGTACTGGATAATGGTGGCTTATGGCTTCTCTGAATAGATTATTAGATTTTTTTTTATCTGCTTGAAATTCTCTTTCCTGCTAAAGCAATAAAAATGTTGAACTGACAACATCATTCTGGTCTAGGAAAATGAACTAGTTGACATCATCTGTGTTGTTTTCACAGTTCACACTGCGTGTATTTACAAGAAAGAAAGGCAAGTGAGAGCTGCTATGAAACAGCTCTCTGAAAAGTCTCAAAATTTTCCTAAGGGACTTTTCTTTCTCCATGCATAGCTAACAAACAGCAACAAAAACTCAGCCCTACAGTTCTATTACTCAGAGACTTTGCTTACGAACCACCAGCTACGATCATTACCATAGTAATTGTAATTTGTTAGTCATTCTTCAAGTCATAGCGATAATGCAGAGTTCTCAGCTTATGTGCAGTGAGACTTCTAGAGATGGATAACCTTTCCTTGGGCAGTACAATAGTTTGTGTCTGGAAGTAACACCAGAGCTAAGCAGTGCCCATGGTAATTGATAGCATCCCCTCTATTTGTTAGGTATAGCCCAGCTTCCTAAAGAACAGTGCTCTGAATTTGTGGAGACAGGCACGTGAATAAAAAATAAATGTCCTTTGATTTCTGTTGAAGAAAAGCATAAATGCAACCCTGGCATGGATCTGAAGTTTGTATCTAATTTCTTCTGGATGGCAATCTCATGTCATGTTTGCAGTAGGTTTTCTTTGAAGTTCTTATCCAAAATGAATGCAGTAATTCCCCAGGAAAGTTAAAATAATCTGGGTTTTTTTCAGTCAACAGGACCAAATGTAATTTGAATTGTACATTTAGTTGCATTAGGGCACCATGATGTAGGAGGCAGTGTTCCAAACAGGCTTCCCCATGGAAAATACTCCGTTTGATCCTGTGGGAATGATGGTATCATTCTCATGGGATTGATAGGACTCTCAAGCATGCAAGCACAGAAGGGGAGCTTGGATTGTTAGGGAGGTTTGCAGACACAAATGCAATCTATCTTCTCCTGTAACTTTAAAGAGGCTTAGATCTGGATGACAGAAATACTATACTGACTGTTCTCCACACACAACTACTCTCTTGTCCTCATCACTGTAGACACTTCCACTGCCCCGGGGTCCCTGCTCACTTTGGCTGGAAGGATTTGCAGACCTCTGACTCCTGCTTCTTCAGGTCAGATGAGAAATGTTTGAAGAAGATAACTGATCAGAATTGTTTCCTTAGAAAATATTGATTGTGAGTGGTAAAGCAGCGATCTGTTTCAGTGGGTTGTGAGGGGAGCAGAAGAAGCTTGAGGACCCAGGTGCAGCTGTTAATTATTTGTGAAGTAGACACTGCTCTTTGAGGCCCCTGATCCCAATGCTCCCCCCTCCAAATATTACCCATGAAAGGTGATAATTTTGTTTGTAATTCTGTGCTGTTTTCCTCAGAACACCATTTTTGCCCTGGTGTCCTTTGTGGAAGCTCTGGAGGTTGGCAACAGCAAGCACAAAAATCCTTATCACAACCTAATGCACACTGCAGATGTGACATGGACGGTCTCTTATCTCCTTTTCTCCTTTTCAAGACTGACATAGCACTAAGTACAGGAGACAGCTAAAGCCAGACAACACTGACAGGAACGGATTGAAGGCTTAAACAAAAAGAAATAATGAGCATATGGTACATTCCCACAGTGGTTGTCAAGACAGACAACAAATATCTTTGAAGGTGGGCTAGAGAAATTGAAAGCAGACATATTCCAGAATGATGATCAGCCACTGCAGTTTGGGTTTGACTGGCAATTCAGAAAGTTGCCGGTCCACTCAGTGGGGAGGATAAATGGTAGTGAAGGCTCAAATTGTACAGGATACATATGTATCTCATTCTGTTCTTTTCTTACTCCTGGTTATTGCCACAGTCAGAAAGGAAACAAAATGCTTTTTAGTCTGATTCTGTGTGACAGCTCTTTAGCACCTGTTGTTGGCTTCATCTTTTCCCAGCATCTCATTTGCCCTTGGCCCCTGCATTGGCAGAAGTGTAGGGGCAAAGGCATCAGTGAAAGGGAGGTTCATCTGTTCAGTGTTTTGTGCTATTCTCTCTTGTTACACCATGGCCATTCAGGGATTGCTCTCTTTGTGGCTGGTACTTGAATACATGCACTTCTGTTCTTTTGTGCTTCATTTCACTGGGGTCCCTTCACTAACAAGTGTACAGAAGCAGCCAAGGAAAGCACTTCCAGGTGCTGAACACTCAATAATTCCATTTATGCACAATCATTCCAAGCTCCATAACTAGGAACTGTGGAAGAAAAGGAATGAGAGAAACCCATGGTTGAACATGTTTTGGTCCAACAAAATGCCAGCACTTTTTCTGATGCCATGAGTACCTTAGATGGGCTGTACAAAATCCCCATAAAAATTGTCAGTCAACATTGCTCATGGCAATACTTGTGTTTCCTGCTGTGTGTTGGTAACACCTTTTTCTGCACACCTTGCTGAGGAATCTGAAGAAGTGATGCTGCCAGCATGTACCGTGTGGTGGAGCAGAGGACAGAGAGGTGCAAGCTAACAAGGCATAGCATAGCTCTTGCCAGGTCTTTTAGGCCAGTTTCAACTACTGTAGAGCTGCTTATGCTCAGGAACAACCTTCCGTGCATATGGTCTGTCTTTCTGCACTCCCTTGATTGCCACATGGATTTCAGTTCTGAGGACAGACCTGGATGCCCTTCCCTGAGGGCATGCTCCAGGGCCTCCTGTAAACATGTCTTGAGTCTCCTGTGCTGAATGTAGACTGCACATGTGACTTGTGTTTACTGAAACAGATTTGGAAGGAGTCAGGCTTTATCTGTCTCAAGAGTTGATCCAGATGATTTTGATGGAATTTTTGTCACTTGTTCCTGATTGTGTCTAAAGTAAATAGAAATTAGGTTAGATTTGCCACTAATACAGCTGCTTACTCAAAATCGCCCGTTAATCCTAAATTGGTCACTGCTGCTTTTAGGGCCAGTAGTTAATGAAAATGCACTGCAGGCTGTAGTCAGTAAGACAAATACAATGTTGAGGAATGCAAATTGCAATGGATCCCATTTTTCCCTCTCAAACTGTGGAAGAAGGGCAGTTTTCCCTTGGGGCTACTCAGCTCCGGAAAGTGCCTGGATGGAAACAGCTGCCCAAGTGCAGCAGCCCTCCTGCCTGTGTGTGTTCCAAATGGCCTTTTCCCAGCTTGCTGCTTCCTGGCCTGTTAGTCATTTTGCTGTGTCATTCCAGTGCTCTGCTTTCACTGCTTGTCTAGGTATGGAAGGTGACACCAGCTTTTGAAGTGTCCACTGGTGTCATGGGAGAAGGCCATTACATCCCTTCTTCCTGTTCATAATGGGACAGATTCAATGATCGGCATTTCCTCTGTCTGTGGCTCACTAATATTGCACCTCTGCTGTGACAGATCTGGTCTCCTTCTGCAGGCCTTGAGGACAATTAATGAACAAAATCCATAATTTCAGTGTGCCTTTTGCTTACACTGGAAAATCCCAAGCTCTGTCAATATTACTTTCATCCTCTCCTTAGGTGCAATCAGGGTACAAGACAACTGGGCCAGCTACAAATGGTTAGACTTCTTCCATACACTCAGGGGATGGATGCAAAGTTATTTTTCCACATTTTATAAACTTTTTGGCTGATCCAGGTGAAAGACTCTGGTGACAGTTACCCCACCTGGAGTACTGCATCCAGCTCTGCAGTCTCCAGCATGGGAAAGACATGGACCTGTTGGGGTGAGTTCAGAGGAGGGCCACCAAGATGATTAGGGAGATGGAGCACCTCTCCAATGAGGAAAGGCTGAGATAATTGGGATTATTCAGCCTGGAGAAGGCTTTAAGGTGCCCTAATTATGGCCTTCCAGTACCTGAAGGGAGCCTACAAGTGCTCGTAGTGACAGGACAAGGGAGAACGAGTTCAAACTGAGAGTAGGTTTAGATTAGTTATTAGGAAAATATTCTTCACCGTGAGGGTGATGAGGCACTGGAACAGGTTGTCCAGAGAAGTTGTGGACGCCCAGTTCCTGGGAGTGCTCAAAGCCAGGTTGGATGGGGCTTTGAGTAACCTGGTCTAGTGGAACTAGATGACCTTTAAGGTCCCTGTCAACCCAAACCGTTCTATGATTCTGTGTTGTCCTGCTGACATGCTAATGCTTTGCAAAAATCCGTGTTTAGTGAAAAAGCCTTTGGAAAAAAATCTTAGGTGATGTAAATAAACGCGGGATATTGCCCATCGCGCCGAACTGCCCCTACCCCTTCAGCAGCTCATTGCTGCACAGTAGAGTTTTCCAAACTGCACCTGAGCACGTACGAAATCCAAAGGTAAAGTAAAATAAAGAAAACAGCGCCTTTATCCGCTTCCACGGCGCGCGGGTCACGTGGGCGCGCCGCCGCCAATCGGAGCGCGGCGAGGGCGCTCGCCAGGCTTCGGTGTCCCTGGCAACGCTGGGGCCGCCGCCACCCCC
>NW_008238330.1:8559692-8571009 GCF_000691975.1 Corvus brachyrhynchos
GGCTGTGGTCGCCACCTGCCCACCTGGGCACCCTGCCATCCCTGCGGAGACTCCCAGGGTTTGGGATTTTTGCGGGATCCGGTGGCCCGGTGGTTTATCTGCGTATCAGCGTGGCTGACTCGGAGGTCACGAGTGCTTGTGTGTTTATTTACTAGTTTAATTTCCTGTCTGTCTGTAATGAATAGAAGCTTTTCAACTAAAAAAACCCTCCAGCAACAGCAAAGAGAACATTAATTTAGCTTTCCATATGATCCTCATCTGCAATAAGTGGGACTTTGTGGGTAACATTGGGCTTGCAGCCACACTGTGAGAGCTGGTTTTATTTACTGCTGGTGCTGCTTCCTCGGCTGCATTTAGTTTCCAGAGTATTGATTGTTCATCCAGGTATCCCAGGATTGCATTGTCACTGAAGCTTCCCTGCACGGGTTGTTTACTAAGGACAAGGTGATCAGATGAACTGTTTTGTCTGAGTTACTACATTGCTGTCCCTTCCCAACATCAGCCATCCTAACAAAATACATCGGAGTAAATGAGATGGACCTGCCTTTGCATCAGCTCTCCAGGGACTGTGGTGATAAACTCCCACTCATGCCCTGTCGTGCCTCCTTGTCACCCGTGCTGCCTGCATGAGCAGTGGTTATTCTGATGTGAGTGCCCATGCCAATAGTTCATTTGAAATAGAGGCACACATAAAAGGGCTACTTAGCCAGATCTAAAACTACTTCCTTCTTCATTTGCCCTGGCAATATTTGTTTCTGGGCAATAGGCTGTTGAGAAACAAATTCACATTATCACTTAAGATTAAGATCTCCTTCTTCATCAAAAACAGCATGGCCAGCAGGTCGAGGGAAGTGATTCCCCCCTCTGCTCTCATGAGATCATATCTGGAGTGATGCATACAGTTCTGGTGTTCCCAACATAAGAAGGACATGGAAGTGTTGGAGCAAGTCCACAGGAGGGCCATAAAGCTGACAAGAGGACTGGAGCACCCCCCCTACAAAGACAGACAAGCTGGGGTTATTTAGCCTGGAGAAGAGAAGGTTGTGTGGAGACCTCACAGCAAACTTCCAGTATTCTGGAGGAGACCTACAAGGAAGCCAGAGAGGGACTCTTCAGCACGAACTGCAGTGATAGGACAAGGAGTAATGGGCACTTGTTGCAGTGGGGATCCTGCAACACGCATATATCAAACCAGGAGTCCCGTGGAAAGGAAATATATATGGACAGACAGATTCTTGATAGCTGTTTCAGAGAGATGTTTATTCCTCCAGCCGCATGGCCGGGGCTGTGCTCAGGAACTGTTCCAGTCACAGGACCAAGGGTCCTTCTGCCCGCGCAGGGAACACAAACCAACCAATGGGAACGAGGCTGAGCAGGGGCAGGGAAACCCCGTGTCTGTGCCCTCAGGGCCCCTCTCCCAGGGCTACACGGCAGGGGAGGGACCCCAACAGGCACTAATTGAAAGAGAGTAGGTTTAGATATACAGAAAAAGTTCTTTATTGTGAGGCTGATGAGGCACTGGAATGCGTTGCCTCGGGAAATTGTGAATGCCCCATCCCTGGCAGTGTTCAAAGCCGGGTTGGATGGGGCTCTGAACAACCCGGTCTAATAGGAGGTGTCCCCATCCATGGCGGGGGGTTGGAACTAGATAATCTTTAAGGTCTCTTCCAACACAAACATTCTGTGATTCTATGATTCTGTGAGAAGTCTCAAGAGTTTACATAAAAAGTAACAAGCATAACATACTTTCGTCTGGGTTTTTTGTTAGTACATATATGAAAGATACATGATTCAGCTACATTATGCATGTGTAATGTAATACCAGGACACGTCCAAGAGCTTCCTCTCCTGTACAGTCCTTCTGGTTCTGATCCTCTGATTGCCTCTGTCTCTGATTTTGTATGACTTTTTTGAGGCTACTTGAGCCCTTGCTTCCAGGTTCTGGAACTTTCTCACCCACTTATGAGAGGTGTGTAGGGATTAGACCTATGAAAATATGGTTGTTTTTTACCCTGCTAGTTAGCATGCTAACCCTGTGAAAACAATCACAGAAACTAGTCAGAAGGCAAGTATTCACAGTAGTTATGCTCCTTTTTACTTAAATTTGTTTTTGTGCTTGTGTCCTCCTCCGCAGGCAGAGCTGGGCGTTAATGAGCACCACCAGAACGAAGTGGTCAGCTACATGCGCTTTGCCCGTTTCAAGCGCAGCATGTGTCTCAAAACAGTGGACTCTTGTTTTCAGGACCTCAAGGACAGCAGGTACTGTGTGGGGTGGTTATGAGCAAGAATAAAGCAAAATACGCTAGCAGCAGTGGCAGGTTTGAATACTTTATGGGGTGACTTTTCTCCATTTAGGTTTGTATGTTCTTGTATTTTCCGGAAGTTACAAGTGAAATGCTTTTAAACCCAAGTTGTTCAAATTCTTAGGAATTAACGTAGATATTGACAGTATGACATTGCTTTATATCTTGCTTCTGATGATTAAACTGGATGCAAGGCTGTAGCTGAATTAATATTTGTGATTTTAATTATTTAAAGAGAAAATTCAAATACAATAACCAATTAGTAGTGCTGTGGTCATCTAATAACTACTGACAGTGGAGGTTTTTAAAAGATACTGCATCATATGAGTGGTACCTTTGTAATAGGATCTCATAACAACGCAGAATTGTAACCTTTATCGTACCTGACTCATTTTGACCGCTCTGTTTAGACTTGTTGAAGAGACCTTCACAGTTGACGAGGTGATAGACATGCTGGATGGACTGCAGAGTGTCGTACACAGTGAAGTGGAGTCAGAGCTTATAAACACAACTTACACCAACGTTTTACTTCTGCAGCAGCTCTTTTCCCAGGCTGAGAAATGGTACCTCAAGTTACAGACAGATGTCTCTGACTTGGAGAATCGGTAACATCTATTGGACTATACTTGCAACAATAGGAAAACTTTGAAGTGTTGACTATTTGCATTCTTTTCCTAACCATAACCAATAGAAACTTATTCTTTTACTATTTTATCAGTGATAGGTTAGCTTCAATGCTTCCATCTATAAAATAGCAAGATACAAAATGATTTCAAACTTGGCAGCAAGGTGTTTTATTGGTAATATTCTTTCTTGAATTAATCAGTTAAGAGCAGGTGATTGAACTCAATTAAAAAGCTTTTGTTGTCTGGTTGGATTATATTTCAGTTAAGGATGCTAAGTCTATTCTAATGCATGTATCATACCGTTGCATGACATGATCTGTTGCATTTATGGTATTTGTGTAGGACTTCACCCTGTACTTCTAACAAGAATTTTACATGCAGTAAAAGGCATAGCACCAGCTTGGTGAAATGTGTTTCATAGCATAGGTCTTAGTAAATAAATGCCTTCTTTTATATTTCTTTGGTAAATAAATGTGTCTTTTTTTTTTTTTTTCCAAGAGAATTATTGGACCAGGTTGCTGAGTTTGAAAAATCAGAATATACATCTTCAAACAAAAAGGTAGAATTTTATTTTAATCAAATCATAATCAAATGTCATGTGGAGTCATGACAGATGTTAAAAATGCTTAGTATTCACTCTTTGTGTGTAAGAGAAAACCAAAACCCCATCCTTTTTTTTTTCAAAACAGTCTTTGAAACTGTCTAAAATTCGCATTTTGCATTTCAGCACCAAGGCTCACTCTGAATTGCCTTGGCTGTTTCCAGAGTGCAGGTTCTGCATTTCTGGAGCATGCCTCACACACCTCATCCCAAGGTCAGCCAGACCAGGGATGTGCTGAAGCATCTGCTCCTGGGTTCTCTTCCCCTGGCACCTGGGGTAGGACTGGGATGTTCACTTACCCCAACATGAACCCAAGAGCTGAGAAGATTGCACAGTACAGATATCACTCTAGCTTGTCTTGCATGAATATGTTTGCACCTTACTTGGTTTGGAGTGTAAAGGTGTATTTAGTTAATATATATTATTTTTAATACTTTAAATGAGAAAATTATTTGGAGCTTTGTAAATACAACCACTCAAATATCTTCTCCTTACTCCTTTGTCTTTTGGTTGCTGCAGGATTGTTAGTCTTCTGTAGAACCATGTCTGCAATACTTTTACGTCTCTATGCAGTATCTTTGTTTAACATAAGCTCAAAGTGAAGTCCATAACTTAGGAGCCAAGGAAACAGTAAAAAATGAACTTGAAATAAAAGGTTGTTCATTTGCTTTACAAAAGAAAGCTGAATTGACTGTCAACTGTCTATTGACTGACAGACTAAAGGAGTACATTTCTTCCTCCTAGAAATCTGTATAATTTAATTTTTTCACCTTTATTATTTCTTTAGTCCACTGCAGATCCCATTAAACCAAAACTGGCTCCATTAAATGAAGGTGGGTCAGAGCTGCTAAACAAGGTAAGAACTTGGCTGTTCATGCAGTTGTGGTCAATGATCATTCTGCTTATGCAAATGACCTGAATAGCTTTACAGTAATATTTGTATAATGTGTCTGTCACTATACAGACATCATGGTAATATACCCCAGAATGTAAAATGCTAGTAAATTAATAAATATTGCAAAGCATCAGAAATTTACTGCAGTTATGGTCTCTAACATGTATCGCAGTATTAACCCTTCTTTTGCAAAGACATTTTGGTCTCTGTAGTAATTTATTTTTCCATTTAATCGAGTGAAATAGTAAACTAGTTCCATGCAGCTAGCTGGTGCTTCAACAAAGAAGTAAATTAAAATATGTAGCTGGCTGAAATGATTAGGTTATTGAACATTTTCTGTATCACTTGAAGTCAATCTTATTACATCCAGTTTTTTGTGTTATAAGTTGGTTAAATTCCTCCTGAAGAAACAGGCACTCAAAGAATTTGGAATTTACTGGTTTTGAAAACATCTGATTTCTCACTCGCTAAACATTTTCAGAATTACAAAACACTTTCTAGTACTTAACATTATCAATAGCTTTTATTAGGTATTGTACTCATTTCATTCAACTGAACTTTTCTAAAATGCCACACTTCTTACAATACCCTTTTAAGTTTTGGGCAATCAAGATAATTAGATAATCTATTTTCTGTCTTCTGTCCTGTGTTCCCAAAATGATGTGTTGAGTACAATGTCTGAATCAAATTGTTGTTACTCACTATGATAATTAAAGCATTCAAGAATTCAGACTTGTATTTTGCTTATAGATTAATGTAATTCTCTTTCAAAAATAATTTCAAAATCATAACAGGTTTTGTTGAATATGTACATCTGTTGTCTTTTTTTTTATTCCCAAAATCATTCAGAGTTCATATGGTGATTTTACTCTGACTGATAAAACATGATTATTTCCTGTTACATAGAACAGGATATGCAGTAACCTGGTATTTGTCTCCATTGAAAAAGAACTGTGGATAAATTCTTACTTGCCTGATGATTGAAAATATGAATGATGAGCAGCAATGAGATTTGCATCTCTGAACATGCAATTTTTAATAATTAATCTTGATACTAACAAGATGCTGATCTCAACAGTCTCAGTGTGGTAAAGTATGTGTCTAAGAGAATGGTCCTCTATGTTACAGTAGAATTGGAAACTTAAATTGCTTTCTCGCTGGGGCAAAAAATCATGAAAATTGAATGAATTATTGATTTCTTATGGAGGCCAATTTTATAAGCCTTTAGGATCTCTTTTGCTTTCCTAAGTTATGAAGTGTATTTTCTTCCCTGAAGTATTTGGAAAATCCAAAATGGCACAAGAGTGTTCACAAACATTTTCTTGTTCTTTAACCCAAAGACAGTTGCTTATCTCCAGGAAGAAAATGAAAAATTGAAGACCAGACTCAGGACCATAGAAACACAGGTAAATTCCCTGTAAGCTTGGATGCTTAATGCTGCTTACGTATTTAAAAATACCTAAATAAGAATCCCATGGTTATTATTCTTATGTTCTAAGTTAAAATGTTTCTGAGGTTTTAAATTTTCAATATATTGCAGGCTACAGCTGCCCTAGATGAGAAGTCCAAGCTGGAGAAGTCACTGAGGGATTTACAGATGATCCAAGGAGATCAGAAGGTAAATATAATTATATCCTTCTGCTCCCAGAGGGGGAAACTGTTGCCAATACATCCAAAATGTTGGTCTGTATGGTGTGTTTCTTTTCTGGCAACTGCAAGAGTTTGAGTCAGTGTTGTTCCTGCTGACATTGTCTGTTCCTGCTGGTCTGTCAGTCAGCAGGTAATCCATAACATTAGTTGATGTTTTGACATGTATTCAGGAACAATCAGGAAGTATTCCAGAATTCATATTCTCAGGGCTGAGAGTTGTATTAACAGACACAAATCTATGTCTGTTTGTTTCTTCATCCTTACTAATGAAAGAATGATACCTAACCTGTTTTTTAGGGCAACAATTAAACACTAATTCTTTCACACATTTGTCACTTGATGTTCACATGAACAAGCCAGACGTGCTGCTTGTTTGATTTTTTTGTAGTTCTCCCTATATCAGCATGCTGTTAAAAATGTTTCACCATTTATTTTTATTACTTGAGGTTCTTAATCTGTTTTGTAAATGAGGATTCCAACATGGTGAGTTGACACAAATAAATCTGTTCAGGTCACCTCAGTATTTTTCTAAGTTTCTACCTTTATTTGTCAATAATTAGAATTTTCCAAAGTTTGTTCATGTGTAATTGTTTCTTAAATTTAAAACATTTCTATTCAGGCTTTCAACAAAATTAGAGCACTTTAATCCCATTATTTTGAGTAACTGACATTAAAATTCCTGCGGTATTTACAGATTTGGAAGTAAGGTTCAAGATAATAAAACATTTCTATTTTAGTTTTCATATTTTAATCCTGATTTCTTTTTATTTTGCTTTCTACCTGGTTTATGGTATGTACTTGGTTTTCTTAATATGTTAAAAGTTTACTTAGTAACTTTCAAAATTGTATTTAATACTATTTTTAATAGGGAACTCAATCAGTCATGACAAATATTTTCTTTCTCTGTTTTGTTAAACTTTAAATTATTAACGGTTTAAAATACTAAAGGGGTGTATTAAATCCTGGATAATACTGTTTGTAGTGTTAAAAGATTGGAACTAAATCTCATCCTGCTTTTCTGGTTAAACATGAATTGGCCTCAGTGTCAGGGCTGCTGAGTATCTTCAGCTTTCCTGCCCTAATTTGCTCTCTCTAATCTGTTGCTTTCTCCCAGTTGCTCATAAAGCAGTGGATTTCAAACTCTTTGAACAAATAAATGACTGCCAAACCACAATTGGTTCTTAAGTCCCAACTCATCAAATTGATGGGGTTTTTTTAAATTAATAGTTAATAGATGGCTCCACGCACAAAGTGTGAATCAAAGTAACTGAAACTGGGAGTAACTCCCAGCAGTAACTGGGAGTAACTGCTCTGTTGGATAAGGTTAATTTGAAGATTTAGAATTTTTGCATAACTAACTTTTGTCATGGTTAGAAAATAACAACTAAAACATACAAAATGTATGTAGTGCTTTTCAACATTGCAGCCTTGGACTCTTGTCTCAGAATTCAAAATAAGCCTTTATTCTGTAGCGGTGCTACTGTCAAGTGGTTTCCTATTCTAAAGTCTTAAGTTCCAGATAGAAGAAGGAACAGGGCTTTCTTGGGTTTTAGATTTTGTTGTGTTTAAGGTGCTGCTGGTTCAGCCTCATCCTGAGTCATTACATGTTTGAGTTTGAAACTGAGCTTTAAAACCTTAGAATGTTTTGTGTTTGGTTTTTGTTTTGTTTTATTTAAGTGAAAATCCATAGAACAGTTACATTATTATAGTGTTTTGTGACCCAGAGCTGATGTTCAGAAAGGTCTGAGTTGTTTCTTCTCGTAAGGAAAAAAAGGAAAGTTGCTTCACAAGCAACTTGGAGCCTCTTTGTGTAAGACATCTGAGAATGGTGCAATGTTGGTACCTGACTGAGAGTGTGAGCCAAAACACATTCAGCCTTTCCTACCTGTACTACACTAACAGCTTTGTAAATGTTTCAAAAATATATTGTAACATAGACGTTTAGTTCTTAAATGGTAATTTTCTGTATGGTAAATAACTTTCTGTTATATGATTCATCCTCTGGCTCTAACTAATTCCTAAAGAAGTGAAGTACAAAAACTTGAAATCTCATCTTAGCAGAGAAAACATTCCAGCCATCTTTAAAAGGCATTTATTAACAATTTTTTAAGTTGTAAATCAGTCCCTGCTGTAACTTTTTTTTAGTTAAAGCACTTCTCATTTAGGTTTTACAGGAGTAACATGAATACAATTATTAAAAATGAAGATGTGCCTACTTTGTGTGGAATTTTGCACTTAAAATTTTAAATATTTCTTCCCTTGAATTTTACATATTTTAAATATTTCTTCTATTGAAGAATAATGCAAACCAGGATATCACTGAACTGGAGAATAAAGTGGCAGCTTTGAAATCCCAGTTTGAGAAGACTATGAATGACACTACTGCAAACCAAAAATTCTTAGAAGAGGACTTGGTGACAACAAAACATAACTTACTGAAGGTTCAGGATCAGCTATCCACAGCTGAAAAGGTTAGCATTTTATTGTATTGTAAAGATGAATTCCTTACTCACATTTTAATTGATTAGTAATTTAACAAGCATATGCTACAGGATGCAGAGTTTACCAGGCCACACTTTTGCCCTTATATTTTTGTTATTTCAGTGGAAAAGCACATTATACATAAAATAGCAAGCCCACAATTAACTGCATGGTCATAACTAGATGAATATTAAAGAATTGACCATTTGTCTGGATAGAAATTTTTAAATGAAAAGCATATTCTCAGTCTTCTGAAGACTTTTGGCCTGATTTTGTTATAAAATGAAGTTAGTGTTTCTATGTCTGTCCCAGTAATCTGATTTGAATCTACCAGCTGACTTCATCTAAATTTGAGTAAGTTATGGAAACTAGTACTGCCAACCAAATTTGAGGAGGAAAAGCAAGTAGGTTTTTTTTTTTTAATATTTTGGTCTAGTCTTCATAATATGTAAATAATACGTTGATGTTGTTATTGTGTAGGAACTGGAGAAGAAATTTCAGCAAACAGCTGCCTATCGCAACATGAAAGAGATTCTCACCAAGAAGAATGAGCAGATAAAGGATCTGCGTAGAAGACTTTCCAAGTAAGTGCCTGTCTGTCCCAACAAGATCCTTGTTCTGGATCCACGTTCTGCTCCCATTTTGTCTCTAAAACAGTTTATACATTTTCCTTAAAAAGAAGTTCTAATAGGCTATTCCCTGAGTTTTGACAAGCATCCTTTGAATGGATGTTCAGTGTTGTTAGGGCTGGTGTGTGCAACAGCAGCTGTCATGTAGCAAGTAATGAGAGACTTTAGTATGGAGAGGATGGAGGATATTCGTGGGTGTGGCAGATAAGGCCTCAGGTGCTACACACAGAGATACAGATGGGAGATGTTCCAGATGTTTTGGCAATTGTTTGGATTTGCAGGTAGGTCATTCCTTCATTTTCCTGTTGGGTAAACTGGCCAGTTTTAAAAGGAGAAAATAGTCTAAAAAGTAAATGCATGTGTCTGTAGCTTAAGTCATACAGTAAACCTTGACAGAAATGTATCAGTCTTGGGTGTAATTTATTGCTTGGGTTTCATATTTTCTTTAGAGATAAAATGTCTTTGGGGTGTTTTCAAGTCTGTTTTAATGATTTTTCTATTTATTCTTTTTTAATCCTCAGATATGAGTCAGAGGACTGAAATACCAAAAAGCATCTGATCTATCAGAAGTTGTCATGGAAAGAAAATGTAGACTGGTACTATTTTTCAGTAATTTTTGTTTTGAATTATGTATTCTTTGCTTCTAGTGTTCAAAATAACTATTAATATTAATTTCACACTGAGACTCTACTTCCTTGTAAACCTAAAATTTATAGATATTAGTTTCTGCAGTCCCATTTTTAATGGTTAGCCATTGACATTCATTGAGAAATAGCAAACAGGACCTTGTTGAAGAACTGAGAACATTCCCTACAAACAAAGGAGTTTATTTTTGTTAAGAAAAGGGAAAAAAAAGACCAAAAATGCATGTATTAGAGTTTTTGATGTCTTCAAGGTGGAAACTCCAGTTGTTACTTTTGTGTAGTTAATATAGTTAAGAAGTAGCATTGTATGTAAAAATTGCATCAGCAAAAGTAAAGAGTAGGAGGAACAAAAAGAAACACTTTGATTCTATAATGTTACTTCACATTGGGCATGTCATAGCTCAGCAAGTGTGGTCAGTAGCACTTTTCTAGAGGGTGTTCATTAGACAGTGAGATAAATATGCTTTATAGCCAAAGTGCTGGACCCTTTCAAATAAAGTTGTGCTTTTTCACTTGAATTCATTTAAAGCAAATTTGAACATCAGAAGACAGATTCTGATTTTGCCAGTATTCTTAATACTGAGATGATAATCTAAATACGCATAGGAAAGTTAATGAAGCAACTTTTTTGGGAAATAAGTTATTTTAAATATTTTCATCTCCTTTCTTAATGTAACCTCACCAGAAAACAGCTTACTTCTCTTGAGTCTTCTACTTGTCATTCTCTGCCTTGCGTTTGTTTGTCAGTCACCTGATAGTGCATTCTACTTGTTCATCTGTCCCTGTTCATGTGTATCTTGTATTTTACTCCAAATAAAATACTATGTTTTCAAACGTTTAATCTTTAAGGAGCTGGATTTTTTAATAGGAATGTTTTGTATAGCTGTTTTTTTAATATCTGTGGGAATGGTGGCCGACCAGTAAAGAATCTTGCTAGAAATGAGAACATTTAAATTACAGATTCGTGCTCAAAGCCACATCAAAGCTCACATCAAACAGCTGTAAAAGAGCGTGCCAGTGACAGGGCTGAGGAGAGACTGAGGTGTTTATGTTACAGAAACTGACATTTAACAGTGTTTTTCTCAGGAGCTGCTTGAACTGAAACAGGTCTTTTTTCCTCATTATTTCTTTAACAAGCAAAGCTGTTAAAATTGCTTAACTCAAATCTGCCATACACTTACAGTCTAAGTTCTCCTGTTTTCTTTTAACTTCTCATGTTTTCTGTAAGCTCTCCTATCTTTTGCCTCCCACTGGTTTAGTGAGGTTGGTTTGGGATAGAGCCCTGTGCCTGTGGCAGGATATTATTGCTGTAGCACAATAGTAGTGTGTTATGGCGTGGCATTCTCCTCATGCAGTGGCAGTTAAGATAATGAAGGGTATTCTTTTGCCCCATGTACAGTCACTAAAATTTTAAGCTCTTAGTAGGAATGTACCAAAGAGCTTTTTGGCTGGTTTTGCTCAGAGCAGCAGGGATACTTGTCTGGGTGA
>NW_008238330.1:8571114-8580271 GCF_000691975.1 Corvus brachyrhynchos
GCAGGAATACTTGTCTGGATGAATGTTGCGGGTTTTTTCTTTGTAATAACACTCATTTTAATGAGATCAGTTACTATTTCTGAAATGGCAGGTAAAGGGTGAAGAGAGACAGAGATTCTCAGTGACTTCTGCTGGTCTTCTTTTCTCGTAAATCTTTGACTCTTGATTTAGCTGGAATATTGACTCTGTGATTGACCTTCATTATCTGCTTAGAAACCATCTCAGCAAGAAAGTACACTGTCAACTTCAGTATATGGCTAGGTCTCAATGAAATAAGTTGGCTGTAGACCAGCATTGTTACACACCTTGTTATCTCCTCAAATGAGTAAGGCAAGACTTGTAAAGAGCTGTGCAGTGCAAAATTGAAACTCTGAGTTCCTGCCTTGCAGATTGCCAGTTTAGCGAGTGTGAGATCACTGCATTGCTCGCTTTTTGTGCTGCAGAAGGGCTAATTAAAAGTCTTGTGTGGAGCTCTTGATGAAAAATACATCATCTTTGACAGGTGATGTACCTGTCAAAGAAGACTTGGAGCATTATACAGTAGTGATCTTTTTTTCCTTGAGATAGGTACAATATTTTGAAGATGGAGATGACATCTGAACGTCTCCTGACAGTGTCTGATGTTTCTAAAACCTCACTTCTTTCCCTGAGGTGTAAATTCTAATACTGCTTTTAGCACTCTCTGTTCCTTGTACTGCTCAAATACATATCATCCGTTTCTTCCACTTCAGTTGTTAATTCCCTAGTTATGCCTGAAGGGAATGTTTAAAAAGAAAATTTTTGTATAATTGCCTGGTCTGCAGAAATCACATCTTTTCAAGCTGGTTGGGGTTTGCTTTTTGGTTTTGTTTTGTTTTTCCTTGCAGACTGAAGAATATTTTTTAGGGGAATGAAATCTAGGCAGCTCAGCTTTGCTAAGTACTGAATCTGACAGCCAACAAACAACCCTATGCTCCAACAGTGACTTCAGTAGTTGTTATTAAATGAGCCAGCAGTCCTGCATGTTGCCATCTTAATGAGGCCATATATTACCCACTGATCTTTAACTGTTCATAAAGTACTCATTAGCCTGTTTTTTCTCTTCTGGCTAATAGCCATTTAGAAAAATGTCCTAAGATGAATACTAACACATATATTGATACTTAACTTGCATGTGTGCCTTTTTGTTTGGTAGACTAATATTAAGAACAGTTGCAATTTGGGCATTTCCCACATACCTTGATTTTGGGAAACCCAGTCAGCTGCCAGGAACTTAGATTTCAGTCCAGCCAAAATGTTCGTAAGATTCCCTATTTTGATTTCCCTTTTCTAGCATTATCAAGGACAGGTCTTGATTTCTGTGTGATATGAAATGCTGTGAAACCACAGTGAAATCCTTACTGCCTCAGGAAGCAAATGTGAATCATGTTGGGGTATCAGGTGGCTGAATGCATCGAGCTTAAAAGGTTTGATCTGGTCTAGAAGGATATGCCTTCTAAAACATTTTGAAGTCATTTGGAGGTAAGTTTGTATGTGAGCAGGTAAGAATTGTTATTGTAATTGTTATCATAGCTATTTTTGTAACTGACTTTGAACAGAGAATGTGCCTAGGGAGTTAACCTGTGATTATTAATTTTGACAACGTCCCAGGGAAGGTGTTGTCCCAGGATTCCTGCTCTGCTCTGGCTGCCTGCAGACTTTCCCTGAAGACATCTTGTGCCCTCCTTAGCAGTCTCTCCTCTTGGGTATACCCTGAAGTATTAGGCAGCATATTTGGAGTCAGCTCTTCTCCAAATAAAGGGGGGTATATATATGTCATTCTGTTTCACCAGAAATTTTCTTTCGTTAGTTATTTTTTAATTATTATTTTTAGGAACTTGTTGATGTAGTGCCTTGGAGTGTCCGTGGTAAGTCATGGTGATGCAGAGAGGTCGGTGCAGAACTGTGAAAGAGCAGCTCACGACTGCCAGCTGCTGGTGAACAAGAGAGCTGCCCGGAGACCTCCCCAGACTGCAGGCAAGCTTTGACAGAGAAGGTGGGAACTGGCAGGTGACAAGCAGAAGAACTGACTGAGTAATCCACCTACCTTTTAGTGACATGCCCGTTTCTGACTCTCGTTTGACGCAGGTTAGTTTTGAAGTTCGGGTGAATTAGGTGCAATTCTACGAATCAGAACTGCTTTGAGTGCACCTTTATGGAGTGAGTACCCTAAGAAATCACACAGTCAGAAGATGGATAGAGCTGTGGTGCTAAGGAAAAGCAAGGAAAATAGAGAGGCTGTTTTCAGGCATGCTTTTCTTGGGAGGTTGAGGTAAAGTGAAACAGTTTTAAGGGTCATTAAGAGGTTGGAAATTACTTCAGAGTACAGACCCTAAAGGCATCATCTACAGTTTGGAACTAAGCAGCAAGTAGTAGTGATAAACTGGAAGGAATGATTGTAATCCTAGTAACAGTTTAGAGGAGTAACTGTAGTCTCCAATTACACATAGAGCAATTGCCAAACAGTTGTCATGGCCTATGAGCTGTCAAAGATCTGGCAATCCAGATGGATTGATTCTTTCTCCTAAGGTAAGGAAATAGGCATCTTAAGGTAGCAGCTCTGAATAGTGAATCCCAACAGAAAACCCGTATGTGGAAGCTGCTACCCTCTTGTCTGCTTGTCTGCTTCCCTTGACAGCATCAGTAAACACATGCAGAGGCTGTAGAGACTCCATGGCTTTGCTTTGATAATCATCTGATACATGAGCAGATACTGTGTTTGCATTTGGAAGTGGGTGCCTCCAGGAATGGAAGATACTAAACACCAGAGCTGCTGACACTTTGTCCCCCTCCCACATGTCTGGCTCATCAAGGAGAGCCCAGAGGTTTATTTTTAAATCTAAGGGGTATAGTAATACATGTTGGAGGTAGCATAATAAGGTCCAGGCTACCTGGTAGAATTTCTTCCTACCTTGTTTCCCTGACTTTTGCCAATAGAACTATTAAGGTTCTCTCACACCCTGAAGTCATGATCCCCAACCTGTCGCTAAGGCCCCAGATTCCCTTTTTGTCTGCATTTTAGGTACCTGGGAGAGGCATTTGGCTTTTTACTGTACTGGCATCAAGAGACACAAGCCCAGGATTTTTAGTTGATACCTTCACCTAAGTACTTGTAGTTTTGCTTCAGTAATAAATGGGATTCTTTGCTTTGTTTATCAGCTTCTGACTAGGTTTACATAGGGCAGTTCTCCTGGGCAGTCCCATCAGTCCCTGGTCTGCTGTGCAGATGAACCCCTGCCCTTTTCAACCACTCCCCCAAACCCCACAGCTCAAATTTGTTAGGTACTGGGAGAAAAAATTCTTTCTAATCCTTCTTTAATATGAGCAGTGAAATGATAAAAAATTCTTGTGTATGTCTATTAGAGACTTGTCTTTGTACCTAAAGATAAAGCTCAAGCCCTTCCCTAACCCAAATGAAAGCAGTTCAAGGGAGATAAAATCATGAACAGCATCAGAAATAGCATATTGATAATCTGAGGTGTGTATACAAAGTCCCACAGCATGAATTCCTAAGCGTTGTCTGTTCAAATACATTTAAATATATTTAAAGCGTGTGTCTCAAGGAGCCACTAGATGACAGGCACTTTGCTGGGTGCCTATATGCATGACCACCTTTAGAAAAATGTCACAGTAGTCTGTGATCTGAGCTACTGATGAGGCTGACATTTGTGAGAGAGGCAAGGATTCATCTCATTCCACCTGAACTTCCTGATCTGGCCTGACCCAAGATAAGGACATCACATCTCTGCCTGCACAATCTCCTCCAGTCCATTAGTAAACTAGTTTGAAATGTAATGGGAAGGAGGTACAGAGCCAAGGAAATTTTTAACTTGATGATGCTCATCAGTAGGAGTAATCTATTCACACAGAAGCATCCCAAGTGGTAGTGATGTGCTATTTTTAAGGCTGTCCTGTCAGTGAATTATTTAATACTGTAAGCTGTTTATACACATCATTTATAATAAATCTCACTGTCAGGGATGGGCATTTGACTTTCTAGTAATTTCGTGATGTGGGGCAACTCACATTGTCTGTGTGTGTCTTTCAGTTTAACAGCTTATGGATTTAAAATTACCTTGGATTATTCCTTCCAGCAGAATTCTGGGTTATACCCATGAGGCATATTTCCAGGGCTAGCTGGCATGTTGCAGTTCTGCAGGCAAGACAAGAATGCACAGGTACTGCAAAAAAGTCACAAACTTCCCTCAAACCTGTACTACAGAAGGCTTTGGCATACCCTGATGTCTTCCAATGACAACTTACATCTCTAGCACCACTAAAACACACCCTGAAGAATGGATGCACCTAATGTGTAAACCTCTTGCCATCACCTTTTCTAAGCTGTGAGAAAAGTAGTGTCCCACTTGGTGACTTTGGTAATACAGGTGGCTGGTCAGCAGGTGCACCAGAGTGGTTCTCTTGGGCTCAGCAGCACTGCACGACACGCTCTGCAGTTCGGGCTCCTGTCCAAAGGCCCGGGGGTTGGGGTTCTCACCTGTACCCACAGCTGGAGGCCTTGGCTTGGCCAGTGCCCAATGGGATGCTGGAGCAGCCCACACAGCACTGGCAGGGAGCAAATTTCCTGGCACTGAAGGAATGAGACTGACAGCAGCTGAGCGAGTCTTACTTGTAAAATGGTCCTGAAAGGTGCCCTGGAAAAAACCCATTTAAACAGAGGAAGGAAGCTGAGTCCTTGGAGTTGCTCAGCTGCTTTTTATTGCTGCAGACGCTGCTGGCAGCCTCCTTCACTGGAAGACCTGTCCAAAGTGGTTGAGCTCAAAGTGTACCTTGGCAGGGGCCCAAACACACAGGGTCATGTTCAGACCTGGCACCTCAATGTGCCTTCAGATGACCCAAAGGCCTCCTAGATCCTTCTGCTTCCACAATGGCCACAGACATCTTTTTCCACTGGCCTTTGTATTTGGTCCCTGCTGCTTGTGAAAGTATTTTAAAACGGCAACCCCTCAGAAAAGTTCACCTGCAGCAGTGGGGTTTGAGCGTGAAGGTAAGTGAAGAGACTGGCCATTTCACACTGTTGTACACATGCAGAGTATGTAGAGGGAGGGCAGTATTCCCGGAGGGTCAAACTTGAGTGCTGTTCTCAAAGTGTGCAGCAGGCTGGGGACCTGCGTGGCTGATAGGACTGTTTCAGGGCCACTTTGGAACTGGGGAGCGTGCTGGGTTGGTTGAGGTGAGCACCAGGGTAGGGTGATAGGATGTCTGAGGACCTGTTTATTCTTACCCTAAAAGTCAGCACTGACAGTCCCTAAACCCAGTCCTAATGGTGTGGGAACCCCTCTTCTGTGCATTCAAATTCAAGCTGGTGCCTCATGCAGATGAATGCCACTCGGTAGTAAAGGGAGCCCTGTGGAGGAGTGTTCCATTTCCAAAACCAAACTGCAGCCCCAGTGTTATTTCCTCACAGCTTCAAGTTGGCATGTGAGTCAATAAAAATCCCTCAGCTCACATCCTTCCCAGAAATGCCAGTCAAAACCCAAGCAGCTATTCACCCAAAGTACCAATTTTATAGTTCTGTGTGTGTCTATAATCTATTTACCAGCATTCCTATTTCAGTATGTGCCTGTTAATAAGATTAGTAATTAAAAAGCTTGATAGGAATTGGCAAGCATAGCTCCTCCGCCTTTCCCTCCCCTCCAAGCCGGACTGGCGTGGAGTGTGAGGCACGGTTGGCAGAGTACCTGAGGGAGTGAAGGCAGGAGGCTCTGCTGAAACCTCTGCCTGCAAGAAGGCAATGGAGAAATCCCGACCCTTATGGGACAATCCCCTGCAGTTTATTTTTGCGTGCATTTCCTATGCTGTGGGGCTGGGAAATGTGTGGAGGTTTCCATACTTATGTCAGATGTACGGAGGAGGTAAGTGTGGTTTACATTTTCTTGCTTCCTTTGAGGAGGAGTGTGGCAAGCTTTAAGTCCAAAAGTATGTTGTCCATGCTAATGCCTGTCCACCCAGCAGGGTCCAGGGCAGAGTAGGAGGTCTGGCTTTCTGTTGGTGTGCAATCTGCTTTATTGTGGCTTTATTTTATGTATTCTTTAGCATTAGGCTTTTACCTGACAGCTGCCCCAATACAGTGGCATTTCTTTCCTGTAAGTGGCGATGAAGCAGTGGGAAGTCCCATGTTTTCTGAAAGAATGGAGGTAGAGTGAGAGATATAGATCCACATGGTATTCATTTATTACATTTTTGCCCCATTGAATCACTCTGAAAGTGTCAGAAACTGGTTCATATCCTTTTACATTCACCAATGGGGACTTGGAAAATATTGAGAAGGGGAGATGATGACACAGATTTAATTTAAAGATCAGCTGTATCATTTCAAGTACCTGTCATTAATGTCTTTTATACAAAGCCTTACTTGAGGAGATGATAACCTGGCTGCAAATCTGCCTTGAAGTTGGCTGAAATGCCTTAATCAACAGGAGTTCCACAGCTAAAGCCTCCCAGTAACCTTTGAAAATAAGGAATAAATTGATTTGTCCTCCAAAGATAAATAAGCCAACCAAAAAAAACCCCAAAACCCCCTTTGAAAGTTTATCCTCCTCCTGGGTCCAAACTGAAGAAAGATGTCTGTGGCATATATGAGCCACAGCTGTTGTACCTTGGAAATCAAAAGTCAGTTAATTAGATTAATTAAAGACCAGTACTAATAATCTCCTCTAGTATACAGCTACCACTGTTTTGAAGAATCTTTAGAAATAGCCTCTCTTTGTAAGACAACCAAGTTTTTTACTACTTCTCATACTGCATCTGTTGTTGTAGTTTTGCACCCATCTCAATCTTGCATTAGGGGACATGATGAACATCTGCCTCATCTGCTTCTGGTCTCCTTCTGCCCTTTCTTCCTTTCAGGAAGACACACTAAGCTGTTTAATGACTTTTTACTCCTTTCATGGTTGTTTTTTTTGGCTGGTAGCTTACTTCTAAATGCACTTGTGGTAGTAGGAATTGGTTCATGCTGCTATTTGAAAAGGCATCTCAGCGCTGAGACTGCATCAGAGCTGTCCTGTGGGATCAGGCAGAAAAATCCAGATAATATGGTGGGTGAAGGGTGAGTAGAAGATAGATACTGCAGTGGCTGAAGCTTTCTTAGACACTTCAGATAGCAGAAATGATAGATGTGCTGTAATTTTGCATGTATTTGCCTTCACATGCTTTAAGGGTAAAGACTTCATATCTGACACTGAACTCTAGCACAAAGCTTAAAAAGTATTTCTGTATGCAGATCAAACTGCCCATCATGGCAGACATCCTGAAGGACAGCAAAACTCGGACATTTT
Source organism: Corvus brachyrhynchos (assembly GCF_000691975.1). NCBI lineage: Eukaryota > Metazoa > Chordata > Aves > Passeriformes > Corvidae > Corvus > Corvus brachyrhynchos. Next base: position 8,578,428 of record NW_008238330.1, read on the forward strand.
GCGGGCTTTGTGTGGTTCTTTTAACCAGCCATCTGTATTGTAGCAGGTGGTGAGGATTCTCTGAAGTGTAACCAAAACTGGAACACTTGGTTAGCCTGAATAGAAGATTAAATAAATTTGCTCATTGCAGGGGCTTTGGACTAGATGACCTTTAAAAGGTGCCTTCCAACTCAAACTGCTATATGATTCTACTATACACCCAAATATTTTCTGAAAAGCATGTTTTGTAAGAATGTCTTTCCATTATTTTTCATTATATTTTCTATTATTTTTCTCATCACCACTTATATTTATGTGGGGAAAGGCAGCTCTTTCTACTGTGAAATTAAAACTCCTGACAGCAGGTTTTGCTTTTCTTGTTTTATTCACTGCCCTGTTAAAGAGGATTCTGTGGCTTTCCAGGGGTTCACAAAACCCACGAATACAGAAGATTGTTTCAGGATCTTAAGAGCTGGATATGCCAGGCACTGGGATTAGGGGGGGACACCAGCTTGTTTGGCATCTTCCTTGTAATAAAGCACAGAGCCAGTCCCTGTCCTGCCCAGCAGGGCAATAGGGCCTTATCGCGGCTGATACCGATAAACAGTATTTGTAGACTTTATAACCTGACATTCTGTTCAGCAGCAGTTTGCCTCCTTCTCGTCCTTCTCCTTGCTTTCCTGCCGAGAGCATGACCTGAGCAGACCAGGGGGCATTCAGACCTCGTAGGTGCAGTTCCTCTGTCCCTAGGCAGGCTGGGCCAGGCTCAGACGAGGCTGGGGTGGGTCTACAGCAGGGCTGGTGCTCAGCAGCGCTCAGCCCCGGGCCAGGAAGCCCCTGAGCACCAGGCAGGAGCCTGAGCAGGGGCCAGGGTGCCACGGCCAAGCCCAGTGCCTTGAGCAGACCCTGGGTACACTCCGCATATTTTTCCAACTACAGGGATCTGGCCTGGGGGCTGGTTTTTGCAGACAGCTGGCACCGTAGGGAGCAACGCCCTGTGTAAATGAGCGGGGAATTGAGTGGTGCTGTGCTGATTCACAGCTGATAAGGAGCTGGTTTATCGACTGCTCAGAGTCCCTTATATGAGACATTTTGGTTCTACTCTTTGGGAAGAGTGGCGTTAGGAGCAAGATCTGTGTGCAAACAGGATGCAGAGCAAGGGGCAGGGGCTTGGCCCTGGCACCCCCAGCTGCGGGGGGACGTTGGGGTGAAGAACAAGCCTGGAGGCATTTCCCCTCCTTGCCAGGTGGCACAGTCAATGCCAAACATGTGGCAGCGCTGCTGGGAGGGTGGAAAAGCCTTCACAAGGGCCTGATGCCGATTCCCCTGTGGTACATGGCAGAACTCCCCTCAGTGGCTGCTGGGGCAGCTGGCACCCCACCGGCACGGAGCGGCTGCAGGAGCTCTTAAACCTCCGACGGCTCCCTTGCGGCATAGGAAGTTATCTAACAGACTAACAAAGGGGTTGTTAATAACAAGAGAGCTGGGAGGTGGGAAATTAATTCCCAGAATAAACCGGATTATTGCTCTGTGTTTATTTCCAGGTCTTTGCCTCAGTTGCTGCACGGAGTTCATTCCTCCACAGCACTGCACAGAGCCCATTGCAAGGAATGTTAATGCCACAGATTAAATCCTAAATAAGAGATATTTACGTAAATATTTTGGCTTGCTGTAAAAAGGGAAGCAGGGAAGCCTTCGCAAAAATCCAGCTTTTGACTCAGTCAGCAGCTCTTTCTGAAGTGAGCCCCAAGTCGAATACAAGGATTTTCATTTTTTTCCGGCAGAAATTTAAGCCAAAGCACATCCTGATTGCCAGGTGGGAAGGTCCTTTCCCCTTCCTCGCTGTCAACCTTTCTATTCCTGCT
>NW_008238330.1:8580429-8587006 GCF_000691975.1 Corvus brachyrhynchos
TGCTGCTCTTCCACAGGAGCATCTCTGTGGCTCTCCATGTGGCGGGAAGTAGGGATGAGCAGCCCCATGCAGGAGGAGACTCTATGCCTCTGTCCCAGGGTCTGCTCCCACAGGTGGGGCCCTGGGGGAAAAGCCTTCATTCATTTGCTGGTGCTTGTGGGCTCAGCATGGGGATTTGGGAAGTTTTTTATTTGGTTTTTTGGTTGTTTTTTTATTTTTTAGCAAAACCAGACTTCAACATGTTACTCAAACTCTCTGTTTGACACAGACATTGCTGTTACTTTTTCTTTGAGCACTTTGGCTGTGCGGCAGAACACCCCACACTGAAGTAAATCTTTCCCTCGGCCTCTTTTTCTCATTATCGTTTACAAGGTTTGGCGGGTGGTTGGTTACCCTTTAACAGCCCCAGCCCCCAGCGTTGCTCAAACCGCCCAGACTCATCTGGGCAGCTCTGCCTCAACGCAGTGCTGGCCAACACAGTTTAACAGCAGAAATCCCAGCCCTGCCAAGTCCCTGCGGAAAATTCCCTGCGCCCAGGCAGTCAGCGCCCACCAGCCTCTGGGACGCTGCCCGAAACCTCTGTGAGATGTCCGTCAAGATTGGGCCGTGCCCTCATTACTCAAGATGCCTAGACAGGACCCAGACCCAGCCGGCCTCTGGGACACTGACAGCTTGATTTGAACACAAATAGGGCAATGTGGTGTTTATCTTGCTGCTGATCTGCCGAAAGCTGACTGTAGGGTTTGTTCTCACAGGTGGCTTTTTGATCCCATACCTTGTCATGCTGATTGCCGAGGGGATGCCGCTGCTGTACTTGGAGCTGGCCGTGGGGCAGCGTATGCGGCAGGGCAGCATCGGCGCCTGGAAAATAATAAGCCCCTACCTCTGCGGTGTTGGTATGTTCTCAGCTTCCATCTGTATTTTCCAGCACACAGGGAATGTGGGTGATTTTAGATAGGAGAGCTTTGTCTTTCAGGGAAGACCCAGGTGAGAGCTCAGGTTTTACTGTGTCTCACCAGGCTGAGCAAAGCCAGACACCTCATGGCATGCATTTATCCTGTCCCTTGTGGGGCATTGGGGCCAGACCCCAGCTTGCTGTGTTGGGTCTGGATTCAGAGGTGTGAGTCCCCTGCCCTCAGGCAGACTGCCAAAATCACGGTGTGAAGGCCAGTGCTAAACCCAGCCCTTGGGGCTGCCTACACTGGGCTTTGACCCCAAGAGCACCTTCCCAGTAAGCTCAACATGAGTGATAAAACAGTGCCTTAATTTCCTACTGTTCCAGTCTACCATTTACTAATGTCCACTCTTAGATACATTTTTATGTTATTAAATTACCATGAAAACCCAAGCTATCATTAATTTGCATGCGCACACATTTTATTTTTAATGATACATTGAATATTCCCTCCCTGGGGCCTAGAGTATAAAATCGAGTTCAGGATAGTCCTGGCGGGAGGAGGAGGCAGTGTCTGCAGTGACAGGGACATGCCCTGTGTGCATGGCTGTGCAGGGACACAGCCCCTGCTGCGTCAGCCATGGCAGTGCTGCTCCCACACCCCACAGATGTTATGGATCCCTGGGCATTTTGGGATTTTGCTGCTGACCAAGTGTCTCCCTCCGTACCTGCAGGAGTTGCCAGTGTTGTCGTCTCCTTCTTCCTCTCCATGTACTACAACGTGATAAACGCCTGGGCCTTCTGGTACCTCTTCCACTCCTTCCAGGTGTGTGGGCTCCCAATGGCCCAGTTTGGCCCCACTGTGGCTGTGGAGGCTCGTGGTGGCTTTGCATTGGTGCTGGATGTTGCATGGCACCATTGTCAGCTGGGAAGGGGAGGTGGAGCGTTGTCAAAAGCTTCAGAAACCCAGGGCTTTTCTGGAGAGAAAAGTGATGCAGTGGTGTCTCCCTCCATGGTCTTCCCAGAGGCATTTGCCATTGTCTTCTCCTCACCATGAAATTCAGGTCAAGGCTAGCCTTGTGACTCTTCAGTCACATGTGCCTTGTTGCCAGGGTGTCCTGGCAGGGGGGAGGTCTGGCCCCATGGCAGAGGCTTGGAGAGTGTCATCCCCAGGGGAGAAGGTTAAGGAGGCTCAGTCCTTGGGGAGAGAATCAGTCTGGTCATCCCCAAGGAAGAGGGACAGAGCAGGTCTGTCTTTGGGTAGAGAGTCAGAAAGGGTCGTTCCCAGGGGAGAGGATCAGAAAGCATCAATCCCTGGGGAGAGGGTCATTCCCAGGGGACAGTGTCAAAAGAGATCATCCCCAGGGGAGAGGGTCATCCCCAGCCCCAGGCAGCACCGTGCAGAGAGAAGCAAGCCCGGGCAGAAAGTCGCCCTTGCCATCATCCTCCCTGCTCCTGACTGGCATCTCGGCTCTGCCTGCCGTGCCGAGGGCACTCACTCCATGTCCCTCCCTCCCAGGACCCCCTGCCATGGGCCACCTGCCCCCTCAACAGCAACCGCACGGGCTACGAGGAGGAGTGTGAGAAGACATCGTCCACGCAGTACTTCTGGTACCGGCAGACCCTGAACATCTCCCCGTCGCTGGAGGCCAGCGGGAGCGTGCAGTGGGAGCAGGCGCTGTGCCTGACGCTGGCCTGGCTCGTGGTTTACCTCTGCATCCTCCGCGGCACCGCCTCCACCGGCAAGGTGAGCGCGGGGCACAGCCCTGCCGGGCCCGGGCGGGGCGTGCGGAGGGGAGACGAGCGCGGGAAGGCAGTGCGGGATGGCTGCTGTTCCTTGGGGTCACGGCATCTCCCCCGGAGCACCGAGCTCTGCTGCCTCTGCTGCCCTGTCAAGTTGCAGCTGAAACAGGATCAACCAAAACACTGAGTGATACTAAAAAAATAATCCAGAAAAGTCCTTTAAACACAGCCAGCTCTCTGCAAAACCAGTTGCTAGGCTGCTGGCCATGAGGAAAGCCATCTGCCACGGCAGAGCCGTGTCAGCAGATGTCTATTCCTTGGTCTTTGCAAGAAAAAAAATACACCTACTGGACAGTTTTTGCTTGCTTTTTCTTCACAACAGAAATCATGAGGAAGTGGGGAGAAAAACCCCAATGTCCTGGCTGAGCCTGCACTAAGCAGCAAGCTGAGGGCTGTAATCCCCAAATCGTCTTAGTCAAATACAAGAAAGCCAAGAGACTGTAAACTAGGAATAACCTCTCGAACTTGATGCAACTGATTCAATTAAATTTTGATTCAATTTGATTCAATTCAAATTTGATTTTGACCTTTTATGACCTCTGCTTGCCTTCCTTATAGAGCGAATTATGAATGACCTTTGCCTAATGAGTTTTGGATAGATAGTCACTTAGTTTGTGAATGCTGCAAATATTTTAGATTTTTGTTTGTTTTCCCATCAAAGAGAAGACCCTGGGAAGAGTAGTGCAGGTCTTCAGTATTATTAAGAACTTGTTTCCCTAAAATGTAAATCTAAAGTTAGATCTGTCTGATAATATTTCTTTAAAGACTAATACATGATAACAAACACAATAATGGAAATTAATTATGTAAAGTGAGACTGACATAGCAGATTCGCTTTGTCTTATGTATTCTTTAGACCAAGGTCTTTCCCCTCTTTCCCCAGGTCGTGTATGTGACAGCCTCTTTGCCATACTGTGTTCTCATCATATACCTCATCAGAGGATTAACACTTCACGGAGCTGTGAATGGGCTCATCTACATGTTCACACCAAAGGTGCAGAAAAACTGTATTGAATTTTTCAGGAAATGTTATTGGTTACTGAGCATGTAAGTTTTTAAAAGGTCTTGGTCCTCCTTTTTTTATACTGAATTTTTGCAGCAGTACCGTAGGTCTGGCAGCTGGAAACCCCGGCTGGGAGTGGCTGGAGGCTGTTCTGCCATGATACCCATAAGCTGCTTGCTTTTTCCTGCAGAAGAAGACCTTCCCCTTAGCATAACCTATTACTTTCAGTCAGAGCAGTAACCCTGTCCAAAACCACTCCTGACCTAAAATGAGTGCACAAAGGGCCCCATCCCTGGCCTTGTCCCTATCCCTGCAGGCTGGAAGGGGCAGTGCTGGGCCCTGGTGTGAAACTTCATGGTCTTGCTCTCTCATCTGGCTTTTGCAGCTGGAGCAGCTGTTGAACCCCAAGACCTGGATCAGCGCTGCCACGCAGATCTTCTTCTCGCTGGGCCTTGGCTTTGGCAGCCTCATCGCCTTTGCCAGCTACAACGAGCCCAGCAACAACTGCGAGAGACATGCCATCATCGTGTCCCTCATCAACAGCACCACCTCCGTATTCGCCAGCATCGTCACCTTCTCCATCTATGGCTTCAAGGCGACCTTTAACTATGAGAGCTGCATCAACAAGTAAGAGCCCGCTGTTTCGCTGCTTTTCCACTGCAAGCTGTTCTGGGGCAGGTCAGGGGGGAGGTAAATAAATAACAGCACGCAGCACTGCCAGCACTGCCCCAAGACCAGACCCGATACTGCTCTAATAAAGCTAAAGGAGCTATTCAAGGTGATGAAGCCTGAGATGAAAGGTCAGAGTGCTTTGCCTTTTGACACCTGGGTGCTGCTTCCAGGCATGGGCCTAGGCAAGAGGATGAGTTTGCCTGGGCAGGTGACAGAGGCACTTTCCCCTGTGTTCTTGTCCTGGCACATGCTCCAGGGAGTGTGGGGGAGCTGATTAATAAATGCAGTGATGTTCAGATCCCACTTTTTAAGGCTAAGCCCTGTTCCAGGAGCACAGCCTCCTTGGCTGTGATGCTCTGCAAAAGCCCAGCAGCCTGCAGGATTGTGTCCTGTAGCTGCAAGCTTGCATGCAGTTCCTGGCACAGGGCCCGTGGCAGTTACACATTTACTCATATTTTTAAAACTTTCAATCTATCTGCTGATCAGAGAGGAAACCAAGCTGCTAGTTCTTGCTTGTTGCCAAAAGACTTTAAAGTTGGGGGGTGTGGACATGAGACTGGAGGGCAAAGGGGAAGAGACACCAGCCAGCACTGGCCAGCACCCAAAATACCTGCCTGGGAGCAGCAGTTTGGGTGCAGGAGCTGCTCCCCCCAAGGCACTGATGAGCACAAGGTTGCCCATGTCCCAACACTGTGCTGGAAGTGCTGCTCTCACCCAGGGAGACTGAAGCCCTGGGGCCAGCAAAGCATCCCCACGGGGGCTGGTGGAAAAAAGGGGTGAGGTGTCCTGGGCCTGAAAGCCACTAAATTCCTGTAATCCTTCCCAGGGTGATCCTGCTGCTGCTGAATGCTTTTGACCTGGAGGAAGGCTCTTTAACAGCAGACAATCTCAATGAGATGAAAGACTACCTCATGGCCACCTACCCGCAGGAGTATGCCCAATTAGCACCACAGATTAAAAACTGCAGCTTGGAAGCTGAGCTAGACACGGTGAGTTGCTAGTTTGTGCTGTCCCCTTTGCTCCCACTGAGCTCAGGTGCCCCATGTGAGCCCAGGAGCTGCCTGACCAAGGGCTGGGGATTATTTCTACACCTTAGGATGGGGCAGGGGCTCACTCAGGTCATCAGCACCCAGTGTCTGTGCAGTTGGGATAGAACAGTGAAGACCTCACCTACCTTTGCTGTGCAAAGTCACACCTTGGGTGTACTTTGTCATGACACAGAGTCACTCTCTTACATCCTTTATCAAGCTGAGGAGCTGCCCGTAACTCTTGTTTCCCCCCCTTGTCTCTGTCAGGCTGTCCAGGGGACGGGACTGGCATTTATAGTCTATTCGGAAGCGATCAAAAACATGGAGGTGCCCCAGCTGTACTCTGTGCTCTACTTCTTCATGCTGCTGATGCTGGGCATTGGCAGCATGCTGGGGAACACGGCTGCCATCCTCACGCCGCTGACTGACAGCAAGGTCATTGCCTCCCGCTTTCCCAAGGAGGTGATCTCAGGTAGGCACCTGCCAGGCCGCAGCACAGGCCACACAGTGAGCACGTGTGTGTGTGTGTGTGTCCAGAAGCTGTGGTGTCCCACCGCCATTGAGGGTCCCTCTCTGACCTCAGGTGGAGCAGGGAATAGCAAATATGCTGCTGGAAGGGTTTGCCTACCCTTGTGAAATCCTGCCCAGCCTGTGCAGCACTTTCCCTTGGGAGCTCCCAAAGCACCATGGCAGTAGTGGCTGTGCATTCACAGCCTTCCCAACACACCTCAGCTCTGTCAGACTGGTGTCTACTCACTGGTGAAACTCAAAGGGATGGTACAAATGGCAGTATAGCTGCAGCAAGTAGCTCTTCAGTCACATTGCCAGTCTCCCTGCTGTGAACCACCTCAGTCTTTGGCCAAAAGAAATACATGCTCTTGTTGGGGCATGGAAATCAGTTGTCCTACCTTAAAACCTGTTTTAGCTGTGTGCCCAGCAGCAACAGCAGATGCTGCATGCACACGTGACAAAGCTGTTGCTAAGACTTGGTCGTCTTGACCAGGTCTGGGGTGATGTGCTGTGACTATGCAGGTCTAGGGAGCAGCAGTTTAATGACAGTCACACATGCACAGGGACACATCTTTTCCATGGGGGAAAAAATAAAATCCTTCTCCTCAGAGAAAGCTGCTCAGCAGAAATCCCACCAGCTTTTTAGTCACGAAAAGTGTGACATTT
>NW_008238330.1:8587366-8594694 GCF_000691975.1 Corvus brachyrhynchos
GATCCCTGTTTTATCCATGCAGGTGTTGTGTGTTTCATTAATTGTATAATTGGCCTGATCTTCACCATGGAGGCTGGAAATTACTGGTTTGACATTTTCAATGACTACGCAGCCACCCTCTCACTGCTGCTCATCGTGCTGGTGGAAACCATCGCCGTGTGTTACATCTATGGGATAAGGAGGTAAAACTTCAGCCCTGCTTTCTTCATAGGGGGACAGCTGCGGGAGCAGCCACGGGCAAGAATAAAAATATGGCCTCGGGCTAAATGTTTCTCCTATGCTATAGGGTCAGCAAGGGGATGGGGGTCTCCCCTGCCCTGCAGACCCCTTCCTTCCAGGGCCTTGGCTCAGGACTGTGAGGGGCCAAGCTGGGCTGACACTGTCTCTGCTGGCAGGGGAGTACCAAGGAGCTGTACACACGGCTCCCTGCTCGTGTCCTTGGTCTCAGGAGCAACTTCTGCCAAAACTCCGCTCCTCCCATGACAGGAATTCAGCACGAGCACAACAGTGCCAGTAAGTCTGGTTTCAAAGGTGGTCACCTTGCACATTGTTTGTCTCCCATCAATCCTTGTGGGTAAAAGGAAGCTCTGGAATCAGGAGAAGTTTTCAACAGCAAAGGGGTTTGAAAATAGCTGAAGGGAAAGGCTTCAGCATTTGCTTTGTTAGTCTGCCAGCACACAAGGTGTCCAGGCACATACACGAGTATTACCTCCTTGACGAGTTCAACGCCTTCGAGTCAGATCCAGGTCTCCTGTGAGATTTTAGTTACCATCTCCAGTACTTCCTCAAAGACAGTCAGATACCAGCACTGAGAACACTCAACTACACAAACCCAGCCGTTTTCTCCACAGTACTTCAGCATCATTGCTTTTCTCTGTCAGCTGACAGCAGTAACGTCCGAGCTTACACTTCAGGCAGAACTTTCTTGCTGTACCTTTTCTAGCTCCTCTCTGCAATTTGGGATTCTCTTGGAAGCCTCAGTGTCTTTTTTGATTTCACCCTCACCATAATTCTGGTGAGCCAGCTTTTCAGACAATAATTCTCTGCTCATTTGTGGTCAGCTGTTCTCCCCTTTCTCATATGACATACTCGATTCTGAAGGTGGTTTCTGAAGTAACTCAGAACAAGGTATTGATCGAACTTCTGTAGCCAGTCTGAAAGACACACGTTTGGTTTGCTTTACAAAAATGTATTTGGTTTTCTTTTGAACAGATTTGAAAAAGATCTTTACACCATGATTGGACGCAAGCCAAACTGGTATTGGAAAATTATGTGGGCTTTTGTTAGTCCACTGCTAATTATAAGCCTATTTATTTTTTACCTCACCGACTATATCCTCACAGGAACATTGCAATACCAAGCATGGGATGCCACACAGGTAAAAGAGTTATGGGTTTGGGCTTTTTTTAAAAAAACTTTCCTTAGTTCCTGCAAGGATACAAGCTTCCTTCCCAACTACACTGTTCCACAAAATGGCCTTCTGAAAGTGAGTAGCTGGAGTCAGGGCCATCCCTTAATTTTGTGGATAGGAAAAACAGGGGAAATTTGACTTAGTGATGATGTAATGGTTCTGTAAAATCAACTAATTTCCCTCTATGAGGTTCTTAATCAACTCTTCATAGAATTAAATTTCATTCATATTGAAGACCCAAGTATCATCTTTAAAAACACACTTAAAAACCCCCTGCTTTCAAAGTGTATTTATTTTGAACAAAATTAGTGGTATTTTAACAGAACTGAGCTGCTGCTGGACTAGTTTTCATAATTTCCATACACATTTTTCTTTATGGCCAGAACATTTTCTTAAGATACTGGACTGTGTATTCATCACAGAGCAATTACTGCTGGATAAGTAATCACTGGTTTCATAACCTTTTGTGGAAATGTTCCCATCATGCAGAAACAAAGAACATCATTGTTTTCATGTCATGGCCAATTTGGGACCCACAGTGGGCCTGGCCTGTTGACTGGGTGTCAGCATGAGCCCGCAGGCTCCAGGAGAGGAACAGAGACCTGACAGAGGTCAGGGCTCAGCCACCTCATTAAGAAACACAAATCAAGCCAAAATCTGCTCTTTACCAAAGCTTGCAGAAGTTTTCCCCGATCCTGTTGTCAGCAGCTCTGTTCTTGTCAGGTTTCAGTGTGTATGGTTGGACAAAGAACAGCACTGAGGGCAGCCATGGGCTGCCACAGCCTGGAACTGCTTCTCAGAGGTCCCGTCTAGATCCATGCACACAGCTTTGCTCCTGGCCCGACTCTGGGGCAGATCCCACAGATCCAACACTGCTTTTCTCTCTTGCAGGGGCAGTTGGTGACCAAGGATTACCCAGGCTATGCCCTGGCAGTGATCGGGCTGCTGGTGGCGGCATCCACCATGTGCATTCCTCTGGGAGCACTAGTGACTTTTATAAGGAAGAGACTGAAGAGGGAACGAGTTTCAACTGTTGCATGAAAGCTGACAGCTGGATTTGGGAAGACCTTACCCCTGTCATCAGTGACTGGGCACTTCTGGAAGACAGCAGCAACCATTATTTGTAGCAGCTATTTATAGAGTTGAGAATGGTGGGTGCTATATTGACCAAAAAGTGCTCTTGGGAGGTTCCACAATGGTTTGGAAGAAAAAAAGCTCTTCTGTAACAAGATGAAGCTTTAAAATGGCCTCTGTAAACGAGGTGAGAGGGAGAGCAGCTCACAAAATGCCAGCTAGCACAAATTAACCAGCATATCAGCCCATTACACGTTAGGTGATTCTTTTCCACTGTTGTAGCACTGCCTGTGTGGAAACATGAGCAACCAAGCATGTTCCTGCACCTAAGTACCAGCAAATACCCTCAACCATTCAAAACACTTAAGCATACTCATTGTTTGAGGTGACATCTGTATTTCATCAACAGGTGAAACTGCTGAAGTCTGGCAATGAGCATGTGACATTGCTTTCCTACATGGGAGAAAGCAGTAGGATGGCACTGGGAGATAAATGTGGCCAACATGGCTTCTTCTATACTTGTGTCCAGCAAAGCAGTGAATATATATATTTATATATGCATATACATATATATATGCACCCATATATGTGAGCTGCCAAGTTCTCCCACGTCCAGAAGTAAACTTCCAATTCCAGTATGTACCTGTGCACTGTGCTGTACTTTGTATTTTCTAGGGATGCATTTTAAGTACACTAGAAGGTATCTGTGATAAAGCTGCTTTACGAGCCCCACCCAAACAAAAGTATGCCATATAATTAGCTTTGACAAAGTTCATATCCAGGTATTCTTTAATCATCAGATGTAACAATCCAGCAGTTCCATGGACCTGGTCAATTTCCCTGTGTAAATGTTTTATAAAGAAAGCAACATGTTTAAATTGCAAGCTTCATGTAATAGAAAACATTAAAATTATATCTATGAACTTTAAAAAAGGTCGCTCTGAAGAACAATATTAGAGACACACTTACGGGACAAAGGGTTCTTAATACAGTGTCTTAACTATGTAACCATTAGAAGATGGCAGGTGCCTTAGAAAAGAGGGATTAATTTCAAACACTGTTAAAGCACAACACAAGTCTCTCATTCTGCGGCAAAAAGCAAGAGGAATTGTACAGCCTTCAGGGGCGGGCAAAATCTCCACAGTGACAACCAACAAGATCCATGTAGTCTGCAACAGCCCTACAAACAGGACACACCTGCCTCCCTCCCCAGGATTTGCTAACAAAGGAAAGACACCTTTTCACATTTCAGTTTATTAAAAATGGATAAACAAGACCTGTACAAAAAATAGCTGAAATTGCCCAGAATTTGGTAAGAGTTGCGTGATGGGAAGTTATCGTCTTGGGCCTCCTCTTCCTCTTCCACGACCTCGGCCTCTGCCACGGCCTCTTCCACGGCCTCTTCCAGCAACTTGGCAGGTAAAAGAAAAAGGGTAAATCAAGTGAGACCCAGGAATACATTCTGTATTGAGCATAATCACCACACTGCTTCCCTGGGATAAGACATTAAGTTAGGTATTGTCTGTTAATGCTCAGTAAGTTTCAGACAATATTTTCATCTTCTGTGTTACTCTGTCCAGTATACAACTTCCACAGGCTACTGTCTGTCCTTAGCTTCACTGCAGAAAACAAGGGCATAAAACAGTTGGCTGCTCCCAAGTGATTGGGTGATCTGACAGGAAACAAGAATTCCTCTTTTATATATATATATATATATATACACAATCTAGATTTTTAGAGGGAAAAGCAAATTTTGACACGCTCTGAGATACACAAACTCATCCTGTCTCAGGCACCATGTGGAAGGTCAGCATTTTGAAAGGATCCCAGCACCCAACAGCTCCTACTGGTCTCAGTGATGCCTCTGCCAATTGCAGATGTGATTCTAAGGCAAAGGTCTTGACTGCATGCTCCCAGTTTTAATTACTGCTATTTAATTGTAAAGTGAAGATGGAATCATAGGACAGTGCAGGCCACAAGCAACTGCTGAAGGTCGTATGATCCATACGGTGATAACGGGCCTTTGCATCTCTTTCTCCCAAAGAAATGCGACCCACCAGGCTGCAAAGGCACTCTGCAAACTTTAGATTATTGGCTCATTTCAAATGTGTTTGTGAGTGCAGGGCTCAAAAAGATACTGAAAATTCTGTGGAAGCAGGTGGCTCTCTAAGAGATACCCAGGGGCATCCACATTCAAGGAGCAGGATGTGACAATTATTCTGGGACGCAGGTTAGAAATGCAGGAAAGACAGAAGGAGCACAGGACAAATTTGACATAAGCAAGGTGTCATTATTTTGCTGGTATACGCTGACCCTGTAAAATCCATGGAAGTATCAACCCCGGCTGGAAGATGACAGCATCAGCAGGTAGCTGTGTTTGCCAAGCGCCAGCACGCTCAAAGCCAAGGCACACGTGGCACACTCACCCCAGCCAGCATCCTGCCCCTTCCTGACAACTTCACTTGTCAAGGGCAGATTGAGGGTTTTACACTTCTGAAGCCCAAGAGCATTTATGGATTAAGGCAAAGCACAGCACAGCTTTGGTCTGAGAGCGCTTCTGTGCACTGCAGATGCAGGGATCATCAAACAGAGGTAACTGGAGCTACCACAGCTGCTTTCCCCAAAGCTGACACCAGGTAGGGATGTTCTTGTCCACACCACATTCTGAGGTTCAGGAAAAAAGCAATCCAACCACACTCATTTCTCTGTGTGGTCAGATTATTTTTAAAGAACATGAGAGGAGCAAAGCCCCTTTAGGATCTTTGTCCTTATTCCCTGTCAAGGCAGCAGCCGCAGCGCTCACACTTGGTGCTGCACAGCTGAGATTCCTTACCCCGTGTCAGTAAGGTGAGCTCACCAATGCAGAACACCCTGCACACCCACATACTTCAACAGTAATTACAGGAGAAATGGTACAACATGATTTTGAAGCACAATTAGCTTTCACTTACAGCTCACTGTTTTAAAATCACACAGATTAACTGCTGGGCAAAATATATACTGCTGGAAATTTCCTGGGGTTTACTAGGTACTCATCATTACTAGTGTGAATTAAACTTCAGTTACTGTTTATACTGTTAGGCTTTGAAGGAAAAGGATTTTTATTCAGCAGCACTTTGAATTTGGGAGACTTGAGAACCTGAGGGAATCTAGGCTATATTCTAGTGAGTGCATCTCCAGCTTTGGCTTCCAGTAGTGTTCCAGTCTCTGCTCTTCCTGGAGCTTTTTTTTTTTCATTCTCAGAGATACCATTTTTATCCCCCACCAAATTTCACTGAATCATTCAGCACCATTTGAGATACTGTCCTGTACTTATCTACGTGAAGCTCCCCATACAAACTGGGGAAACACAGCAGACATCTGGAGAAGAGGAAGTGTAAATCTCTTTGGTTCCAGCTGTGAGACTCAGATAGGTTAAGACTTACTCAAGCTGATAAACACTTACATTTTTTAAAACAGATACATGAAAAGCCGTAACACAACTTCATGTAAATGAAAGCTCTGCAGATGCCAAGGAGGTGGGCAAGGCAGACTGAACCAGTGCCGTGTCAAACTCTCAGCAATGAAAGAATTTGATACCAAATGCAGATGTTCAGACACTCAAATCAGACATCTCCAGACTCACACAAAGGCAGAACAGACTAGGAAAGCACAAACTCACCTGCTTCTCTTTTCTTGGATTTGACTTTTGGTTCAACATCCACTAGCAAAGTATCCAGAGGCAAACTGTCTGGCAGAATGAAGTAGCGGATGTTGTTCCCTCGAATACTCAGCGTCTCCAGCTGTACAGGCTCTCTGTTCTTCAGTGTCATTTTCACCGCTTTGAGATGCGTGTTCATGCTGACATCCACTCCTGTAACAACACAAGCCTGAATTCAGGGATGAGGTCTCTTGGTGCCTGTTTTTAAGTGTGCACATGAAACGAGATTTATCCTGTTCATCAACACCTGCTTCTGCCACTCATTAATTACTCGAGCCTCTCACAGAATGAAACTACATCTCTTTTCTCTCTTGAATTATGCCAGTTACCAATTGATGCCTTTAGCTCCTCATGGTTAGAGATCTTTACCCAGGTCCTGGCAATAGCTGCTTTGCAAATGGTTAAAATAATTCCTCTGAACAACAAATAAACTACTGCTTATTACAGAGGTCTAATGCTAATCTTTAGTCCTTTAAAAAGAAGAAAACAAACCTCGGAAGAGGAAAAATAACCTGAATAATTTCCTTTTTCTGTAAGCTGTAGGAAAATCCAACCACAAAAGCAGCATTTATCTTCTGATAAAATACATCCAATACTATTTTGTGTGAGTGAATTTTCTATGAAAGTACATGAAATACCCCACTGCAAGGAACAACCACTGTGGTTCCAAACTCTGAGAACAGCCAGTATGTAAAAACTGTAGGGAATCAGTACTGTGCACTCTATGCTGTGTTATGCCTAATCCCAAACTGGATAAAAAAATCTCAGCTGGATGCATGTACTGTGTAACAGCCATGAGAAGCAGTAAAAAAACCCCCAGAAATTCTTATTTTGCAGATCATAAACTTTATGTGGGATTTGATCTCCAGCTCTGAAGATAAAATGACAGTGACTTTACTTCTTCTGTCCTCTCCTCCTCCTTCTAGATTTTATACAGCTCCACCCGACCCAGTCCCTTGGTTGGCGTGAGGGGCATTACACAAAATCTGCCCCTTCATCCCTGCTCCTGCCCTGGTGAAGGGAAGAAGAGGAGATTGTGCAATCTCTTTACAGATTCTTAGCAGAAAATGAGAGAGGCTTTGCTCAACAATTAAGCCTGAAAGAGCAGCGAGGTCAGGAGCCCAGCAATGTGTTTGCTCTCCA
>NW_008238330.1:8594819-8596735 GCF_000691975.1 Corvus brachyrhynchos
TTCAGCAGAGCATGCTGCAATCGAGCACAGAGGGGGCTCACTCAGCTCTCATCAAAGCTGATGGACCTGGCTGCAAAATAATGCCGGTTTTGAACTCTGCCAAATCCCCACAGATTGCTACTGGCAAAAAAACACCTCAGCAATCTTCTGGAATAAAATTCAAATTTAACAAGAGTTGTATCTTTTTTTTTTTTCCCCCAAGAGTGCCTGGGCAGAAGAGTTTCTAAAAGCCGCCTGGGGCTGAGTTTAGGAAGGGAGATGAAGCAGCTTCTTCAGCTCACCCGTGAGGGCTTGCCTCATTAAACACAACGTGCCCCACCCACATCACACCCGATAAGTAAAGCTCACAGGAGTACTCTCCGAGCAATGTCCCTCGCTGAGTTTACTAAAGCAAACAAAATAGCTTGCACATGTTTTAATACCTGAGAACCACATAATGAACTGGAAAGAATTCCCTGCAACCTTCAGCACAGTGATACAAAGAAGCACCTGGCAATCAGGAACTCCCATGAACCGACAGAACAGACCTCCGGCAACATCGGGGGAGCAGATTCTCTTGGCCACTATTCCTCTCTGCCCTGTATCCCACACCCAGCTCTGCGTTTTCAAACACGTCTCATGAAATTACACGTATGCAAATACGCATTTCCATCTCGATTCACCTTTACAAAAAACGTACTCAACAGAAATCATTAACTTTATTTTTTAGATTAGAACTGCCTACACACAAAATTTAACCAATTCAAGATCACATCAGCTGGAACAGGTTGCCCAGAGAAGCCGTGGATGCCCCATCCCTAGCAGTGCTCCCTGCCAGGCTGGATGGAACTCTGAGCAGCCTGGTATAGCGGAAGGTGTCCCTGCCCACGGCAGGGGGTTGGAACGGGATGATCTTTCACGTCCCTTCCAACCCAAACCATTTTGTGATTCTGTGATCGTGCTGCTACAATTCTAAGAGATTACCAAGCAAGGTCTGGAAGAGTTTGCTTCCTTCCCCCCCGAGCCTGTCTGCAGGCAAAGCTGCAGCTGGGCTTAGAGGCTCCCAGTGCTACAGCAAATTTACAGCTCCCAGCAGAACCTTTAAAACAGAGAAATCTGATCACAAAATGCACCCCCAGCGCTGGTCTGACCACGGGTGGACTCATCCACTACTACACATCAAAGACAACCTGTGACCCACTGAAATTCCCAAGTACTTTCGTGGTCGCCTACGGAGAGCTGGCTGGTCACAGGACCCAGCAACTCCCGACAATATTCAGACACTTCTGTAACACAAACACACCTCGCGCTTGCACACAAAGATACGAACTACAAAACCCATCTCCTGCATTTTCCTGTGCCGGTCCCCGCAAGAGGGAGCACAGGACAAAAAACTCATTCAAGCCGCGACTGCCAATTGTTTGCCGAAAGGCAACGGGGAGTATTTTGCTGCATCCTCCCATCCTACCGTACCTGTGATCGTTCCATGCACCTGCGTCCCATTCTTCAGTTCAATGGTCACAGTCTCATGGCTCAGCTTCATTAGAAACCTGGGAATTAAAAACGCGTTTAAAAAAACCCAAACCCGTTCACTTCCACATAAAGCCGTACGCGTTCGACAGGCAGCACCACGCAGTTCCGCATCCTGAGCTCCCAAAGACGGCGCCCATGGATTCTGCTGGGGATATTTAGTGACACACTCCACCTCCTGCCCAACCACCGGGAGTTGGGCCTCTTGAGCGATACACTGCCGGATCCAGCATCTACTTCCAGGCGATACAGCCATTATTGTACGAAGAAGGAACCATTTTACAAGTCGTTACAATCCCGGGAAGCCAACACTACCCCAGCCCGGGGGCTTTCCCTCCAAAAAGGGAGCGCTGTGCCGAGCGACCCGCGCAGGCCCCGGGGCGGGAGCGCGGCCCAGCGCAGCGGGG
>NW_008238330.1:8597907-8603568 GCF_000691975.1 Corvus brachyrhynchos
GGACCCGCCGCGAGCGCCGGGCAGCGCCTGGTCCCGCCCGTGGGGGGAGAGGGCGGGGGAAACGGGATCGGGGAAGAGAGACAATAGCAACAGATGAGGATGGGGGACGGAAAAGAGGGATGGGGGGAAAAGAGGAATGGGCAGGGTGGGAAGGAGATGTGGATGGTGGGAGAGGAGCAGATAGAAATGAGAGGGGAGGAAAGGCTTTTTTTGTAAGGTTCTACAACTGCCAGCTTGCCTTCCTTAATTAAATACACATTTTAGAAAAGAAAAAAGTAGACTACTTAAATCTGCTTTGAGCTTTACAAAAAGAAAAGTCCAACGCCTAGAACCAGTACAGCACTAATTTATTGGGAAAAAAGTTACAGCTTCAGCATCCAGAACTGTAATAGTAACAATTTTCTGGGTATGTGTCAGTCTGTTCACCTAGTGAAGGTAAGAGGGAAAAGACAGCTTGAATTTCCACCTCTCAGTATGGTCAATGGGACTCTGAAGTGCACTTGTGAGGAAAGAGGCAAAGAACCACTGGTCCTGAGCAGAGGTGACACTTGGGATGCAGCACTGGAGCTGCAGTAACTCTCCAAGAGAGATCAAGCCACGGCAGCGAAGAGTGGAACACCACACAGCACAGCCTGACAGCAGGCACTGCGTGAGATCATCACTGTTTGAGCACAGCACAGGAAGATCCCCACCTGCAATGAGCAGACACAAAACCGAAGCATCCGTCAGGTGTGAAACAGCTCCTAAGGAACATTTAGGGAACAGTCTGCTCCAAAGCACAAAATGCACCACAGACAGTACATCTAGAAAAGTTGAACATTTTATTGTCATTTAGGAGTATTACACCATTTGTGATTTTAGAAATACAGACTCTTTGCAAAGCACTGAATACAGGTGCCTTCCAACTTCTAACACCTACCTTATTCTATGTCTTACAAACCTTTTATGTTAGCAATTCAAGTTTGGTCTTTGCTGCAACAAGTTCTTCACCAAAGATGCAACAACTCAGTTCTAGACTGCAAGACAACCGAGCCAGGTTTCAATCTCCACCTGCCAGCGAACCACCAGAACCACTCCTTTCAAATATTGAGTCTATGATGTTCTTTACTTTGTGCCCATGAGGGAGTTCACCTTTGAGAATTTTAAGTTAGGAGGATTTCCAGTTAACCACCAACTGGTATTTTTCCATTACAGCATCTAGAAGCAAAAGGATACTTTGCAAGTACTAGTGCTCATGAACAGGTTATGGTTACACAAACCCCAGAGAGGCCTCCAGAAACATTCAAGGTTAAAACGAACAGTTATGAAAGAAAAAAAAAAAAAAAAAAGAATCTGTACATATTTTCAGTCATAACACAAGGGAACACTGGAGTATCAGTGTTTTGTGTTCTAGCTTCAATAGTGACACTTGTGCTAGTCCTAGTAGTATTCTACATGTTTGTCCCTTCCCCCCCTTTAAATTTTATACTCGCAATCTGAATATACAGCTGTACTTACAGGAAATATTAAACAATGCACAGCGCCTTAAGCAAGTTCCATGTCTGGTTTTGAACAAACCATATAAAATAAGTGACAAAATAGTTTAAAATTGGTCCTTATTTTTATACAGCTTGGAAGCACTAAATTTAAAGACACACATTAACCAGCACAAATTAGTCTGCAGCTTTTTTTTTTCTCCTTTTTTTTTTTTTTCTTAAAAGAGTGTGTTACAGTATCATGCATGTAAAGCAAGCTGCTGCTCCCAAGTAGAAATATGGAGTTTAGACTCAATGCTTTCTCCTTAGGCTGTTATTCCTTCTTTCATAAATTATTTCAATATAACCAAGGACAGAAGCAACTGACTAGCAAAACAATATGAAGTTCACCTTTTATGTTGTGACCCATTCTTAAAGTAATGAAGTACTTTGGGACTTTAGCATAAGGAAGGTTGAATAAACACTGCAAAGGACTTTTACATTCTTTGATTTCGTGTACATCTTTAGAAAGAAAATTCTACATTTTAACTTGCTAACTACTGGGTTTTCATATGGAGACTGTAGTATTGAAACAGTGCAAGACATTTGCAACTTCAGGAACATCCAATTACACTGCCCTTTCACCCAAACAATGATTAGCAGAATATTGCATCAGTTCTAGATTAACAAGACAGGACAAAAGCCTCATTTGAGAATAGCATTAGGATTCAAAAGTCTTTCATATTTAGTGAAAAGAATCCACTCACAAATATGCACGAAGGACTCCTTAACACAGACTTTATCACAACAAATGTAATCCAGCTGTAAGTCTGGACCTAGACTTTTTATTGGTATGAAGCCATATTTGTTCAGAGACCACTATCAGATGTTCCATTATTAATGCTTCAGCATTTGGATATTTTGAGAGATGAACAGCATCAAAGCTCTCTCCTGTCAAGACCAAAAAACCAGCTGAACCAGACCAGGTGGAACACGAGCTTAAGCAGTCCACTTAAGCTCCAGAATATTCCAGACACCAAAAAGCTGGCTTTTGTCTTTGCATTACTCTGGTAAGAGTGGAGCCCTATCCACTAATGCAATATTCCAAAGACCATTGCAACTAAGACTGTCAAGTCAGGTCTCAGTTGAAAGCTACCACCACCACAGGACACGGTTTCCTTACCCCTGACCCCCCCCCCCCCACCCCCCCCCCCATTGCCAAGGAAGAATGTCCATAAGAGCATTATTTGGTGTGGAAAGCAGGTCAGTAGAGACTCCAAGTGTGGCTTGAAGAATCCTCAGTACCAAGCCGCTTTCCACACACACAAATTCAGTCCATCTTCTCCTTCTGGACCAGCTTGGGTGCATCTACAAAATCCTTGCCATTGTAAAGGATGATAGCAAAAGTTCCAAAGCTGGCACTTCCCCAGAAAAGCACATAGGCCAGTGTCTCAGTCCATGTATCACCTGTGAAGAAGAGTCAGATAAACCTTTTAGCTCATTATCTCCAATTACCAGAGAGTTTTGCTTTAGTACAAATACAAATATTTCAAGCTCTCCCTCAGAGATCTTGAAATGAAAGATCCTGCGTCAAATGAAATCAGAAGTCTTTCACAGATCTTTTTCTGTTTCCTTACCTTGGAAAACCTGTATTTGCCACACAGTTCTTGGAACACATTGAACAGAGACCTACAGAAGTCAGTCAAGAACTCTACTGGCACTAATGCTAGAAAATTCAAGGCAAAAACAGAAGGCAAAAACCTTCACCACTTCCAACACATGAGATTAAAGGGACATCCATCAGAACCAGGCTCATGCCTGTATCTGACAGTTCTGAACTGACTGCCTGCCCAAAATTAGACAGTTATTCCTCTGGTGCTTCATCCAGCCTACAATAAAGTTCAGGTCTACCAAGGTGCATCTAAATTTGGGGACAATTAACTGTCCCTTAATTGACTTCTCCATGAGTTTTAACATTGTTTTCTATAGCACCTCAGTTTTTTCCACATTAATGATACAGTGCTAAACCTCAATCTCCAGAGCCACACTCAAGCACCTTTTAGAATGACTGAGAAGCAATTCTATGCTGAACAAGTTACTGGTAATCATCTACACAAAGGTCACAAAGAAACAAGCCAGTTTTATAAAATTAAACTCAATAGTGACTTACCAGCCATTAGCAAACAAATAATGCACATGGAGAAAGCAACCACCATAATAATAGGCAACTAAGGAAAGAGAAAAAGAATAATCACTTGATACAGCAGTACATACGTTCCTTAATTTCCTTTAAGATGAGTTGCACTGTAAAGCTATTTACTTGCTTTGCAGTGAACTTGCTTTAATTCTCAATTCACCTGTATTCAGGTACAAATAAAAGTTTGGATAGTTCCAAAATTTGGAAGAGTGTGTTCAGTAACTATTTTGAGAATTAAAATACACCTCCTGTGCATTAAAAGAGAGGTTGAGACTTATGCTTTGTTTAAAAAAAAAATAAATAAATACACCAGTTAAAACCCATTATGTTCCCAAATCCCATTTCAAAATAGAAAGGGAAGGGTGAAAAAAATGAAAAAAGTGTTTTTTTTTGTGTCACAGTCTATGCTTCTGCATGAAGTGTGAGAAAAGAACTCCACAAGATTCTTGTGCAGAAAGAAACATTCAATGATAGTAAGTAGCAGAATTTCCCCCTTTCCACATCGTGAAGCATATTTTAAAAAAAGCAAGCAGCAGTTTTTCCAATACCTCAAGGACACTCAATTTTCTGGCAAGGGAATGGTCTGGGTTTAATCCTATAAGCACGTATCATAGAGACATTACCAGATTACAAGGATGCTTCATGCCTAACAGACAAGTCCTACTTAGGCATAATGAAGCCAGTGACTAAACAGTTGTGCTTCTTGTATCACAAATAAAGTCTCCATACTCACAGCTAGGAACTTCCAATCTTTCTTGACATGTAAAGGACTAGCAGGTTCTACTTCATCCACTGAATAATTTCCAAGAAAAAGATCAATTGCATCCTGGAAGAGAAAGGGAGGGCAAGAGTTAGAATGCACAGCAATGTTTACCAAATACACTTCCCCATGGTTAAAAGCTTAACTTACTTGTCTAAATCCATCAGAAAAGTTGTTTTTATAATAACGTATTAATGAGTTCCAGCCATCCATTATCAAGCCCCACTGAGTTCTCTTCCCAGTTCTGCAAAAAGAAATTGTGAAAAATATTTAAAATAGATGTATAAATTCAGGACTGTAATTTCAGATTTACATTCTGTCATCATATCCAGATGTGTACTGCATTAAATGAACACAAGCACAGGAATACATTTATCTAGTGCTGCCTCTGCATTATTACCACACATACTTGTAAGAAAATTAGAAAATAAAATAACAGTTCTTTCCATCACATAATATAAATGTGCATCTTCATGGCACACTGCCTTGGTTTTCATTTCCACATAGCCTTTACTTTCACATAAACACAGCAAAGAACAGTGTTCTGGAGATTTTAGTCTGACTTTTTACCAACTGAACCATTGCAAAAAACTCATTAATGGCCTAAGCCCCAGATCAATAACCTCCTTAGATATGAGGGCTCAAAGAAAATCCCAAACATGCCCAAAAACCCAGAAGGCCCTTACAAGAAAGGCTGACTTGCCTTGTGTAGTCTGTCTTTAAGGCACCAGTTCCAGCATACTGTTTGGCACAAGCATTAGCGTTATCAGCCCATGCTATGAATAGGAAAACAATAAGAAATATTAAGGAAGTTATATACTCTATTCAGAGAAAAAGTCATTGTTTGAACTCTATAAACAGCCTACCATTTTTGTAGATTTTCTCAAAGTCTGCCTGCTCTTCAATTCTCTGTCCCACATGCAGAACACCTAGTCTCTGAAATAAAAAGCACATTGAGGCTTGCTAGGAGTTTGATAGAAAAATTAGGATTTGCTTTCAGAAAAAGCTGTATTTATCAAACTTGAATCTAGTCAACGCAGCTCAAATAAGAAGTACAGTAACTCCACTATGCGAGCTCTTACTGAGTGTTCAAATTACATTTCCATTCCAAATGGAAAGCCTCTCTCCTCTTCCAGCTTGTTAAAGAAGAGTAAAACAATTACCTGAAGCTGGGCCTGGAGAGACCTGCGTGCTAACAAGCTCTGGATCACGTTAGTCCGATCCAGGCAGTCCATGCAGTTACTGCGGAA
>NW_008238330.1:8603588-8630207 GCF_000691975.1 Corvus brachyrhynchos
ACATACAACACATGTATTTAGAGATAACAGGCCATATAAACCACATGTTTTCACAAGTAAATATCCTAGCAACCAAAATGCAATTGTCCCGAGCATTTGATGAGTTCTCAGCCATGTCTTCGAACTTTGATGCCTCCCTGAATTCTTCCCATGCTGGAAAACAGCATTAGTGGATGAACATTGAGCAATCTCAGGGCAGTATTCACTCTTACATTCAGAAAGCCAACCAGCAATATTGAGTTATATGCCAGTGGTAAGAGCAGCTTCTGGTGCGAAGTCAGGGACACGTATTTTTTTCCCCAGTTATTTTAGTGTCCCAGCTCCACAGATACAAAGATCGTTAGCAGAGCCTAACAGCAGAAGTAACCAGATTTGTTTACAACTGGTCACCCAGTTCAATCCAGTCAGCAATGCATGAAAAGTCACCTAAGTTGTCAGGCACAAATCTTCCAGAAAGGTACTCAGATTTTTTAATGCCACTTGGAAAACATGGAAAAATCTGCTACTGTCACATGACATTCTCTCCATTATGTGAACACGTGGGGGAACCAGATATTCCCTCTTGCATACGCTAATTGTTACCTCAATCTTTTTAATCCACTAAACCAGGTGTTTCCAGTAGTTGATAACAAACAGCTCATTTTAAGTACTGAATTGCACACATGCATTGCAATACTGAGCTGGTAGAACAAATATTCCAATCTATTCATCAACTGGATGTGTGAATGGGACAGAACTACGCCTGTCCTGCCACAGCATGAAACTTCAGTTGTCTACAGACTTACAGATGATCATCTATAGATTAGGTTACTCCAATATGTAATTATGAAGCCTAAATGTGGACTAGCATATGATCCACTGTTGAGCATTTTAAGATTATCAAGTCTAGAGTGATGCAGTACTACAATCAGGAGCCTTAGAAGCACATGAATTTACTTTGATTAATCTTGTGTTGTCTTTTTAAGAGCCATTTTCATCATTCTTGAACTAGTTTTGTTAAACCATGTTTTACATTGTTGCAGACTAAAGGAGACAACAACAGCTGTGAAATCCTCCTTTTCCCCCCCGCATTTTGCCTACAACTGGTATTAGGATAAGATAGTTTGTTATTATCCTAATTAACTAGAAATGTCTGTTCTTAAATGCTGCATCTCCTATAGCTGCTCTAAAAAATTCAAAAACTAACAATAAACACCTCCACAAACCCAGCTCTCCTTTCTGACAGATCTTCCACAACTGGATTTAGCCTGCAGAAAGTAAGAGCTGTTTACCTCCCCAGGGCTTGCAAAACCATTTTCTACGAAGATCAGAACTTAAGACTTTTCTGTTCCTATTTAAGCAATAGTCATTACAGATGAAATAAAACAAGTTAAGTTAGATCCAGCCTAATCTTGAGAAAAAGTCTTCAATTTTGTATCTTGTTTTAGAGATGAATAGCTTTTTTTTTTTTTTTTTTTTAAATTTCAAAGAAACCTGGTTATTTTCTACACCTCCAATGGCAGCTGACAGTAAACAAGTTATGGGATTCAGTATTAATGCTGAGAATAAAGGATCCTTGCTGTGTAGGAAAAACCTGAAATCTTATTTCTCCTTATTTGAGGTGTTCAAAGTCAGTTTATTGATTAGGTCTTTATGAGTTTTTAAGGCCTTTTTTTTGCAGTGGACAGAATATTAACTATAATCTGATTAATTTATATCATTCCCATAGCCATCACTCCAGGTAAGAGACTTCATCAAGAAGACTCCTGTTCTAGTCCATACCTCACCTCATTTTATTTTGTTAGGATGGACTATACCACTGCTAGTCTTGTAATGTTTTAGCTGATCTGCTTTGTGCTTTAGGCACAAGACTTCAGGAACAGGAAGGAAGCAATCAGAAAAGCAGAACAAAGTAAACTATTTCCCTAGCAATCCACATGTCTACAAGTAGCTATGACCAAAAACACACTTGTGGGACTAAAGATTTAAATTGATTTGGACATTTTGTGTATTTTTATATGACTAAAGAAAATGAGCATTTGTTTCCATTTGGGTTACTTATGTTAGCAAGGGCTAACAATCAATGCCAGTGCAAGGTCTGGAGCCACAACAATGCGTGTGTTAGAGAAAACATTTTTACAAACGCCTGTGGAAGGAACATCCAGTGTTGTACACTAGGTGGCAAAACAGTCTGCTGTCAACACCACCTGGAATTACTACTGGATGAAAGAAAAATATAATCTAAGGAGACTTTCTTTTAAATAGCTCCAGTTACATGCATGCTCATTTCTTTGTCTAGCCTTTTACCCAGCCTTACAAAGGCAGCTCTTGTCACAACTCAGGGTTGCGGCAATTCTCAGACCCACTTTACTGAGAAGTAACACGGGCTCTACATCTTACCCCCTACCAGGTCTCTAACCTTGCACATGATATCAGCAAGACACCAGAGATATGGACACACTAATGCACACAAATGCATCTTCTTCATAGAAGATTACACGTCTGCATTGCTGTGCCTTAATGCAAGACAACAGAAACTTTGAGGAAGTGCTCTCATTTTAACAGCACAGAAGTGAAAGAACTGCAGAACCTTACCTGAACTCATCTTGCTGTTCTGCTAGTTGATCCATCAAAATCTGAAGCCGATCCCACCTCATCCGACTGCACTCTTTATGGAAGTCAAATGCCACATATCTGTCCAGAGACAGAAGCATCTTTTCAGATTACATATGTACTGCAGTGAGGGTTTACAGAAAACCCTACAGCAAAAGGCTGATCTATAAAAGAGGTAGTGGCAGAGGATTTGTTTTTCTTTAGAGATGACTTTCAGCATATCTGGAGATTTTGTCAGTGCTCTGTAATCTCATGCTCCCCTCTTAGTGTGAATGGTAACACCATCTAAAATTATTTACAAAATGCCACTAGTCTGGGGAAGCAGACAATTCATTTCCAAGTTCTATGTTCCCATTCTATGTTCTGGCTAATATTTTTCCTCCAGGAAGTACAGAAGGGATATGAATCTTATTTAATGTCTTTTTTTTTCCCCACCAGGATTCTTTCATTCTCTGTTCACTTTGAACTAGAAACAGGTGCTGAAATCCAACATTCTTTGCTGGCATAATTCCCTCAATAACTCTAGAAACCTGAGACAGGTTCTGTTTAAGCAGCTAGTCTAACTGTCGTAAGAAAATTAAGCAGCTACTGACTTAGAACAAAATTTTAACAGCAAATTTCTGGCAAGAAGTGCTCTAAATGAGTGGTGCTTTATTAATTAAACATTTGTATGTATATGTTTGCTGTGATTACAGGGCATTACATTCCCCCCCTCAAGCATTCATAACCCAAAAGTTATTTGACAAGATTTCAGGACTATGCATGAAGAAAGATGGTCTATACACACTGAAACAAGTAACTGAAGACTCGAGTTTGACTCTGGCAGGTAAACGCCATCAAAAACGATTAACAAAGAAAGTGGATTTTGGTAGTAATAGTAAAAAGGGGCTGCCAAACACCACTTTTGAACCTATACAGAACATCATCAAAATGCACTTCCACATAATTTCACATCTTTGTTTCCACCAGATGACTTTATAGCAAATATGCACAGAATAAAAAAAGCCACAGCACAGAAATTTCAAGGATAAGGTAGACGGGCAAATATCTGTGCGAGTTGGATGCAAGCTCTCCCTCCAGAAGTTAATGAAAGCGAGCACAGACAGGTTGTAAAATTGTGTACTGCACTCACTATTCCCACAAAGAGATGGAACTCCTCATAATCCAAGTGCATTCTCCACTCCTGGCCCTTGTTACACTGAGCTCCAGGCATTTAAACTATTTGTTCCCCTTACTGTTCCATCCTGTTTTGCTCACACTTGACACTCCCTCACTAAGTTAGCAATGTAACCAAGCCCTTTTGCCAGAGCTAGCTCTACAGGGCATGATTTTCTTTTTCCTAAAATGCAGAAGACCTCCATTGCATACTAAGACTCCAATACTGGCATTACCATTACCTCTGAATTTCCTTCTTTATTCTGCCTGTCTGATCTCTTAGCAAGTTACTCCACAAACATAAAATGCAAACAAATCAGAGGGTTGGTAAAGGCCCCCAAAGAACTGACCACTCTGTGGGTCTCAAAGGCAATGCCTAACATGTAACACAGAATGTATCACTTCATGACATGTACCTGACCATTCCATTTGCCATGCTGTTGACCATTTTCGAAAAGGTTTGTTCAAGAGGCTTCTCTGAGCCTTTTTGGTTAACCTGGGAAACAGGAAGACAGAGACACAGAATTACTTAAAAGCCTGCTTAAAAGAACAACCACTTTTTCAGGAAGAACAAGTGAAAGCATACCAAGTTGACAATCATTTGCTTTCCATAGCTAATTATTTGTGAGTCAAAATGTCTTTGGAAGCCATCCATCTAGAAGAGAAAGGAAATGTGTTGACAGATGTACACTATTATTAAGATCTGTGCTTTACAAGAAATCTCCATTATAATCTGACGATTCTTATAACTAAGTGCTTGATGTTCTCTATTGTGCCAATACATTTCCAGTTTCCTCCTCCCAGTCCATTCAGTTCTACACATTAAACATGCTGCAGATAAGGAGTACTGTACAGCTACTAAAACTGCTGCAAACTGGATCCAAAGAGAAACGACCCCCATTGATGTCTGCATTTTTTTTCAGCCTCTGAATTCATGATAAGAAGTACAAGGTTTCTTGCTTTTTTAAAGAATAAAGCTCAATCCAGTATTGTTGATTTTTATTCTTCTGATTACAGTTTGCTACCCTATCACACAAACATGAGCCCAGTAACATGTTAAAAACCCAGGACACAAACACTCACATACATGATTTACTGACTTGCTGATCTGTGGCTTTGGTTTATACTTGAGGTTTGGTCTTTGAGACCAGAAAAAAGGAATAGATCCACGGGTCTGCAAAAAAATGGAAACGGTTTTAAACAGCAGAATTTAGAAAATTCACTTGACATTTAAAAATAAAGCAGACTGGTTTATTTTGTTAAACTAATTCAGTCTGTTAAGTTTTATTTGCATATCTTATATATTCTATATTTAAGAACACAGACAGAGCTATCCATGTATCTATGTTCCTTACAGTGACTTTACCTGAACAAAGGATGCTTTGCTCCCCTTGTAATGCACAATTTGCTCTGTCTCAACAAAGTTAGCAGCGTGCCCTTCTGAATCAATACCTGTGTAGGAAAAAGACCTTGTTAGCCAAGTCAGCCTGGCTGCAGAGCAGTGTCAGTGTATACATCAGCTAAAGGCTTCCTTCCCTTCCCTTTTAAGTCCTCAGAGGAAGCACAGAGCTGCCTGACAACGTAAAATAAAACACACCCTTGGTAAAAGTTTAACATGATCTGCACTAAATTTAAGCAGAACTGTGCTTCTTCAAGTTAACACATTTTGATACTTCTAGCACTAGACATTATCATTTAATATGAAATAAAATACCAGTGCTCTGACACCAAAATATTCACAATTCTGTAACAGTGGTACTGCAGAAACAGACTAATTTCTTTAAAAGTATGTATTTTGGGACTAAGAACAGAGAAAGTAATTTAAATTCATTTCCCTGTTTGCTTTTTAACTTGAAACAATTAGAGAACACCACTCAGGGCTCCCCTGCCAGCACCAATGATGCTCTTAGCTGGATTTACTGCTAGACCAAAAGGGCTATTACACACTTGCATTTAACACCAATGAAAACAGTCACATGTTGAAGATCATTATAAAATTTTTGCAGTTATGCCTTAGAGACATAAAGAAGAGTCACTTTTAATAAATGCCAGAAAGTGCTTCAATTCCTAATATTTTCTTTGGAAGAAGAACCTAAGACAAACTAAGCAATTTTTTTTTGCAAGCCATTATACAGCAATTATTCAAAGGTAACTCACATGTGCAGATGGAATACACATTATTTTTGAAATAAATCAATTTTCTCTTTTACCTCTTACATAGTAGCGTACGCCAGCCCTGAAACAGCTTCTTCTGGAAACAAGCAGCCAGTCAAAACACTTGCCATTAATAGAACAAGAGTGCATAGTGATAACTGATGACCAACACTAAGGAAAAGCCCTGACATTTCATTAGGATATTTTTACACATCAACAGGTAAGAAACATCAAGGAACCAAGAGACTACATTCAAATAAATCCGTAAACATTCTCACCCCAGCAACATTAAACTTGAGGGACAGTAACAATATTAGGATCCACATGCAGATCGCAAAACAACACTATGGTGATGTCACTGATGGACAGACATTAAAACTACTGTAATTTTCAGAAAATGTGAGTCTGAAGAAGATTATTCTGGGTTTTATGGTCCTAATTAAAAATTAAGAATCCATCTCATCCATAATTTTATTAAACTACCCTAACAGTTTCTTGCCCCTATTGCTTTTAAAAATTAACAACTACTTGAAAAAACACCTCTTCAAAATTTTTTCCAGGCTTTTAGAAGAGTAAGTATCTTGGGGGTATATACTTTGCACCCATAAGTGCAACATACATCACATCTACAAATACCAGAACTAGCAGTAAAATTGACTGGCTTTCAAATCCATATGAAGAAAAAGAGAATGAACACACACCAAGACTCCAGTGTGAGCTTCTTACACAAGAATGGTTTCCTGCCCAGGCTGCAGACCCTGCCAAATGCACCTGGGACTAACCAACAAACAGGGAAAATGGCAACTAATTTCAGTTTTAGCTTTGTTTTGTGCTGCTTATAATGGCACTTATTTGGTCTGCAGTGAGCTATCAAGTCTAATGGAGACCAGCACTCACGAAAAATTTCTCAGGGTAGATTCACCAGCTTTCATGCTTTGCCCCTAAAAACTGAAACCCACCACTTCAAAGCAAGCGAAAGGCCAAAATGGTCAATTTTTTGATTAGTGTACTGCAGTCTTCTCTTTGAAGATACTTTGTCTCAAGTAAAATTTAGGTTCTGCATCTATCTATCAAATGGGACATAAAGCAGCTGCATCACACAAGCACCTCAGCTATGTTAAAGAACACACTGATTTCACACAAGTCATCTTGATTTCTGTTTGTATTTATGCAAATACTGTTTGTAAACAACCCAAAAAATATAATACAAATTCAGCCCATCCAGAATGTTCTCACAATTTATAAATTAAGGCTGAAAAAATACCCATTCCTCTGTTTTCCTGGAAAATTACTGCCGGGCCCTCCCCCCTTTAATTCAACACTTGTATAGCCAACAGTATTCTGCAAGAAAGGTTACCTCTAACTGTAGCTGCTTAGCAATTGTCAACCTCTTTTCTGCTGACAATCTGTCCTCACTTAAAATGACAACTTGCTATTAGCAACTTCCACATACACAGAAAAGGACAAGGCGGAATTTACTGTTCTTTAGAAGGGCTTTTGATTTGGAGCAGCAAGGGAAATACGAAACATAGTTTTGGGCTTTAGGTGATCAAAATCTCAAGTATCCAAGTCCATTATTTCTCATCCCTGAAGCACTAGAAGCCCAGTACACATAGTTGAAAAAAATGTATTTGGGTTTACATGGGGAGTGGGGGAGGAACCTTTTATATTATTGAAATACCTACTAGTGGCACTGTAACAGTTCTGCTTAGGGCTCTTCCTAGCATTTTTACCACTAGAAATCCAATTTCTTCAAATTCTTGAGTTCTCTAAGGTTTTGCTGTAATTCTAATCTAACCAAACATTACTTATGCTAATTATTTATATAGTGAAAAAACAGGATCAAGGAAGGTGTTAATTGCAGTCTGTCAGTTGTTAATTGCAATTTACCCAGAACTAGCAGGATAAGGATTAGTGTGTTTCGACAGTTCCCTTTTTCTATCTTCCCTTTGTCTCTCTGCCTACTCCCACAACATTTTCCATTAAATGAAGCCACAGGAAAGAAGGACTGGAGATCTGCCAGCTGCTGACAGTCCTACCAGATCAACCAAATCCATCTGGAAGCCATTCCCTGCACACACCTGAGAGGCCTTTGCAACAGAGGAACAAAGCAGAACATGACATGAGTTGCTCTGTCCAGTCTTGCCAGTCCTTTTCACGCTGTCTGTCCAGGAGCAACTACCTGGGACTTACTGTTGATCACACACTGCCTCCAGAAAGCATTCAGCTCACTTGCAGCATTCATCCCTTCTCAAAAATAAACTCATGACTGCTTTGCTAAAAAGGCTGTTACCCAAAGTGTTGGTGCAGGAAAAGCAGCTGCCTAGGAGAAGCATCCCATGAGCCTTCAGAAGAACTTCTTATCCTTTTATTCATCAACAGGAACATCCATAAGCACTCCTTCAAGTCAAAACTGTTCTCCCTTATTTTGTATCTAAAGTAAACGCATCCTTACAGCAAGATAAAAAAGTACTGAAGCTGATGTAAGAGCATTTGCCATATTAATCTTAACCTTCCCACTGAAAGACAGTTATGCAAACCATGCCTGTAAAATGAAATACATTAAGCCTTCAAAGCAGAATATTCAAGGGCATTAACACACAAGTGGGCTATCAAACAATATGTAACACCCATACATGAGCAAACCACAACTTATTTCTGACATTGTGCTCTATGTTCTAATTGCCAATGTAACAATAGAGCAGCCTCAGCAGCAGCCATTTTGCTCTGGACTACCCATATCCAGCACTCAGTTTTACAACACAAAAGGATACATCCATGCATCACTGGCGTAGCAAACCTATGGATCTGAAACACACAAATACATGTTAAAAATATTAAACACTAGTAGCCAAAAAAGATAAGCGAGTGACTATGCTTTGCCTAAGGGTGTTGTGATAGTTTCATATACTTTATATCATTTACTTTTTGTTTAGGGTGAAACATTCCTTTCTGAGAAAAGAAGTTCAGAGAAAACAGCAACATATGTAATCCTCATTAGCAGGATGAAAAAGGTGAAAGTCTAATCCTAATTAAGCAGCCTGGACAAAAAGCAAGCTGCTTTGTCCTCCTTATACATAGCATTTACTCTCCTACAAGCATGCCAGATATAAAGCAATACTTGCTGAAAATCTTTTGACATGGTGTGTTTGCTTTACCTTCACAGTAGGACATATGCAGAGATAGTAGTTACAGATGCCTTCAGTAAGATATATTTTTATTGTGACTGATACTCAAAACGCTTGTTCCAGCTTTTTTCCTATCCTGCCATTCCTGAATAACTTAATCTTTCCAGAAAATTTTAAAGTTCTCTAATACTAGAAGTCAGAAATGCCACACTTCATTCCCTAAAACTGTTCCTGCTTCAAGCCACCTGTAATCAATGTGAGGGGAAGTGTAGCCTAAAAAACCAGTTATCTCCCTTTTCAGCTTCTGTGTTTTGCCCCCTACATCTGTTTTCACTAACCAGCCACACTTGGCTTTCCTTTGCTGTTCCCACCACAGCTTCTCTCTCATTTCCCAAGCTTTATCTGCATAGCACTACGCAAACTTTACACCCAGTCATATGCCCCTGGAATATGCACAACAGTCCTTCTCTAATTCATATCTTCACATTCCAGAAGCACTGCACAATCCAGCCTTTTGGAACAGTGCTGTCTAAAGTAACAGCACATCTCCACAGGTTACCGAGGCAGAAATAGAAGCCATGCGTCATTTGCTTTGATAAATGCAAAGTACTGATGGAGAGAGGAGGCTGCTGTAGTGCAGGCAATTCAAGGAGTTTAACAGACAGAGGATGTCACCAGTAGGAGGGAGCTTAGACAGTCTGGCCATTAAGGTGCCACAGTTGTGGCTTATGGTAATGCACTTGTATTTGCTGGACTAAATGAATTCAAAGATTACATTGTGCTAATCTTCATTTGAAATAAACTGAAAGAATCTAAACAGTCAGTCTTACTATTAATTACCAGCTTTATGATCTATTCACTAGGAAAATGGAATTTAAACTGCACTCATGGAGAATGATGTGAGAGAGTCTTAGAAAAAAAATTATGAACTTGCCTATACCCAAAAATAAGTAGCTAAACTTCAAAATGCTTGAGAAGCATATGCTGTGCACTGTAACTTCCCCTCTGGTTTATATGAGTAGGTATCTTCACAGCACAGTATCTTCAAATACAGACACTTCCAAAAAATTAGCTTTCTAGAAGTACTACTGAGGACATCGACAAAGTTGGAAGTTTGAAAGCAGAAGACTCACTGTGCTAAACTAGATGATGAATAGCCACGTTATACTAGATTCTGGCTGTCTGAAAGAGACAGAATTACAAAAAACTGTTGCATACTTATAGTAAAAGCATATTTGTTCTCTATTAACTTAATCATTATGAAGTGTTTACCTCTGGTTGAGCAATAAATTCTCTCAGAAGGTGTCCATTCCATACAAACCGTGGATCTGCCTGCAGCAAGAAAAAAGCCAACATGCTTTTAGAGACAGTCAGTTCTGTTTAGTTCAACATAAAGGCAATATCATAGTATCCATGTGTCATGCAAGTTTAGGTGAACAGGTACAAATGGAGATGAAGTTCCCTTCTTTCATCAGTAGCCTTCACATCCTCAACTAGAAATCTAAATAAAGATTGGAGAGAACTGTTCTTTTAACTATTCTTAAGGGTGTTGCCTGACACTTCTAAACCATTAACAACTGAGCTGCAGAACATAATGCTTTGGTGCCCCTATACTGGGGTTGTTTCCTTCTACCAGTACTGTGAAAAAATAACAAACACAAATATCAAACAAAAACACCCACACACAGACCAGACTTCTCTTGCAGAGGCAAACTGGAAATGTTCAAAATTGCCACCATCCTTTTGATAAGCCATTATACTGCAGCCATGGGCATATGAAATTACACTGAAATAATCTTAACCATCCAAGATCTGAATTTACTTGAAATTGATGCCTTTTGACTGTACTTTGCCTTTCAAACAACCTTCTGAAGTGACACAATTTTAAGGCAAACCAATCCTTTTGTGTCCTTGCTCTCCCTGGCAAGAGCACCGCCAGAGCAGCATTTGATGATGCAAAACAATCCCCAAATATAAACATTTTTTCCAATATTAAAAAACCAAACCAAACCAAAAACCCATCAATATAGACACAAGAGAATGTCAAGCTCAAATTGCATTTAGCTGCTGTCTTTAAGACAAAAGCAGCATACTAAATTCATGCTTCACACAAAAAATTGGAATACTTTAGACAGAATACAACATCCCAAGACTGACAGCCATAAAACCCACAGTTCTATTCCAAGTTATCCTTGAAAAGAATATGAACACAAGTACAATTTATTCCACTTTGGATTCCTCCCCCCATTCCAGGTCAAAGGAATAACTTGCTTTCTCACAATTTTTCTGCTTAGCTCCTTCTTATTGTAATTAGAAGTGTTCAATATTAGAGGCAAAAATTTAATTTATTTTGGATTTTTCAAAATCCATTTAAAGTAGATCTGCCGATCTGGAAGTGTGACATCACATCAGAACAGATCCCTAGAATATGATACTGCTCACAAACTGAGACTTGTGTGAACCAGTGTGTTCAGACACAACCCATAATAGCTTGGATAAAACACTGGAATCATTTAAACATCATCTGCATAAAACTGACTGGCAATTTCCAAGACAGACACAAAGCAAACTCAAATCCTTACCCTCTCTAGAAGGCTCATTTCCTGGAACTCTGGGCTCGTGTTGGCCAGCCGTTGCAGGGTGTGTGTTAGGTCATAGGTTGTTGAGAAGTAAAACCCGTCCACGCTCAAGACATGGTTAAGCATTGATAAAAACACTTTATTGTCCTGCAACTGTTGAGATGAGGGAAGAATAGAAGAGCTGTCATATACTACTATCAAAATATTTTCCTCTTGTCAGCTACCACTACTTTTTGAAGTGATGAGATGAATTTTGCTAGTGCTCTAGCAATGCATGACATCATCCAGAGATTACCATACAAGATGGAAAGCATGAGAGTGCAATTCTGATACCAGTTCACTGATAACTTGCAGCTAGCACACTGCAACCAAATTCTGCAACAACAGTGGAGAGCAGAGAACAATATTCCTGTGAGGTAAATAGCTACTGATTTTAAACTAGTTCTAACAACTTGCAAGCAAAAGGGAAGCTGTTAGTTTCCCTGAAAACCACTCAGTCAGTCAAAAAAAAAAAAGGCAAGATGGCAAGACAAAAGAATAGTTATCAGACACTAAGTTATAATTTGTATTCTGGTTCAAGTTCTGATTAACCTCATTCCTTTCCTGAAAAACTATCAGATTCCCTTCCAGCTCCATTGGTTAGACACCCTGACCTGCTTTTTATCAATCCACTACATATCTGTTTTAAAATATATTCCATCTTTCCCTCCCTCAAAAAAAAAAGTTAATTCTTCCCTGCTGGGTAACTATGTAATTGAACAATTCCAAAAAGAAAGCAAGATAGATAAGATGACAGCAATGCAGTTTACTGTAGGGGCTGTCAGAAGAGTAAACGTGTGAGAAAGACTTAACAGAAGCACTAGGAAGGGTGTACCATCTTAAGAGAAGCAAAAATGCACATCCATAAATAGATGATATTCTAAGTTACATTAATAGCTTCATCAAATTAAGCTCCTGTGGCAATGAACATTAACATACAATAACATTCCTCCATACTCCCCTAATCAATGTACCTACCTGAATATCAGTTAAGTGCAGCATGGTCTTTTTGTAGGAGAGGATGTCAAAGTCTGTTGCTTTCCAGATTGCATGACTGAAAATCTCACCTACTTTTTTCTTTTTTGTTATTACAATAAGATATGTGCCTGTAAAGCAGAAAGAACAAAGTTAAAAAAAAACAAAACAAAGAGCTGCATATATTAAGAAAAGCAGCCTATAACTGTATCAGAAAACTGAAACCAACAGAACTTTATGTCCTTAAGTGTAGCAAAAGCACACAGGGCTGGAGCAAAAGCAAAATGTACTTGCTAAGCCACCCACTTCTCTATGTCCAGAGACCTTGAGCTACTCATTAAATTTAAGGAATTTTAAAAAAAAGTGGACAAAATAAAGTGTCACCTACTCTTACTTCTGATCAGAGACAATCTGAAAATCTTCAGGTTTGCTAACTCAAAAAGAGGCCAATGCTCTTGAATGTGGTTAGAAAAGCACAGAGCAAGTCCAAAACACATGAAAGGAAGCATGCTTCAAAAGCCAAAAAGACTATTCAACTTATCATGAAAAAATATTCCTCCTAACAGGTTCAAAACAGAACAAAGACATTTGGGTGTCTGTTAGCAATTTAAGTCAGGAAGTTTGCTATTTCCCTGGTTGCTTAAGTAACGAAGCAAAAAATCCACCTCATAATCATGGACAGTTCACTCAGAGCAATTAATTTACACTCACTGGTGACCACAACATAACCTTATTTCTAAGCATAGCATATTTCAGTGTCATCTTGCTTTTGAAGGAAAAGTTTACTCTTAATAGTGCAACAGACAAAGAATATTTATATATGTTAAAGAGGCTGCATTGCTAGATACAGGGCTGGTTTTACAGTTAACAGCAGTGAACTGCCTAATAACACTTAGCTAAACATTTAATTTAACTGCTAACATCTTTACTTTGACAGCTCTACGCTAACACTCAGTGCAAAGCTCTAGAGGGTAGAATGAAAAAACCCCAAGCTTTTACATATTCTATATTTTATTTAATATTCAGTCAGATGAATAGCAATCATTACTGAGCCTGTAAACTGCCTTTGGGGCAGTTCAGTTTTAAAACAGTCAGCGCTCATCAAGTCCCTAAGACACATGTATCCATTATATTACTCTTACTCTGCAAGACCCACATCTCTTTAGAATACGGGCATAGAAAACTCAGCAGTTTTAAGATCCTGTCAGAAGTCACTGCATTCAACACAATCACCCTTTGCTTCAGTTGAGAATACTTCAGTGAGTGATCTTTTATCCTTTCTACACATGGAGATTGCATTCAGTATGTATCCTGCTTATTACATAATTTTTCAGACTACTTCAGTCTCAAACTCTACCAAAATCTACAAAAAGGATTGTTGGAGCAGCAATGCTCACTTTCCTGACAGCTTACACTTTATGCATCAGGTTTATTTGCGGCAGTGGCTGCTTGGATATGACCACTGAGACACTTAGAAAACGGAACAACTTATTCTTACGTTATCCTAAAACTCCCTTAACTTAGAATTGGTCCCATCCGCCCTTCTCCTTTTCATGTTGGATTTTCTCCATATTTGCAGGGCAGTTGCAACACAATCATTACTTGAACAGCTGCATCTACTTGTCTATCACCCTGTCACTCTCAGCTATTTGTGTACCGTGATTATTGATTTAAAGTCAAGCTTCGCAATGCAACAGTCAACTGTTGCACCAAATCCTGCAGCTAAGATTAAAACAGTTACAAAGAATAAGTAGATGAGGTTCTTTGCACTCGTTTGAAACGCATTCCTTAAAACTCAAACAACCACCAGTTAACCCTACCTTTAGAGCACCTCCTGGTTTTAGGAGTTACACAAACATTCATGATAAAGTAGATTTGGATGCCTCCATCCTCTACAAGCCACAAGGAAAACTTATCATTCTGATGAAAGTGCAACCTCAGATACTTGCAAATACTATTTTTGCCTTTAGAGCTTCTTTAGCAATCTATTTTGTCTAAGTGTTTTTAAAGAGCACAGTTCTGTTCTCCTTACCTGCCACCAACCGGATTGTTCCCAATACACCAAATATAGGCCTCGTAACAGCCGAAGGGGGAACATCTTTTTTAACTGAAAAGCAGAAGAAAAGAACATTTCAGACTGCTTCTTTCATGACTGTATTGGAACACTACTAAAACTAGGTTTCTCCACCCTTCCTGGTTAAATCAAGTTTTGCTACAGTGTTAAATATAAGAAACAAAGCATCAGAATTTAAAAGCCTCATGGAGGTTTGGGAGGAGGACCTGGAATTCTAACCCAATTTCTAACCAATTTCTCATGTTTAATCAAAGCTGTCACTTAACTGAATAAATTCAAGCTTATTTACATGATAGTATAGCAAGTAGACTCCTCAATAATGTATTGTCCTGCCAGCTTCCAGAAGCTTTGTTTTGAAGCCAGCAAGACATAAAACACAACCAAACCATAAGTGCTTGTGCCTCCCAGGTCTGGTTTGCTTCTTCTGAGCCTTGGTCTACTTCTGTCTCTACCTCTAGTTTTGCAGGCTCTCTCTGCAAAAACTACCAACAGCAGCATACACGTGGCAAGGGACACAGTATTCCAAACAACATACCAAGAGATCCAAGATCCAAAAAGTATCCAAATATCAATTAAAAGTCTTAGCATGTGTAAGTTTCATCAACCTACACTTCTAAAACAACAGAAGGGATATTAGAGAAATCTAAAGAAACCCAAAACACCCCCTAGAATGAGGCATTTTCCCAGAACTCAGAAAACTGGGAAAGGAAACCCTTGACTCTTGCTTTGCTTTAGACACCCTTGCAGGTTCATCTGATAAAACACTAGTAGTGAGAGAGATTTAGACTAACAAAACACTTGGGATAACAATCTTTACAGTTTTGAAGGGACAGTTTTGCAGGAGAAATTGAGATAATATACTACAATTCCAAAAGTATTAGTGGGATGGGCACACTATTCTTACATTCGGCTTCTTATACAGGAAGTCTAATAAAAGAGAGAGAATGACTGCTTTTATATTACTACTACTGTAGCATTTCTGTCGGTTTGGAGATTAGTAATACTGTGGTGCCAAACTCCTAAAGTATCAAAAGGGAAGTCTCCCACTGCCTTCATTTTACTGTTATTTAATCAAAGTTCATTGTTTCACATTGTTTAAAAAATGAAACTAAAATTTTCAAGACATCAACAGGCTTAAGACTACTCCCAGTGACATTTGAATCCAGATTTGCAACACAGAACAAAATTTACACCATGGGTTTTTTACTGTTGCTATTTCTAGAGGCTTTATGAAAAGTCAGGTTTCAGTTTTATATAAAAAAAAGCACTGGGACAATTTGGAAAAGCTGCAGAACCCCAGTGTTCAATCCTTCCCCTGTTTGATCTTGAACTTCTAGCACCAACCCCAACTAGATTGGATGAGTCAGCTTCCCCTGTTGTGATGGACAGTCTTACCAAAAACAGGCAAGCACTATCACCCTGGTTACCCACAGTGAAAAGGCATTTGAAACAAAGCTCTCCAGAACAGAATACAAAGCACTGCTTTAAACAGTAACTAAAACCAAAAACAATTATGTCAGTATCATCTCAGTAAGGTTCTGAAGATCTTTTTGGACTCCTAGAGCAAAACAGACAGAAAGGACAGAGAAGACTGTATTGAGAAATACTGGTGAGGAGAGTCACCTGTAAGAGTGACTTCTGTGGAGACTCTATCAATAGCAAGCACATCATCTGCTCCATCATCACAGGCTTCCACATAGAACTTCTCTGGCGTTATATGTCTTTAAGAGAATAGAGAGGAAAAAGGAATTAGTTTAGTAAAACTTACTTTGGGTTTGTTTATTCTTTACCACCTGAAGACAGAGCAATCAATTTTACACCTTATTTCAGCTGCAAAATAACAAAATTCTCACTGGATTGCTTCCCAACAGCCACTGACGTTGACAGTGTGGAAAAAAGAAATACAAAAAGTAAATCCAGCTCATCTGTTATTGCAAGTGTCATGGCCTGTTTAACAATCTTAATCCTTTTTTATTACCATAAGGTAAAGATACGAAAGTGAGTTTGTGTACATAGTGGTCCACTCTAATTCCTGCAAGCTTGAACCATACCTGAGATAAATCAAAACCCAACACAAAATCAGAAATTTTTTAAACCAAAATCTTCCTAACAGATCAGACCACATGCTTAATGCAGATCTAATAAACATAAAAGTAATGTACGAAATGATAAACACACCTGCTTCACATTAGTGTTTTAAGTATTGCAAGAATCCACCAGAAACAACACAGTAGAAATGGAGAAGTTCAGTGGCACACTAATTTATTGAAGCAGGTGTCCCAACACTACCATTCCCCAGACTTGTTAGCCAGGTCTACATGACACACACATCATAACATGTATCCTCCCCACCAGACAAGTCACACACTGACTTCCTGTTCAGACTTCATTGCCATCTTTCCCTTCCTTCTCTTCAAAACCAGCACAAAATCCAATGCTAGTCATAAACAGTTTTTAGAAGTGTTCCTTAAAAATACACCCATTAACACAGTTGCAAGAAGCCAGACATGTTTCACTGTGCATTGGTAGGAGAGTTATGCAGAAGTGACTTGTAGCCGTACACAGGAAATGCTCAGCAAACAAACAAAACACCCCAAACACTCTTAAAACTAGTGTTCTTGACTCTTACAGTGATTTTTCTTAGTTTAAGGCTTGACAAAACATGGGGTCAGAGTTTTAAAATTCTTGTTCTAGTAACAGGGTAGATATTTTTAGGCTCTTTCTCCCTAAATAGATCTTGCATTTCTACACATCTTTTTTATTTTTTTTAATCCTTCAGAAAGCTGAATTAGAACCCTAATTTAGATCAGAGGACTGTGATGGCCAGGTAGCGGAGGGGTAATCCTTCACAAAGCTGAATTAGAACCCTAATTTAAATCAGAGGACTGTGATGGCCAGGTAGCGGAGGGGGCTACAGGACTGGCTTCTGTGAGAAGCTGCGAGAAGCCCTCTGTATCTGACAGAGCCAATGCCAGTGAGCTCCAAGACAGACCCACTGCTGGCCAAGGCCCAGCCCATCAGTGATGGATAACATATTTAAGAAGGGGGAAAAGCCCAGCACAACAGCAACTGCAGCAGGGGACAGGAGTGAGAACATGTGACAGAAACAACTCTGCAGACACCAAGGTCAGTGCAGAAGGAGGGGCAGCAGGTACTCCAGGAGCTGGAGCAGAGGTTCCCCTGCAGCCCCTGGGGAAGACCAGTGAGGCAAGGCTGTCCCCCTGCAGCCCATGGAGGTCCATGGCAGAGCAGAGATCCACCTGCAGTCCTTGGAGGGCCACGACAGAGCAGGGAGATGCTGGTTAATAAGTAGTGCTAATAACACCAAGGTTTGATCCTCATATGGGCCATTCACTTAACAGATGAACTTGATGATCCTTGTGGTTCCCTTCCAACTCAGAATATTCTGTGATTCTGTGAGGCTCTGACCCCATGGGAAGCCTGTGCTGGAACACTGGCAGGACTTATGACCCTTCTGGGAAACCATGCTGGAATGGTCTGTTCCTGAAGGAGTGCACCCTGTGGAATGGACCCACGCTAGAACAGATCATGAAGAACTGCGGTCTGTGGGAAGGACTCCCTTTGGAGAAGTTTGTGGAGAATTGTCTCAAAGTCTCCGGGAGAGGGACCCCATGCTGGAGCAGGGGAAGGAGTCCTTCCACTGGGGAAGCAGCAAGAGAGACAAAGTGTGATGAACTGACCACAAACCCCACTCCCAGTCTCCCTGTGCTGATGGGGGAGATGAACGAGGTAGAGAAAACTAGGAGTGGAGTTGAGGAAGAAGGGAGGGGTGAGGGGAAGGTGTTAAGGTTTGGCTTTATTTTTTATTATCCTACCCAGATTTGACTATTAATAAGTTAAACTAATTTCCCCAAGTTGACTCTGTTTTGCCAGTGACTGTAATAGCTGAGTGATCTCTCCCTGCCCTTATCTTGACCCAAGAGTTGTTCCTTTTATTTTGTCTCCCCTATCCAGGTGAGGAGGGGAGTGATTGATCCACTCCAGGGGGCACCCAGGATCAACTCACCACAGAGTCCTTAAAATGAGGTCTAGAAGACCCCACTTTCCACCCACTTAAAGCAGGGCCAACTCAAAAGTTTATTCAACTTCTAAGTTAAACCCTGTTTCTTAGGGTGTGTTTTGACTCTCACGAAGGATGGCGATTCCACAACCTCACTGGGA
Organism: Corvus brachyrhynchos; assembly: GCF_000691975.1. Classification (NCBI taxonomy): domain Eukaryota; kingdom Metazoa; phylum Chordata; class Aves; order Passeriformes; family Corvidae; genus Corvus; species Corvus brachyrhynchos. Next base: position 8,622,467 of record NW_008238330.1, read on the forward strand.
AATTAAGAGGAAAGCCAGAGGAGAGCAAATACTGAACTGAAAAAATCCACCAAACACCAAATAACACAACCAACTGTAAAGCAATTAATAGTTAAGTGTTCATCAGATAATTTAACTTCATTACAGGAAAATTAGTCTATGGGTCCTAAAATGGGAAACACATCTACAGCATTTCCTTTGTAAATCAGCAGCCTTAAATCTTTCAGGTATACATATTAAATGCTTTATCTTCAAAAATAAAAACATCAGAGTAAGAAATACAAATATGCAGTTTGCTGAATGCTGAAGCCTTAAAACATCTACTTTGCTTTCATTGTTTCTGTTTTTGATGAAGTGCACATGTGCACCCCCAGCTTTTTAGGGGAGTTTCACAGCAATAATGGGAGCTGGTTTTATGGCAAAAAACAAACAAGCTTACACAGATAGAACAGGGGCAAGACAAGCTTAAACACATCTACAAACCCTCCGTTTGTTAAAGCATCAAAAAAGAAAACAGGATATACTATTTAAGATGCAGTCAGAAACCTATTGCTAGCTGGCAGGAAGCAACAGGAGGCATTTTTTCCACAAGAGAAAGCTGCAGCTTATCTTCCATTGGTTTAGTTGAACACTCATCTTTCTCTGGGATGTCAGTTGACACACAAGAGTTCAGATACAAAAACAGCCATGAAGAGAATCGACAAAGTTTAATATTGGACCTCTTGTGCCATTAACACAGATGCTTATGCAATCCTACTCCCTTACAGTCTTACTTAATCTGAGTATACCAATCAAAATAAGTTGAAAAAGTATGTTAACCTATCAGGTTGAACAGTCTCCAAAAAAAGCGTTAGGAACTATAGTTTCAGTTTTTGAATACTCTGTATGAAGAGCACAACACGGACAAGACATCTACACTGACTGGACAGAGCACAAAGAGCATTTCCATCCATGATCAGTATTTTTAAAAGCTGCTCCTTACATTATGAAGTGCAACATGGCCATGACACTACTACAGTCTCAGCACAGAGATTCACATGCATATTGGTTAAAGCCTGTTTTTAACCAACTGAGAAGCTTACAAATGTCAAATAATTGTCATAATAAAAAAAATGTTTTCTTTACCACACACAAGAATAACAATTTCTCCCTGAAGAACAAGCAGTCTTTTATTCTCAATATCCCCAAACTGAAAAGAAAACAGAGAGAACTAACGCTGCCACTGCAAATGGTGTTTGGTCTCTCAGTGTGTGTCACAGACCCCACTTTGCTAGATCAGATCCCAGCATTTCTCTCAAATCCTTGACCACATTATCTCCTGCCACTACCACTGCCCTTTTAACAACTCTATCACATTTATCTCCTCTTACTCAATGTCTATAGTTTAAGCAAAGCTAGAAATTTATGTTTTGCATTCATTCAAAGTCCTCCTTCCCACGGTCCTCTCCAGGACCAAACTTGGTGACAAAAGTGTCGTAGAGAATGCAAGACAAGTCATCCCTGTTTTCAGCTCAATGGACCAAAAAGGCTTCAGCAGCTTGCAGCACTCTGAAACAGAATTGTTGTTGACTCTTTTGGATGTCTTGAGTGAGAGGGGAGACAGGGGCAAGAAGAAATCAAGTTACCAATCTACAAAGTTGACAGAACTTGAACAAATACTACACTGTTGGGATCATCCTTAAAAACTGCCTTAAATACAACTGTGCAACACAAAGTGGAAAGCCTAAGGCGCTGCAAGATATTAAATCCATGCTTCAGAAGAAGTGGGATAATTAGTGCTCTTCAAAATTTTCAACAGAAAGATGATTCACTTAGTCCTTGCTTCATTTTTGCAAGAAGTTCAATGTTTCCTAAAATAAATATAGTTGAGGAAGAGGCCAAGACTCAAAGCAGTTCCAGCCCAAGTTTACAACTTTACCAATTACCAGAACTAGGCTAGTAGTCTCATTCTCACTCAGATGACCTTTTCTATTGTAAAATCACTATAGTCAAGATGATTGCCTCTCACTTGTCTTTCAGAAAGGAAGCTGATGAACACTGCATGAATAGGTTCATCTCCAAACTGTATTCACTAGCAAGCTTGTATGTCTATCACAAGCTTAGACAGATGATTTGACAAGATTAGACATGCTAATTTTACTGATTTGACAAGGAGGTATTAAATGGTGAAGAAAGGATCATTCATGACTAGGAATCTGCAGATTCATTCTATTCTTTTAATGCATAAGGACAGATGAAAGTCCAAGTGCCAGTATTATACAAAAAAAAACAATTAGGAAAGCAGTATTTTATGGAAGGCTAAAGTGTCTGTAGTTATGTTTAGAACTCGTTTTCACACACCAGGCCACATTCTGTTTTTGTATAAGCTTCATATTTGACAGTAGGAGCCTGCCTTCTCCTCAGCTACATTGTCACTGCTGTCTAGACCCATACAAGACATCAAGAACTCTCACCACCAGTATCTTGCTCCCCTTACAACTTAACAGCATATCAAATCTTCACAAAATTGGAGTCCTTTTATTCCCTTTTTTTAAATAAAGGAAAACTTAAAATCATTATAATGAACTATTTCTCAGTAGTGCTAAAGAACAAAGGAAGCAATAAACACTAATATTTTACATTGATAGTATAACTCACATTACTCAAGAGAAGTATTGAGGAACTGCAATCACCAAATTCCCATTTAAAATATTACTGAAGGTGACTTGGATTTCAGTTTGGTAATCTTCTCCAACTGAAACTGTGTGGATTGCTGCCAAGAGATAAAGCAACTCAGTAGATTTCATTCCTACAATTCAAAGTTGTGGGAAAAAAGTATTGATTCCTAACATAACAGAAACATAAAAAAACCCCAAACAACCAAAAAAAAAACCTCAAAAAAGAACAAACCACTGTTGCTTATACCAAGTGTAAAGTCAGATTCATTTACAATTAAGTGAGATAGTATTTCTTTTGTTTGTGTATTTGTTGTGAAGTTTCACTTCCTTAGTTACGTTATAAAGCAGCACTGTGTATAATACAGATGATGCAGTTGCATCCCACATTTTAATTAGGTTGATCTTACAGATAGGAATATTCCTGTGTTCAGATACAGCATGGAAGAGGACCCATCATGCTCTAATGGCCACTAAAGATAGTACTTCACTCAATACCACTTAAGCCTTCTAGGCCTCAACAGCCAAACCCTTACTTCAGTAATTGATCATTTCACCATAAATACTGAACATTGCTCTAATGCAGGAAACTCTTTGATGTCAGCCTCTGACTACCATAAAAAAGCAAGCCAAAAGCACACCCTGTACTGCATAGAGATGCATTTGGTATCTTGAGCACAGCTAACTGGTCTGCGGTGATACAGGAAAGATGTTAGTTTATGCAGAGTCCCGATGGTATGTTAAGTAACAGAGCTAACACACTGGTGGTTTCAGCACTCCAGAGATTCCAGATTTTCTAGGTGAGCAGGTGTGCTAATTATATGTCTCCCATAAATATTACTCCTTGAGCAGAAACAGCTCAAGGAATTGGAACATCTCCCAAAGAGCAGTAGTTGTTGCAGGGAGAAAAACCCCAGGATTTAGAAAACACTAATGGAAATACTATTTAAAAACAAAACAGAAAAGGCATTTATTAAAGGCTTAGCTACATAATGTCTATTTCCAGTGAAGTTTCACTCTAGATGAAAATAATTTACTGCATAAGTTAATGTCCTGCTCCACCAACATCCCTGAGCTTTACCACGACAGCCACTTAGATGGAGCAGGAAGAAAAAGATTTGTAGCTGTTCTTTCTGGAAGCATTATTCAAACCGAAACACCCCTTTAGATGTCCCCCCAAACACACACAAGTGAAAAGCACTGTGCTCAAGTGCAGTAGCTACTAAAGACTGACAAGTACTTTCACAAAGCATGTGAAGCAACATAACTATGGGTAGGAGGAGTTAAATTTGAAACACAGCTAGTCTCATGGACCCACAGGATACTGAGAAGGCTATCAGCAAGGTAAGTCTTCATCCAAGCACTAATGGAAAAAAAAGTGATTTTAACTGAGCCAAAACAACAGCCAGAATTTTCTCTATTCTGCAGACAGCTTTAACAATCAGTTTTCATACATTAACTGGACTGGCAACTCCACTACCAGTTGTGAATCCAATACCTGCAATAGCTGCTTGAATTTTACCATTTATTCCTGAGGCTACCAGAAGAAGTTAATTAAGTATAGCAGTGACACAGATGACAGCTATGGATAGCAGTTTTCAGGTTCACAGTTTTCCCCAATAACTGTTGGTGTAACTCAATCAGTTTCATAAGCAGCCCAAATGCCAGACATCAGCACTTTTACTGGTATCACCTGAACTTGACTGATGTCACTGGTCAAAGCACAAAAGTTGTGAACCACTACTTTTGATAAGGTGGAGAACACAAGAAGTTTGTGTTGAGAGCTAGAACCTGTGGCTGGATGTACAGGATGCAGAGCACTGCAGTCAGGGAAGCTCCATCCAGGGCCACCAGACTACACAGAAGAGGTACAGTCACAGAATCTGGCCTCATCTTGAGAATGAGTAGCCAGTTAAAAATCCAAACCCAAACACTGCCACCACTAAATCCTGAAACTGAAGTCTAGCCTGGATTTTTCATAAGAACATTCTCCTTTGACCTTGACAACCCGGTAGGTTTGACTCATCACTCAAGTTATGGCTCTGTATCTTCAAAACACTTAATAGAAAATCTGCAGCCATGATCACAACTTGGTGTAATGACAACAACAACAAAAGCTCATTTTTCAGAACACAAACCAATTCTGTTTTCATGTTTATGAAAAAACTCACGTTAAACTACATCTGAGACAGCCTTGTTCTAAAAAGATCAAAGCTTACTTTTAGCCAAGATTAAATTTTGAATGATAGAATTCCTTACTAGCCTGTATCTAGAGAAGTGCTTTTACTTGAAAAAAATGTCAGTAAGAACAACGTGTACTACAAGTCACACAACTGCTACTCACACAACTCACCTTTGCTCCTCTGCAGGCAAAAAGATCACAAGATCAGCTTAAAGAAAGACAAATACTGCTTAGGTGACAAGAGGAAAAAGAAAAAGCTTTCTACCAAGTAAAGCCTTTCAGCCATCACTGCTGATCTTACTCTTCAGCAATACTCAATTACCTCCAGGGTCCGTGTACCCTCATACAACTACCTAAACAAAATAAGAAGCCCAGTGACTTTGAAACACAAAACAGCATTATGGCAAACTGTTTATACAGACCTCCAAAAGACCTAAGTATGTTTGCTCTGAATCCAAAAGATGACTGTCAAATGAAATTTAACAGACCGTAAAGTACAGTTAAATCAGGCTTAAGAATCACTTTCAGATACTGCTGCCTGAAAATGGTATCGGTAACTCAACTGTGGAATTTCCAGCTACTGTTTAGAGGTCAAAAGCCTGGGAACGCCTTTAGGACACACAAACACACTTCACTTTTGGTTTCAGTCATGAAGAGTCTCATGCTCAGAGTAACACCCTTGGGAGTTCGAACTGGTTGGTGTGAGGGTTTATCATGGAAATGCCTCTTGCAGCGTTAACTTTGCACTGCTTTTGGTTATGCAACTTCTTCTACTGTATTAAAAGCAGCAAACAAACACGTGGCATACACACACATTCAAAGGGTTACAGTCTCCCCTAAAAAAAAATTTGTTCTAATAAAAAAATTACACTGGGTAGTTAAAAAAAAGTACACCGGGAAAGTCAGAGCCGGCAGTGCACAGGAGAGTCCCGAAAGTTCAAAGCCCTCAAAGTTCAGTCATCAACTGGCATCAAAACCATCACACACCACAAAAGAAAGCCTATTTGTGTCACGAGAGACCGATGGACAAGCACGCCTAGGGAACCTTCTGCTGGCAAGCGGCGCTGCGCACACACAGCCTTACACAGTGCCCGAGCCCCTACAGCAGCTACCTACAAGCAGGACGGCGGAATCACAAAATCGTTAGGGTTGGAAGGGACCTCAGGAGACCATCTAGTCCAACCCCTCTGCCAAGGCAGGATCACTCAGAGCAGGTGACAGAGGAATGCGTCCAGGTGGGTTTGGAATGTCTGCAGAGAGGGAAAGTCCACGACCAGCAGGCAGCCCTGGCTCCTCACGCCGAGGGAAGCCCCGCAGGCACTGACCTCCTGGACACGCGGGAGGGAAGCGACACAGACACGAGAGCCGCCCGCCCACAGCGCTATCGGACGGACGGCGACAGGGGACCCGTGTCCGCGGCCAAAGTCCTCCCTCCTCCTCCTCCCACCCTCCCGCACGCACTGCCGCCTCAGGCCAAGCCCTTCGCGGTCACTCGGGTGAGCGAGGGGGCCGAAATGGGCAGAAAGGGCAGAGGACAGGCCCGGGAAGGGCAGGGGACAGCAAGGGACAGACGACCGTCGCTCCACCGGCGGCTCCTCCCTTCCCTTTCCCTCCCCACTGGCACTAGGTTCGACTCCTGGCTGGCTCGGCTGCTCTTTTTTCTACCGCCTACTTTTTTTTCCCTTGCACTTCGAGGCGAGGGTGCTGTCTGCAGCCCGCCCCCCTTTCTGCATAGGCCCACCACTGCCACCTGCATGCCCCCAATGTGGGGATCTCCAAACCTCCCAGGGTTAGGTGGTGTTATTGGGCTTCCCACCCTTGGCAGTCCCCCAAGTCAGGGACAACTGCTGTCCGCCCGGGCACCTTTTCTGACCCACCCCCAGGCCATGGGGTTTGACAAGGAGCAAACCTGGGGCACCTCCTGGCCAGTTTCCCACCGGATCCAGCTCTCTGGGTGTCATGCCCCAGATTTGGGCAGCTTTTTGCCTCAAGGAGGGGGAACTATATTTAGTTATTCCTATTTACTTGCTTCATTTTAGCTGACAGCTCCAAGCTGCTGTGGTGCTGCCTGGCCAACATCCAGTCTTCAGGCGGGAGGTGTCCCGGTAGCTGATAGCAGGGGCACCATGTGGCTGCCATGAATCCCAGAGCCATGGGAACACTACCCAAAACCCTCTAAGGAACCCATCCCTGCCAACACTGCAAAGGAGACTCCCATGCTGGGATCGGAGCCTGCTCTGACAGGTAGCACATCCCTCCCCAGCTCCTCAGCCTGGGACCTGGGTCTCCCCAGCAGGATGCCAGAGCAGGACAGCCTCCAATGGAGCTGCAGCAAATACCAGGTGCCTGCGAAGGACTGTAAATTCCCAGTGAACCCCACTGAGGTGCTTCTCCCCACCTAGCTCAGCCACTGAGGTCTGGGGACAGGAGTAAGGAAGAGGTTGGGAAACCATCATTTCACGGCATAACTCACCCCACTGTGGACTCTGAGCAATGACAATCATTGCAAATTTAGGAAAGAGTTGACTCTGAGCATTGCTTAAGATATTGTCTTTAATCACTGAAATCACAACAGGCCAGTGGCTTTGTTCTGCTACCGGTCTTCATTCTTTATAAATACTTAACAGCACAGAAGAAAAGAGGGCTGTGTTCACAGGAGGCTAAGGTTAGTTACACCAGCACAAATCCTAAAACACTCTCTCCTGGAGCTAAGCTTTGGAGGAAACACAAAATAATTAGTACCATTCAGTATCGTTAGCCAGGCTCTGGATTTGCTTTCTAGATCCAGAAAGCCAGAGCCTGTGTGTGTGCCTGGGTCCCTGCCTGGCCATGCACCGCAGACCTGCTGCGTGGGGACGAGGGTTGGTGCCGGCAGGGCTGGGAACTGCAGCCCAGTCATCCCTCTACCAGGGCCGCAGGGCATTCC
>NW_008238330.1:8630296-8654089 GCF_000691975.1 Corvus brachyrhynchos
ATTCCTGCCTTTACAGGACTCTTTGCCAAGTATTTGCACGTGGGGACAGTTTCTTCCCATCTCCTCTCGTGTCTGAGTGGGTTGCAGATGTATGTTGCCACACCAGCTTCTGCCTGGAAGAAAGCAGGGTAATGACTTTTATTGCTCAGGAAAGCTTTGCTTCTCCTTAGGAAAAGGGTGGGTGAGCAGTCCCAGGCCCTCTCCGGAAGATGTCTGCCCAGTCAGCTTCAGTAAGTACAGCCAGGCCCACTGCAGCCAGCGAGCAGCAGGACGCAGAAATGCAAAAGGAAAATGAATGCACAAATACTGTGTGATGATGAGAAATGCAAACCCCTTCCCAGCTTCTCCCAGTAGCACAGGCACTCACAGGATGGGGGAAAGGGATGTGTATCTGGTCATAGCCCTTCCCTGCCCGCAGGTACTGACTCCAGGGGTATTTCCCAGTGATGAGGCCTGGGTCAACTTGTCCTTACATTCACACACAGAAAGTTGCTCAAAATGCACCTACAAGCACTTGGTGCAGGCACAGAGGTGTGAAAGGCAGCTGTCTCACAGGCAGCACGTGCCACATGTCCATGTGCATAGACACAACTGCACACACCACCCCAAAAGTGAGCATATAGCAAGCAGTCAAGGCCCACATGGGACTTTTTTTCCAAAAAATGAGATAATCCTTTCTTTGGAATGGCCAGCCAGATGCATGCCAGCTCTTGGAAGCCCAGTTTCTGCCTTTCAAGGCTGCCACATCACACCCGATTGCTGATGAAACTCCACCATTTCCAGACTAAGCAGCTATTCACTCTGTAGTAAAAAGATCTACCAAAAAAAAGCATTTAAACCTTGAAAGACTGGGAAAACATTTTAAAAGCCCCCAAATGAAATTCAGAAACTGAAGAGCCACAGATCTTTTCAAATGCTCCTTACCAGAGTGTTTGAAACTGCTGTTCCCTGTGTTTTAACATCAGGGCAGTTTCCTAAATTGCTTTGATCACAGGTGTTTCTTATACTTTACACAAAAAATGTCTGCTGCTTCTGTAGCTGGAGCTTTCTCCCAGCTCTTATGCAAAAATCCCTATTTAAATGAGTTTCTGTATTCTAAGCAATAGAAATTTAACAGCATGATCTGAATGAAAAAATCTTTTAAGCTCTGATTCCTGAAAGCAGGCTTCAGGGAATTCACTTGAATAACTATTTGCATGAGAGTTACTCATTAACAGCACAATGAGACTTCCAAGGGTTCCTTACTCTAAAACCAGTCAGAAGAACTTGCTGGGGGAGGAATCAAGACTAACTATTCATAGTACATTTTCATAGCATCTTAATCAATTAAAAGGCAACAAGGTTCATGTGAACAGCAAAACCCAATGAGTATCAGCCATGAGATAGTTGGAATTTAACATGTTTTTTGAAATTCCTCTGCAGGGGACAAAAAACCTCACATGTCCAGCTCCAGAGCTATATTTCCCTTTGGAGGAGCCGCCTGAAGGCAGGCAGTGAGGGCTTGGAGCTCCACAGATGGCTGGTAGAGGGTCAGAAGGAGGAGAAGGTTCCCCTGTGCAGGATGCCCCTGCCTCCCCCCGTGCCAGACCCACTGTCAGGCAGCTGCAGAGCTGGGGACAAGCTGGGGAAAATCAACAGGGACTCAGACACTCACAGCCTGGGAGAAATAATACTGAGCTTAAATGAATTCAAACTCCCAGAGATAGAAGCAGTGGAAGTTAGCACACACAGGGGTGCAGGGCAGTGCAGTAGATGCTTTAGCTTCAAAACCACAAGCTCACAGGCTCCTTTTTCAAGAGCTTCACACTGTCATTTCCATCTCTTTGTAAATACAGGAAAGCAGAGTGTTGGCATTTAATAATTTATAGGGGACCTCAAAACTGGAAGCAGGGCAGCCTTCATTTCCCCAGCACTGAGGGATACAGGGGGGCTGACAGGAGTAAGAAGACACTGTGTGGGAGTAGAGGCCAAACTTTCTGGTGGTGCAAAGAGGGCTCCTGCAAGACAGCTTGCCACAAACTGCCTGCTTCAGGCTTTCCACAAAGGAAAATTGTCCTTCTCCCCGTACCCTTCTCTCCTGCTTATTTTGAGGTTGTAGGGAAGGCTGCAATGGTGAGACAGAAGTTTAAAATGCAGTTTAAAAAGAAAATACCCATCCCACTAGTGTTTCCAGATCTTTACAAAATGAAGGCCAAAAAATGTGCACAAGGGCTTCCTCTAAAAAATCAAGAGGTAGCAGAAGCATGAGCTACATAGCATCTGGTCTCAGAGACAGCAACAGATGATCAAGGCTGGTGTTACCAGTACACTTCCAAAAACCACTTTGATATCTCATCACCTTTGCTGCCAAAAGCAGCTCAGGGCGGAGAACCACCTGCCCAGGACTATCTGAATTATTTACTAGGGATTGTGAGCTAGTGTTATTTTCCACCTCAGCCCCTTCAGACAGTCCTAAGATCACAGTCACACCTTGAACACCCCCTCCCTGCTCCAGCCTAGCTGTGCTGCAGGACATAAGCTGATGTTGTGCACTGGGGTGAGAGCACTACAGGATTTGCCCTGGCTGTTGTGGCCCTCAATCCATCTTGCTTGGATGCAGCACTGCTTACGTTTTGTGTCAGCTCCCATCCCTTTCCTAACCAGCATTTGGAGGCTAAATTTAAAGCTCTAGGAGGGCTCACATATTTGGGGTCAATTTTACCTCCTCTAAAATCACAGGTAAAACTCTCAGAAGATATATTTCACAGTGGTAAAGTGCCCTCCCTTGAGCTTTCAGTCACTCACTGAAGGGATGCGTGTCCCCAGGAAAAATGGTGCCACAGAGCCAAGCTACACCAAAGCTGTGGATGGCTTCCAGGCAGGACCAGCCTCCAGCCCCGAGCTGCCATCCCCATCCTGAAGAGCAGCAGAAACAGGGGGAGGCACTTGCAGCTGAATGGGGCAGAGGGCGGGATAGTCAGCTGGCACCATGAAACTCCATGCCAAGCCCACCAAGCTCCTGAGGCTGGGGCAGTTTCACATTTCAGCAATGGCAAGATGATTTATTAGCACAGGCAGAGACAGGCAACTTGTTGCTACCTGACACCTGTGCTGCTCCAGATGGGTACACGTTGCTGTCTGACTACATCGAGTGAAGTTCAAGCTACATCCATGCGACTAGAAAAGAGGTTTAGTTGAACTATAATGGGTTTTCAGCATGGGCACGTTTTGGGAGTCCCAGTGCCATGGCTCAGCTAACTTATTGTAGTTTCCTCACTAAAAAGATCTTCAAGAATGTTATCCCATCCTTTGCTAGTCAGAACCAACTTTACATCTTTAGCATAGGTACATGAGGATTTAACTAATTTTCCACACAAATGACAGAAAGAGTAGTTAAGATCCCCAGCTGCATCCAAGGCTTTAAATTAAGAGATTTTTGTTAAACAAAAGTACCAGTACATGAGGGGCTGCTCAGCTTTGGTATGTACAGAACATGCAGTGCAGGCACACCCATCACATATGTAACACATATGGGGGGAACAGATTTCTTTGACTATAAAGCAGGGCGGGGTCAAGAAAAGAAACAATCTGCCTTCCTGCTTTCTCAGCAGAAGAGAAAGTAAGGGCCAAACTCTCTAACCCCTTACTCAGATAAGCTGTTATTATTCACGGGAGCAAATCTGTTTATGCCAAAATACTCATATGAGTTCAGGTTGTAGAGCTGGGCTCTAAATGTAACAAAGCCTTCATAACAATCTCGAGTTTGTTTCCCGAGCTCTAAATAAGCACCACTATGAAATGGCTTTGTGCTGGGTAAACACCATGAAAGGAACAGGCAGGCTGAGGGCTGCGCTGTGAGGACAAACTGGAAAACTCAGGCAACTGTCTGTGTATGGAGAGCTTTTTTCCAACACGAGCTCTGCAAGCAAGAATGAGGATGGATTTCCCCCATGTCCACACGTTCAGCATCCCGACCTTTCCTTTCCAAATATGATCCACTATGCAGACTCTGGCACAGCAGACTGGCCCCTGTGTGTCATGCTGACACACAAGCCTGGGCCCCAAGTCATTGCAGTAACTTAGCCTAGCTTGTTCCAGTTTTTTGTTGTTTGAAATGGGATGTTGGCCTCCAGTTGCCAGACAGCATTGCCTGTTTGTGCTTGGAGAGTTGGTGGTTTTACAGCCTTTTTACAGACTTGATACTGGAGTTCAGGGAATTAACTGAAAGGTCCAAGTGTGCCATTTTCCACAGACCCCTTTCTTTTCTTTTCCTAAAGAATTAATAAAAACAGAGTGTATCTAAAAAACTGGTACTAATAGGTTGGTGTCCTTCAGGGAACCTGATGAAATGTGCTTTCAGGAAACAGTAGACTGATGGGATGTCCCTGGCAAGCCAGCCTCTGGCTTTTTAATTGTGCATGGCACGATCCGAGTTCATAGGCACGAGAGCAAATTGTGCTTTCACTGGATAATCTTCCAAAATGAGCCCAGAGGAATCTCCAGGCAGCAGAAAAAGGCACGTAAAAGTAAACTGATTGGTTTAGGTAACATGCCACATTCTTGGTCAAGTAGACATGGTTTGATGCAGCTGAAATCCTTTGTGAATCCAGCAAAAATCTCTCATATCCTTTTACAGGAACACTGCCGACTGGCGGAAAACATGCACAGGAAATCAGCTGAAGGTGGGGAGAGGGAGATCATGTAACAAGTCTTCTGTCCCGGCTTTCCAACGCTGGCCACGCTGACTAGTAGTGGTGCTGGTAGGCAGCTGCTGGGGTTGTGCCATTCTCTATGTGTTTCAGGTGACAGGAGTGACAAAGCAAATGTTCATCCAGTGGGTAGCAGCGATGCCCGTCTTCATCGTTCAGCTCCATCCCACAGTCCTGCAAAGAGAGGCCATGCCAATTATTAGAGCTTGTGTTCATCTTCCAGTGTCAGCTGGGGTCTGGCTTCCAGGAAAGTGATTTTGTGACAAGGACAGAAGACACCCAGCCAACAGCTCCTTCCTAATAGGTCCAGCATGTACCATGAGAAGAAAAACATCTAACATAGGCACTTTGATGGACAGCCTTGTACAAATTTGTTTGAAGCAGTTTTACTGAATAAGCTTTATCTTGTGGTAAGGTGCAACCCTCTTACATGTATTTTAAACATGCTCGTGTCTCCTTACACCGTCAGGTAGGATTCACCTCTTCACATTACAGTTGTACAGTGTCAGGGCCTCCTTTCACTGCATTATAAGCACAGTGAGAAAAGACAACTATTTATTTTAATTCACAATGCAGAAGTATGGAGGCTTTCTGAGAAGCCCTGCATGGAGACCAAATGGTTTGCAAGAGCTGGCATCTTGTGGAATTTTTTCTTGTGCAGCCGCATCCTTTCTCCAGCCCCAATGACACGTTCATTTCCCATGAGAGTGAAAGTAACTTATACCCCACAGGATCAGTCACCACCTTAGCATTTTTCAACAATCTGACTTGGAAATCAGATACACTAATGTGATCTGGAGCTTGGGGCTTCTGAAAGGCAGCAATAGACCTTACTAAGTCACCATGCTTCCTTCATTAATGAATAAACTGCCAAATTTGAAAAGCAATAATTAACTTGTTGCCTGCAACTTTATGGATAGCAAATGAAATTACAGCTGAAACACGTTGCTGCAAAAGCTTTCATCCTCAATCTGGAAATTTCTCAGTCACTGACAGAAAGGGTCTCACACTGCAAGGTTTGCACTGCTCATCTACTGCTGCTGGAAGGCAGCAGTAAGATTTATTTCCATCTTAAAAAGAATAGCAGTTATGACTATGAAGTGCCCGCTCCCCGAGAAAGCTGCTGACCTACCTCGCAGTGGTAACATTCCACGTGGTAATCCTTGTCCATGGACACAACCCGAATGGTCTCATCAGACCCCTGTGCACATTTGAGCAAAGCAGAAATTACAAAGGATTACAGCAGGATCAGACACATGCACTTTGTAGATTGCTTCCTGCAACAGAATGAATGTTGAGGAAATGCATTTGGGCAGCTGGTTGGAGACCACAGATAAATCCTGCCACTTGCAGTTATTTTTACAGTTAATAATAAATATTTTTACAGAGGATATCTGCAGTCAGTATCGACTGACTGCAGTTATCCTCTAAAATGTGACACCGGAAATGTAAAAATGTTCCCTGTTTAACAGTAACATCTATCAGAAATCACATATTAATCACTAGGTAATTTCAATAGAACACATTTTTCAGCATTTTAAATTAGTTTTGCCCAAGATTCATCTCCTCCAAGTATTAAAATGAGTTACATTTAGGAGTACCACCAGCATCTATTGACATAAAGGAAAATTCTCCTGAACATAAAACTAGCAGCAGCATAATCCTGCAGGAGATGAAAAAAGCAGCCTGACCAAGGAAGAAGAAGGTTCATTACTGAACAAAAGAAGGGTCACATTTCAAGAACAGTGCATGAACTTAGATCAAAGGGTTGCACTCCAGAGGAAGCGACCATCTCTCCCCATCCACAAGCACATTCGTCTTGACACAGGGTCAAGTGTGAAAGAGAGCAAGGCCTGACACTCCTCCCCTGAGGGGATATGGAATAAAAGGCTCTCACCTCAGAGGGCAGAATGGGAAGTCCACATGCTGCACACTTTGGAGCTAAAACTCTGGAAGAACAACAAGGAATTGAAGGCAAGTTATGGATCAACACAAACAGAGAGGACTGTATGTTCTCAGTGATAACATGAAAAGCTTCAGCTGTAAATAACTTACCCACAGGAAAACTTTGTTTCCCAAGATCATAAATTCATTTTAGCATTGATTTTAAGTAATGCTTGGCACATGTTGCTCAATCAGGCAAAAAGAGTATACTTTACACTTAGTGCCAGAAAAAATACAAAATTCCCTATAAAATTCTTGGCTGCTACTGAGAGATTTGGAAAAGAAAATGAGGAGGAACTGAGGAGGACTGTCCCCAGAAAAATACATTGAAAGAAGTGGCAGCCTCAGGGCAGGAAACTTCTGAGAAAACACCACATGACTGTACAGCTTCTTAAGGCCTTATAACAGAATAATTACTTAAATTAAATTGCAGGAAAATATGCATAATTTCAGAATAACGATGGCATACAAGGGCACTAATCTTGATTGTAACAACTCTAATTCTGGCACAACACTGAAGAGCTCCAAGGGCTGCCTGAGTAACACTTAATACTCTCCCTTCTCAGAAAATGGAGCAAGGACCAAAGCAAGCCAGAAGGACATACAAAGTGTGTGCAGCTCTAATGTCATAACTACCAGCCAAGAGCACAGCCATTTTATTTTACTGTCTAAATAAGAAGTGATTTTGAAAGTGGATTTATCAGTTGTTTAATTTAGAACTGGGTAAAAGTTTTGCTTTGCAGGTTCAGTGGTGATTCTTTAAAAGTCAAATTCAGCCCTTCAACTACTCAAAAAGTAAATCACATTGATTTCCACAGGCATTCACAGGCTTGCCTTAAAGCAGACTAATTTTGCACATCACTGAACACTTCAGGAGCACTATTTCTCACTGTCTCTGCTTTGCAGAAGGGGCATCTGAAGCCCAGAGGTTATTTGACTTCATCAGAGTTACACAGGAGTCAACAGCTGGATAAGAGGAGAGGGGAGGAATTTCTAGGGTCTAGCCCCATCCTCAAAATTCTAACCCTGTTGCTATTTTACTAATCTGCACTCCTAACTTGCTGAAAAGCTAAATTAGAGGCTTGTTGCTTGGAACATCTCTGCTGTTTATTTTGCCCTTACTTGTGGTAATCTCTGACACAGTAGATTTTGTTTTCAGAGTCTACAGTGAATGGCACACCATCCAGACACTCGTTGCAGATGACGCATCGGAAGCAGCCCGGATGATATGATTTCCCTAGAGCCTGCAGGATCTGCAACAGAGCAGGAGAGAGGAAAAATGCACATGAAGAGCCAATAAAGATGAAAATAGTAAACACACAGCTTTACACCAGATAATGCTGCATATTCATCAGCAGGGCTGTGTCTTTTTTCCCCCATCTCATCTGAAAAATCAGTTAACAAGGATGGAAAGGGCAGCTGGAATCAATATATAGCACCTGGTTCCAGAAATATTGATTATTAGCGTGGGTAAGAAAACAATTTAGAGACTCAGTCAAGGTATTTAGCATGACAAAGGAGAGAAAATAATTTCTGAAGTCAACAGGCAGAGAATACTTATCAAGATCAAAAGGCAAGATGTACCAGCCGAACAAAGGAAATATATTTTTATATTCTCCATGAGAAGTTGGAAGTAATATTATTGCTAGGTTTTCGTAATTCCTTAGGTATTGAAGGGCTTTGTACTCGCTTTGTACTGGCTTTCTAATTAGCACAGACTATGGAAACTGTGTTGAACTCAACAGCTGCAATTCACTACCTGGAATACCACGGTCAGTAGAAGGATCAGACTTCTGAGTACGAAACAGCTTTTCCAATTGTAATGCTTCCCAGTGTAAGCAGGCAAACAAAGACAATTAATGATAAGCATTAGAAAATGCTGGGAGGTATGCTGTGAACCAGAAATTCCTAATTTCTTTGCCTCAGCTGTAGTCTTACACCACCAGCTATACTGGTCTCCCTCTGAATGTCCTACAACTGAATGCTGACCCCCCAAGCGTCCCCCACCCCATGCACATCTGGAATGGATGGTACCTGCTGTAGGCTAATCCTGCTTCACAGATCTGAACTCTGAGGTCTGGATCACACACTGTAGGTCAAACCTGCTCCCCAGAGTATCAGTACCCACAGAAAATGACAAGGAAGTGACTTCATCCAGAAGACACATGGGAAGCCACAGCTTGAGTGCAGGAAAGAGAGGCTGAGAGAGCTGCACTGATGCCTCACAGCAAGGGAGCACTGCAGAGCCACGACACTGCTGAGCAGGAAGCATCAACAGGATTACAAATAACACTGTCCAGGGAAGCCCAAAAAGGGATGAAAGAGCTGGAGGCTCTGCTTTTCAACACCCACTGAAAACAGGCAGAGCTGTGTCTCTGCACCACGTACAGTAGCATGCCAGCTTCACTTGAAAAAACTCAACAAAAGGCTCAGAGGATTGTCCTTCTGATACCAGTCTCACACTAGGCAAACTACCACATGACAACAGACAGTATTGGGTATGAATATATTTTTCTTTTGATGCATTCTTCTAAAAAGCTGTGGGAGTTTTTTCTCCTTAAGCGACTGTCACTTACCATGTCCATTATCAAATGACCACAAATGAAACACCTGTCAGCTGACTGCTGGAAACCGGAATACTGCAAGGACAAAAAAGAATTCACTTAAAATTTCACAAGGCCACTCAAGCACAAACAACAGTGTACTGTGGAGTGTTATTTGCATATTTGTTTGCATAGGTCCTTTTTCTGTGCTCCTTACACAGAAAAGCTAAACTTTCCAATGCTTTTTTCATTATATAAAGGTTTGGATGGGTTTCCAGAGGATATAAATAAAGACACCAGACTGCCCAGTTTCAGAAAGAGTACAAATTCCTGTAACTTCCAAGTCCAAAATTTAACTTTAATTTAAAGTACAAAAATAAATACCATAAATACACATGCAAATAAGGCAGTTACTAATAAGACTTATTACATGCTTATTTGACCACATAAATCTACAAGGCAGGAACCTACTTGTGTTTATCACATATTCATGCCACAATATCTGTATATATAGGCCTGGAAAGCCAAATTTTTCTTTGGTTACATGATTATAATTCTGTTGAAGCTTCTCTGAGGTCAGTGGTATTGTCCCAGCTCCTTGTTAGGATAGCAATCAAGTCTGGCCCAGGGCAACGTTTTTGCTGTTTTTGCTGAGATCTATTGGTAAGGAACTGTCTGTCGTGTCCACAACATGCACCTTGGGCACAGCACATCATCTGTCTGAATGATGGAAATGCAAACTTGGAAAATAAAATATTTTAGGTGTATTTAATCAATCTTTTTATTTTCAGCCCGTGTAGAACATACTGATGAGAACAAAGAAGATGAACTTACCTCTCTCTGACAGAAATCACTAGGCTTCACCAATAAGTAGGCAAAAATGGCTTTGTCAAGTCTCAAGGAAGGCTTAATCTACCAGGACTCAGGGGAAGAAGGGTGTGTGGCTTTTTATCTGCACCAGCCAAGGAGAGGGCTGTGGGGTTGCTTCATGCTTAGGTACCCTCATACAAAATCCATTGAGGACAACAGAAAGATATCCATTAAGATATCCATTAGGTGAAAAGGGAAATTCACCCATTCATTCTTCTGTAGCTATTCATCTCACTCCTGCCTCCACAGTATGGCCATGGAGACAATGCTTTGAAGGAGACATCACAACAGATTATGGCTTCAGCTAGAGGCTCTGTGCCACAAAACCATGCCCTCTCACTCAACTACTTCCAGCACCACACGTGGGCAGCCACTGTGGCTGGGGCTGGCCCTAGGTAAATGTTGGAGCAGAAGGGGCAGGCAGGATGCTGGACCAGAAGCATGTGAAACACAGGCAAAGCTGACAGGCAGAAAGGCTGTGTGTCTGCTGGCAACCCTGAGATGTCTCATTACAAGAGTCAACTGGGTGCTTACCAGGAAGTCTTCTTCACAGAACACCTTTCCATTGACAAAATAAAAGGCTTTTCCTCTCAGCTTTCGACCTAAGGGAAAACAAAACCGAGATAACAAAAAGGTCAGCAGAGAGCAGGGAGAAAATGTGAGCAAAACCTGACTGCCGAGAAGCAAACAACAATGAAGACATCGAAGGACAGCTGTCACACAGCTGGAAAAGAGCACCCAACTCCAGCACATGTCTTCCCAGACTCCAGCCCACCAAACCTTCTTCCACTGGTGGTTGCTGGTGAATGCCAGTTGGTGGATCTGGACAAAAGTCCCACCTCTGGGCAGGAGGTGGTAGCTTTGCAAGCCTGGACCACATCCTGGCAGATTACTGTGCGTGTTGTAACTCTGGGAAGAGTAAGTGAGGATACACTGACTCATGCTGGAAAACACCCCAGGAAAGGAGCAAGAAGGAAAGAAGAAAGGGCATACAGAGAGTAACCCACACTTGACTTAATTCCTCAAAATGTCACAACCTTGCTGTTTTGCTATGAGCAGCAGCTGCCAGACAAGGCACTGCAATACCCGAGCACCCACTCTGCCCCACCAGAGCACTCAACAGGCTTCTCTGCTACCTACCAGCACATTTGTTACTACAGCTGCCAACAAAAAGCTTCGAAACTATTAAAAAAAATTTTTTTAGAAAATCCGAATGTCATAATCGAGACAAGATGACAACGTTTTTCCAAGAAAGGACTCTACATATGGAGAAGATTTGTATTTACTGCAGCTTTTGTGTTTATGCCTCTCATTCACCGTCTGTTTTCAGTTCCATGTAATCATGGCAATGTTTGCTCAGGCTGCCAGCACTCCTAAAGGCCCTGCATTCCCCCAAGAAAAAATGGCTAGGTTTTGTTTGTTTATAAAAAGCTGCTCCTACCTCTTTGCAGCCTGGTTTCCTTATTGAGCCCAGGGTTTGAAATACAAGCCTGGCACTGGAAAGGTTCTGCACTGGAGCCCCAAGCCTGTGCCAGGAGACAGTGCCCAGGGCAGGGGGAGCAGCCCTGCCTGGGCACAGCTGGAGCAGGACCTGCTGCAGGCTGGTTTTGGACACCTACCAGGCACTGCTGGAAGGAAATTGGGTCTGAGACTCTGGGACCCAGAAGCCTCCTGCTTAACGTGCTGAATGTGGCCAGTATCATTAAAAAAGTGATTGTCAGCTGCTGGGTGTATAAATGTAAACAACACACGGGACTGGTCTGGGGATCACTTTATGGTATGCACCTACCCAGCAGACTTCAGCGAAGAACCGTGCTGGCTGCAAGGCTTTAGGAAAAGCAGGAAGCCAAGTAAACCCACTTGAAGAAACTACAATCTTTACAGTCTCCTGCATACACCAGAGGGCACCCTCAGGCTGGGAAACAACTCCCGCTACCCATTTCTTCCTCTGCTGCTCTCTGCTTCTCCCTGCCCACTTCTGGGATGGACTTCTCCCAGTGTCTCTTCGAGGTGAGGAAGCACTTTCTTATCATACAATTAGGAAGGCAACATACAGGAAAAGCTCACTTCCCCAGGCTGCACTGGGAACTGTCCCAGTGGAACACCTTGAGAAATGGAGATGCTCCAGGGAAGCTCCAAAGTTTTGCCAGTGAATTGAGGCAGACCAGCATTTCATCAGCAGTGCCCTGCCAAGGTCTCAGGCAGCAAGGCAGGTGGAGGACAGGGCACTGTGCTTTCTCAAGGAATGAGCCCCGGTTTGCGTGTGCAGGAGCTTAATGGTTAAACTGTGGGCATTGCTCAGCTCTGTGTTTACTGGACCAGTGCAGGAGCCTAAAGCACATGGCCCCATCATATTCACTGTCCCCCAATCTCTCCTAATCCCTGCTAGGGACAACTATGCAACCTGGAGGTCAGATATAACCCAGGGCAGCAGCCCATCCTTGCACCAATGCAGACATGGAAGAAAACCGGACAAATCCGAAAGCATCCCACTCTGGTTTTTCTGATTTTGCTGAAACCGAAACAGGACCCAGAGTTCAAAACAGAAAATATCTAATCTGGGACATGTAATCTTTGCGGCTCATAACCCAGGGTGTGTATTTGCATGATAACTCCACCACATGTAATCTTTGTGGCTCCTAACCCAGGGTGTGTACTTGTATGATAACCCCACCTGTGTGCCTGCCTGTCCACAGGTAAGCCTGGCATGCTCACCAGCAGCTCTACAGTCACAGTGTCTGAGGAGGGACAGGAGAGGCATGGGAATACCTGAGATTTGCAGCACCTTTGTCAAAGGGTGGTCCTAAGCAAGTTAAAAACAAGCCTAATGCAGCAAGAAGTACTCTTGAAAATCTCCCACTGATTGAAATACGACACTGGGATTTAGCACTCCTAAAAATGAAAAACAAACAAAAAATATTTAACTTTGGTTTTAAATTACATGATAGTGAGGGCTCCAGTTCAGTGCAACAGGCAGGTGCCCAAGTGACTTTCCCACTTGCGTGCAATGTGTCTCCTTAAAGACAAGCTGACAGTGGTGAGGAAAAACATACACATGGGGCCATGCAACGAGGAAATGCTTCTTTGGATGAAGGCCCTCGCCTGGTGCATGAACAGCAGCCATTCCAACAGAAGGGATGAGGTTTGGATTGCTGCCACGACGTCATTCTTCCATGGTGACAAAAAAAGCATTTACCAGCCATTCTGCATCCAGTGTATTTTTAACACGGTGACATTAGCAGGTTAAGATTGATGGCAACAGACCTTCAGTGAAGGTGCCACAGCCAGTGTGCTATGTCTGGGCTTCTGCTGCAAGCTCATTCAGCAGAGGGATAAACCCCTTTATAAAGGATTCATAATCTGGCCATGGGCATTTTATGAGTCCCTGAAGAAGAGCTGCTGACACCAAGAGCACTTTGAGGCAGGACAGGGATGATTTAATCATGTTTTTTAGGGAAGAGGTGAGCATATTAACTATTTTTAGCTCTCTATTACTCTCTTTAAGCTCCTGGCAGAAACGTAAAAGGAAATTAGCAAAACCCGCAAGTACCAGGTGCTCCTGCAGCCACCGTGGGAGTGGTTCATGCAAACACAGCCCATTTCCTCCTCTGCTGCTCTCAGCTTCTCCCTGCCCACTTCTGGGATGGACTTCTCCCAGTACCTCTTCAAGATGAGGAAGCACTTTCTCATCGTACAATTGGGAAGGGAAGATGCAGGAAAAGCTCGCTTCCCCAGGCTGCACTGGGGACTGTCCCGGTGGAGCTGGGATGTTCTTGCTGCAGCCACACCAGTAAAAGCAACAGCACTGGGACTGCCCCGCAGTGCAGAGCAGGGCAGCAGTGCCTTCTGTCCCTGCACTGAGCTCCCTGACATGGGGTAGTGCCTTAAACTAAACCAGTCCCTCTCAAAAGCGATACTTCTGACTGGGCCCGCAGAGGCTGGCACAGGTGTCACTGGAGCATGAAGATGCTGTTTTATTTTCACCAAAAGGAAGGACTGAGAAGTAAAATGGCATATAAGGAATCACTTGTTGATAACTGCCTATTTTCAATATGCATCATGAAGAAATATCCTTTGATAAACCCAGGAATATTTAATGCATGGCTTGCTGCTTTCAGGATCAATTGTGCTACTAGTCTTATGCTGCTGGCTCCTGACTGTATTTCACTTTCACTTCACCCTGAATTTAGCTAATCTCACACCTGAAAAGATTCAGACAATTAAAATTCTTTGGCATTTCAACCTTACTGTCTTCACTTGTTACAAGGTATCTTGTTCATTTCTCTGACAGGAAGTTTGAGCCCTGAGCTTTTATGTGCTGCTCATCCCTCACACGTATGTCTAATCTGTTTAGCTGTGGGACCTTCAGGATGACCTCGAGGTCATTTCAGCACCAATTTCAAAATATTTCAAGCTTAGTCACTAGTGCCTTTGTGCTAAAATAAACACACTTTGCTTAGCAGCTGATAATAGGCATACCATCAGGCTGCACTCCCAGGATGCCAGTGCTTTTGTCCACCGTTTTCGCAAATGATGGCTCTCTCCTTTTGAAGTTCATGCAGAGAGAGTTTTATGAGGGACTTGCAATGTCCCTGGCAAGGAGGATCCTGGGAGATGCATCATTTGTTTGCTGGGGAGCTGGACTCGACTTTCTCTTTTGAAGTTGCTTTTCCATTATTTATGAAAAGGACAGTGGCGGTCACAAACCTCCATTAAAAGACAAGAGATAGCTCGTGATACATACAATGGAAAAGGGCCATGTCTGGATCCCAGGGCTCTATGGGGATGCATGACCAGGATTGCTGCATTGCTGGAAAGGCAATGTGTGGACTTCACTTGTCACTTATCTAAGCACCATGGAACTCCCTGTGGTATCTGCACAGCAAATGGGCAAAAATCACTGCTGACTGGCAGCTACTCCTGGGTCCCTTCCACGCTGACAGCCCTGGGCCTCTGCCATTACAAAGATCAGTGCTTTTTAGAGTACCACAGCTGTAAAACAAATTTGGATATGTGATTACTGATGGCAGGTTAAATTCAAAAGGATTTTATTTTCTGGGTTCATTGGATGTAACCTTCTGACAAGCAGGACAGCAGGTTGGAAACACCATCAGCCTGGCTGCTAAGGATCAAAGGAAGCTCTACTCAGTCCTGGGTGGCTCCGGCTCAAGCTGCAGTCCTTCCCCCAGTTTCCATTCTCCCCATGGAAATCTGCAAGGAGATTTGGATTAAAGAACCTACTCTGATCCATGCACACCCTTCAGGCAGTAAATTGGGTACAGGCAGAGCCCAAGGACCTTGGCTCCTCCCAACCACTCAAAAGTCCCTGCTCCCCACAGCACAGGAGCCCCCCCATCCCCAGGCAGCACGTGTGTTTTGGGAGCCCTCTGTGGACACTGCTGACAGGCAGTATGGTGCCCTACCCTGTGCAGCAGACTAGGTCAGGCATCAGAGAGTTCTGCTTAATTTCTGCCATCTGTCCCATTTATGTTGGCCACCATTAAAGATGGGTGCAGCACTGAGGCTGACACAGAAGCGTCAATATTTCCAATCTGCTCTAGAATTGGGCCTGCATGAAAGGGTCACTTCAATGCCTGTACATCCTCCAAATCAGGTAAATGGCACACATCCCAGGGCAGACCAAAATCTTGCTGAAACCATGGGCAGGAGGATAGGATATCTCTGAGAAGAAACTGCTAGGACACAGTAACTCCATTACCATGTAAGTTGTTCAGTTTCTCTCAACTCCACCAGTGGTATGTTAACATTGCATGTGCTCTCACCATACATGAGGCAGTAGGAAAAAAACCAAACAAACCCAAGCAAAAAACCCTCAAAACTCTGAGAAAATGATCTGCTGCCTGAAAGCCAAAAACATGCTCTGGCACATGGAAGAAAGATAAGCAAGAAAGATAAGCTGCCTCTAAGGGCACCACAGGTGCGGGCAGAAATGGATCCCCAGAGGAAAACACTGCAAAACCACAGCACACCACACAAATGAGCAACACCTCTCCTTTGCTGATGGCATACCAGTGCAAGAAGATATTCAAGAGTTCTTCTTTTTAGGGAAAACCCGGAGAAGCATCAAAATTCAGAGGTAAAATACAGTCACCCTGGGATGAAGCAGTGCTTTTGATCCAGATGGTCCCTGCTCAGTAACTGGTTTCCATCCCAGTGCTCTGCCACTCTGCATCACTCTAGAGACTGCTGCCCTGTTCCCCAAAATGCACCAAAACAAGGTGGCTGTCAAGAGCTGGCCTCCCACCCTGTCACCCAGTGACTCATCGAAACACACAGAGCCTCAGAGGAGGAAGGAGGGGGAGGCAAACTCTGTGACCTCAGTGAATGTAACTGTCATTGAAAAGACATGAGAGAGTAATTTTTAAATTTCTCTGGTTATGAAAGGGGCCTCAGTGCTTACTGAGACACTACTCAGAAAATTACTCACAGGTATCATTAAAACATTGCAAGAAACCCACTAAGATCTTTACAGCACAAATTAATCCTATGCCTGTTCTTAATAGAAAACAGTACTTTGAAGATGACACTATAAAACAAAAAGACCAGAAAGACTGGAAATTCATTCCACTAAAGATTTCAACCTTTCTTTTCTCCTCACGTTGTCCTAATAATTTCAGACTTTCAGCCAGCACTAAAACACATGCAATTGACTGAAACCACTATTACATTGATAAATCCCTGACTGCATTCCCTTGTGTGAGCTGAACACCTGTATCTTTCCATCAAGGATATCTACTGAGGACACCTGATCCATGCCAAAGCCCCTTCAGGTCAGGTCCCATATCACTGCTGCCCTGAAATCTGGCCAGGAGAGGAACAAGTACTGTCACCTTACTGTAAAACCTGCCCTGGCTTTTCTCAGCTATAGCAAGCACTTCTTCTGACAAACAACAGGATTTTTCACCAGTGAGCTGAGACTGAAGACAGCAAAACATAACAAAAAACCCATAAAAACATAAAAAAGTCAGCAAGAACATAACAGCAAATTAGACTGAAACAGAAAAATGTGCTGATGAATTGCCTGTCCCCTAAACTGCACATCCAGACAACCTGAATATTTTTTGACACTACTTTTGCTAAAAAATTATATTGTTTACTATGCAGACTCTGGCATGATAATTTATTGAAGGGATCCTGAGGATGTGTTACTGGCAATGCTTTGCACTCTCCACTCTGAAGATCTGCACATTTCTCGAGAGAGTTGATTGGTGGGGTGGTTTTTATCCAATTATAGGCAGTAAGTCCTGTCTCCACTAGAAGAGATGGCAGTTTCTGCATCTGAAGATAACCATACACATCCATGTGGCTGCGGGGAAATTCACTTGGCAAGGCTGGCTATCCTGCTGTCTGGGATTAAGTCACATGTGCAGAAAAAGGTGACTTTCTGCTTGTAAAATTATTTAATGGTGCCAATAAAAACCATGGCATTCTTGTTCTAGGAGTTACATACTAATACAGGACTTGTTTATTCAACATAATTAGCCCAAAGACACCAAGAGTTGCACTGCTCTAAGTAGCCATGCTTTATAATCACTGCAGCAAGACTAATTAGCCCAAGCAGAGAGCTATGCTTGTGGAAAATACTGCTTTGGTATCTTATCTACCTAGCTTAGTAAATGACCCTTGATACCTCTAAACACAACTGTATTTTGAAATATTAAATAAAAAAACATATATACACAGAAGGTGGCAAGAAGCAGCCAGCTCGTGTGATTTCAAAGTCACTGGAACAGCAGCCTGTTAACCCCTACACTGAGATCAGTATCAATCTGACTTTGCAAAAACAGAGAAGAAAAATAAGATAATGCAGTGATGTCGACATGTCAAAGATTGAATTCTGTAATCTAGCAAAGCATGCAAGGTTTCCAACTCTTTGCAGTAAGTAGCCAAAATCTGGTCCTTATTTTGGCCCTCGTGTTGTAGTTCAACATCAAACCCTCCTTCAAATCACCTTGCAATCAGTTCTTTCTTTCTGACTTCCTTCCTCGCCTACTGATTTCCTTCACAGCCATCTCTAACGCTTCCCTTGCACTTTTTTAGCTTTCAGATTTCCTCTGAGGACCAAGTGGCTCAAGTGCAAGACCCTTCTGCTATAAATTACACTGCTAGCAGAGCAAAAAAGGTCTGTTTTCCAGGCAACCTGTGGCATTTGGATATAAGCTGGGCTGAATCCTGAAGAAAACACTGAAACACTAAAACTAAAACAGCAGGTTAGAGTGATACTGTCTAGTTAAATGTATATAATTTATAAGGTCTCCTTACTATCTAAATAGTAAATATCAACATCTGGAGACACATGTATCTTTTGTACTCTGAGGAGGTATAAAGTAGTAATTTAATTTAAATGGTTAATGTGTAACAAACTGTTTGATAGCTACAACTGTTCGTCCAACAAGCTGCAAAACCCCCCCCCCCCAAACCCCAAGGCGGAAACTAACACCTTGAGCATGCAGGAAATAGCTCAAGGCGTTTGGAGGCCTTTTTTTTTTGTAACCTACTTTCATGGCCCTCCTGTAAAGCAAATATCATTTATTATTAATCCTGCAGAAAGAGCCTGAAGTTTTTTTCCTCTCCCTCTCTGAAAAAGGCTGCCTTGTTTGTGCCTCTGCTCTGTAACAAACAAGAAGATAAATGAGACATTTATGCCAAAGTAATAATTCTAAATCTGTTGGTTTGACCTCTAAGCCAAATTTTCTGCATTACATGCCATTGGCTCAGATAAGACAGTACATTTTTTTCCTGCCAACTGAACCCTGTAGCATATGCACAGCCCTGTTCAACAAATTGGTCTATCATTTATCTCTGAACATAAGTGTATTGGGAAGCAGAGGGCAAAGGAAATTTGGCACTATGAGGTATCATCCCCTACATAACCCCTTGCTTCTTAGGCCCTCTTGATTTTTTCTGTCGGGGAAACCAGTGCACGTTTGGACACAAATCCAGCTAGGAGCAAAATTAGAAATCCTTGCTAAAATGAAAACAGCAGGACAGTGGTTATAAATATCTAGAGGACAATATGCTTTACCTTAATAGGTAATTTTGCATATTTTATTTATTGGAGTGGGGGATATTCAGTGTTCCACCAGAGCAGAAATTTTAGTATTGAAATCATGAGCAACCTTGACTTTTCCAAAGTCAAGTTTGTACTGGATGGTGTCCAAGATGAACTCCACTTGACCTTAAAAGCACTACTTACTTTTCAACTAGAAACCAGAGTTTCCACATAGGCTGCTCAAGATGTGCTTTGCAGCTAGACAGACAACACCATCCAAATAAATATTTATTTTTCTGGCAGATAAAATGGTCTCATCACATTTACTGCAGTGACACAGGTGACAGAAAGGCTGCAGAGGGGCATGTGTCCTCTCTGGCTGAATGACAGAGTGCGTGCCCTTTATCCCCATAGCAGCTGATGGTCTGTGGGGCCGGGAAATTACTTTGGGCTGCGAAAGGGAGGATTCCCCTCGAGGAGGTTTCCTTCCTGAGTGCAGGGCAGGAGGGTATGTACCTCCCCAGGCAGCATCAGGCAGGCAGCCACAGTGCAGGGGTTTGATAACTCAGAAAGTCAGCCCAGCACAGGCCGGGCCGCAAAGCCCCGGAGCAAGTGACTGGTGCATGAAGGCGCTGCAGACCACAGGGCAGTGCAGGAAACCACCCCCTGCACTGAAGGATTTCTTGCAAACCTTGCTGCTCATAGAAGTCTGTGCACATGAGGGAAAACACCACTACTGTGGGGGCCTCCCTCTGGCACCACTCTTTTTGGAGTGCTGGGAATCCCATGCCACCACACTCCTTCCCCTCCATCCATCCATGCCATATTGCCAGTTTCCACTGCCTCCAGTTTCCATTTTAGTGCAGCCACTGCCACAATGGGAAGGACTTGAGCTTTCATGATTACTCTTCCAAATGTAACAAGCTGATTTATGTTCTCACTTATATGCCCATGACTTGCGTTCCCCTTTTTTATGTTGTTTTGAAATACAGTATTTTCTACTGAGTGAAATATCCTTACTGCTCCCACACCCCTTGCTTTCCCCCCTCCCCCATCATTTTCACTAGCCTTGTTTTTTAATTTTACTTTCAGTTTGAAACCCTTTGCCCCAGCACATCTACTCAGCACATTTCTCAGTTGCAGCCTGGGTAAGAGAGAAAATGGGCTTCATTTTGCTAAACTTGGCTTCTTTCCACCTAAGCCTCACCTGACATCCACACCTTTTCATCCTGCACTGGAAACGTTTGGAAAGGGTTGACTTTTAGAATAAGCAGCAAATAGCTATTCTTTCAACCCTCACCAACCCACCTCATTAGAAATGGAATTAAACTAATTTTTAACCAAACACAGACAAACAAACACATAACCACAGATACCTCTGCAACCACAAGTACCGTTCTAGTGCTGGTCTCCAAATAAAGACTGTAAAATTCATTTTAAAAGGAGGATCTAAAGTGTTCCTTTCTAAAGCACCAGTTGCACGGTAGTAATTTTAGAAATTTAAGACAGCTCAAACCTGCTGCTGGATTATTTTTAACAGGAGCTTTGGGTGCAAGGGCAGTTCAGAGACTGCCTGGCCCTAGAGGGCGAGAGGTAACTGAAGCAAAGCCCTGGCTGCAGCCAGGAATCTCTCCATGGGAGAAGATTCATTAATTTCAAATTAATTTTTAAGAGAGGACAGAAGAGTAAGCTGCTGACTTCTGAGCCTCTAGGAAACTGCCACTATATGCAAAACCACTTTCTCTTTTCAGTTTTCCCATTTTCAGTCAGATGATGGTGAAATGCTCTACTAAAAACATAGGTGAGGGAGGGCAGCTGGTGTAGGACAGCTGGGAAATGGGCATACTTCAAGGCTCAGCTGTTATTAAAAAGCATATACATCTTTCTATATTTATTCCGACTTTACAGCTCCAAATAAAACACATGCAGTCCTGATGAGTTTACAACTCTAAATACAGCTCAGGAGGAAAAACCCTAAGCCTCATCTGGGAAAACCAAACTCATACATACAAAAGCAGAAGAAGATTATTATTTTTTCTGCCACCACATATTCAACTATAGTTCTAAAAATACACTAGCGCTGGAGTTAAACCTAACAAAACAGAAAAACCACTGTCTTACAAATACAGCCACGATTTAAAATCAAGTGGCCTGTTCTTCACTCCAGCTCCATCACAGACCTTCTCAAAAAGCTGCTTAGGAGGATCCATACATTGCTGTACGCCCCAGCAAGCTCCAGATGTGGGTCTGACAAGCGACCCACAGGGAGCTCAGCAGGGCCAGCTGAACTATTTACTCTGCTTCTTGGGTAGATTTCACAGGGCTCATCATTGCTGCTCCCAGCCTGATACCTCTCCACAGTAACCAGTTCCCTTCCTGCATAAACCATAAACCAAGCTGTCAGAGACATGCCCCTCATCTCAGGGCATGGCTGCATTTCTCTGGAGAAAGAGAGAGCAAGATGTGTAACCTGGGTCATTCATGCACCTAGATGCTTTGACTGGAGGTCTTTCAGAGGGTCAAAATGATTTTAGCAAGTAAAAGATAATTCTTGCAGCAAAAACACCGTCACTGGATTTACCATGCAGCAGCTTCATCTGAAAAGTAAAGCCTGCTGAGACAAAAAACATGCCAGCTAAGGCATACTCACTGCCACTTTGAAAAAATACTCTTGTAAGTAAGAAAATGTGGATATAACTGAGAGGCAGAGGAATGAAAACAACCATCCCCCATACCAGAAGCCCGGCACAACCCAAAATATTTTTTCTACATGCCTTGCAACAATCCATTCAAAAACAAACAGCAAGAACCACCACCAAGTCATATAACTGCAGCAGACTCCAGCTGGCAGATAGTTTAATAACTGCTTTCTTTTTTTCTCCCCTTTACACCAGAAAAATGTTAATCCCAAAGAGTTTGCTGCAGGGCCTGGCACCAGTGTCAGACCAGGCCAGGGATACTCACTGCAGGCTCCACAGGTGAAGCAGCTGTCATGGTAGAGGTTGCCCATGGCCTGGCAAGCCTGGTTTGCTCCATACACGCCCTTGCTGCACTTCACACAGGTACCTGGAAGAGAGAAGAGGGAGACAGAGGTCACAAGCGGGACCTGGGGGGATGGCTGGGGTCACTGGTTGGGTGACAACACATGTAGCTCATCATGGTGGCTGAACAGCTTAGGACCAAGTGGTTCACTGAAGCCACAAGATGTAGGTGACATCACCATCACCTGCCCTGAGAGATGCTGTTAACAGTGGTCATGACGGTCATCAAACCTCCAGGGTGAAAGACTTTTGCAAAAGAATAAACTGCAAAAGAACAGTCCTGTCCGGGTGCAGTGACATCTCCTTCCTTCTCCCATCCTTCCTGACAACCTTTATATGTATCTAAACCTGCTTAAGGACCCTCACAAAAGCAGTGAGGATTAATGAGCGGTGCTCAGACCAGCAGTTTCTGCCACTTACTGTATAAGATAAGCTTGTTGGTTGCAACTGAGGTGAGGAAAACACGGATCTTCACTTAGGAGTGAATCATCCATTTCAGACCCCAGTTGTGCCTGCTGAAGGCCCTAATGATTTCCCAACAAAACAGAGCTAGACTACCTGACACCTACCTCTCTTACCGAGGAAAATGGCACATCAAGCCACTTTACTTACTTCAGGCATTACCCTGTGATTGTGACAGGCTGTTTTTAAAGTAGCATCACCCTTGAACTACCTCTAAATGAGAAACTTGAACCTCTGTTTAAGCAAATAAATAAGGGACAGTGTGAAGGAAAAACAGATGATGTGTTTCTGTCTCTGGTCTGTAGTGACTCCGATGTGACTTCACCTCCTCTCCTTGCACCACTATCCTGTCCCATTCATTCTGGCTCTTAAAATGCCTGGTCAAGGGACTGTCAGTCACACCTTGCTCCTACTGGCCCAGGAGGAGGGACAGCATCATCTTGGTGGAGATCCTTAGTTATGCTAAGGTTGGTAAACAAATCTTCACCTCTTTTGGGGCACTGCAAGCTCCAGAGCAATTGGAAAAGTCTGGAGAAAGTTAGGAAGAAGTCCACTGTGCTTATGACAGTGCTGAAAAGTAACTCAACTCTGACAGCACCAGGCTTGCACTGCCAGGGTGGGTAACAATTTCTTCCTGCAGCTGATAGCCATGGCCGTCAGTTTTCACACTCCATGGATAAAACCACTTGGGAGTCCCTTGCAGTAGCATACACATGGCTGCTGAAAAGCTGACACTTGGTTTTTGCAGAGCAGACCTGGCTCTCCGTGCTGCAGCTGCCTGTGTGCATTCAACCAGCACGCTGAAAGCTGTCCCAGCGCTGTGCCAAGCCCCGCTGCACTCAGAGCCAGAGTCCAAACTGACACAAACCTGGAGAGAAGGCTGCAAGGAATAATTAGTTACTTTGTTTTGTCCAAATCCAACTCGAACTGAAATGCTCGCTTGGCTATGGGCCCACCCCAGCACTCAGGCTGGCACCAAGCGAGCAAAATTTCTGGTTCTTTTTGAACTGAGCAAGTTTATCTCATTTATTGAAAGAAACATTTTAAGAAAGATAAATTGTACAGGCATTAGAAAAAAGGTTAAACAAAAAGGTCAAGGCAGAGATAATAAAAAGTTGGCTTTTCAAATGGATGTGCTCTCCCAGGAACGTGCACATTCAGTGGCAGCCTGAGTTTCTGTGCAATGATCTGACACAAGAGCTAACGACTCAAAATTCCCTCTTGACTACAGG
>NW_008238330.1:8654106-8662985 GCF_000691975.1 Corvus brachyrhynchos
AGGAATGCCAAGCAGAAAGTTTCGAGAGCAGAAAACCTGCCAATTTTCCACGACACCCACCAGGCTTTCCACAAAGCCGACATATTTATTGCACTGCAAGCTCTGCATTTTCCCCTTCTCCGTGCCAATGAGCGGCTGCTCCAGAAAACTTCACCAGCATGCTCCGATTTCCTCCTTTCCACAAAGCAGCCGGGTGAACCCTGACTGTGGATGAGCAGCAAGAAGAAGCAGGAGGCAGAAGGCACAGCAGCTGAGTGCAGGCACAGCACCCAGTAAAGATGCTGGCAGGCGTAAGCCACTATTAAGTACGCTAAAGCAAACCCCATGGAGGGCAGAAATTGCCTCTACCATGTCCTGTCTATCCCATCACGCTTCAGAGCGTAGGCATTGCCCCTCTGGGTTCCCCAACAGGACTGATCCTGCATGAACTGTCAAGGCTCCTGCATCTGTACCAAAACCTTCCTCCACCTCCCACTCTTCGACCACCCTGACCACCTTGCCACCTTTCTTTCAGTCCATGATCCATTTCACCACCTGATTAAAACCCTTTTACCCACTTCTTTCAATATTTAGGCCCCTAAAACATGGAAAATAAAGTCATGGAATGAAAGGGCTTTTAAAATAAAGACAATGTTTTCTATAAAAACTGTAATGTGCTAAATTACTCAACTATGTAATAACCAGACATGCTATAAATATTCATACATATCCTGTGCCAAGGTTGACAATTGAAAAATGGCATTATGGCACATCTGAATCTAGTTTATGTTCTTACATGTATCTGCTAAATCTTACTTGAAAGCCTACTAAATCTCAGTAGCAAGTGAAAGTACTCTCTAAATAAGTTTTGGCTTTTCCAGATATAATATTCTGAAGTATTTTAACCAACATACGTGAGCCTTCATCTCTAACTCGTAGCACACCTGTCCTGAAAGAGGGGGGGAAAAAAAGTGATTTTTATTGGCTTTTCCTTTCCACTTTTTTCCCCATTCACTCCCTGCTGTCACAATGAACCTGATCTTTTCGCTTAGGCTATGCAAGGAAAAAGCAAGGAAAAACCTGTTGCTGATGGCAGCCAGCCGCTGAGGTTGGCAGCACATGTGCAGAGCCAGCTGATGGAAGCCAGAGCAGCCAGGGCCACCTCCAACCCCATCCCACTGCAAAACGGGCTCTGCGCCCTGCTCCACGCCAGCTCCGACGGCTACTTCCCGAAACAGTGCTGACTGTGCTTTCTGCTGGTGTTAAAATGTCAGCAGCATCACTCCAGCCCCACATGCCACTGACACTAGTCAGCAATTCCGGGTAGTTTTCTTGGCATGGAGTGGCTTTTAGCAAAAACTTCTGTCCTCAGTGTGAAGCAGAGGGATCCTGAGCAGCCACAGTTCAGCAAGATCCCTGACCCCTGCGCTTGGTAACTTTGCCACTCGTTACAAGTGTTTATGCAAGCACCAATCCCAGCAGATATCCTCTCTGAAATTACGGTTTTTAACCTTAGGCAACATTATTAAGAAGAAATGACAGGTTTCTCTTTTACCACCAGGATGACAAACCCAAACCACCACACATGTACAGCACCACTAAATTCATGCCCGAGCGCACAGGCAGAATGGTAGCCAGATATGGGAAGGGGAAGAGATGGAAATTGCTGATTTCTGCTCAATTTCTGCCGGCAGGGCAGCCGGCCCTGGACAACAAAGAAATCTCTGTTCCCTTTTGCATCATGCAGCAAGCAACCGCCCGTGCTGCAGCTGAGAGTCTGAACAAAGGGACCTTTGGAACAGAGCTGGGACCGAAAACATGCCCTGTAAGCCACTTCCCAGCACTTGCCACACTCCAACTCAGCGCTGCAGACCAGAAGGGCTGTCACCAGGAGCAGCCTTGGCTCATGTGATCCAACAGGTTGGATGCAGACTTCTAGGGCTGCTGAAATGAAAGTGAACCCGGTACTCATTCTGAAATGTCAGTCCCACCCTCAAAATTCAACAAGTGCATTTCCATTTACCACCAGACTCAAAGGCCCTGGAGACATTTTTTCCTCCAAGTGCTGCTATTTCACACTCACCAGAAGGAGTTTAGTTACTTACTGTATCCAACTCACTAAAATTTCAACACAAGCCATGCTGAACAGCAGCATTTTCTGGGACTGGTTGGTATGATTTATTTCCAAATTTCAGACAACATCGATCTACAGACCAAGACCACAGTTCTTCCAGCAGCACCTCCCTTCTCAGCAACATACAGCACAGCCAAGCTTTCCAACACGTGCTCCTGGTTGGGTTTACTAATATTGTCACTTCATTTTGAATGGCCAAATGTGACAGTGCTTCAGTGGTGAGATTTCTCACCATGCCAATTTGGTCCCAAGTAAGAGGAATGCAGCAGCAGGATGATTCTGGTGGTGTGGGTCTGCATATGTGGCTAATCCAGAAACAGCAAGTCTGTCCTACCCTTCCACATACTCTGTGCAAGCCACATTGCCACAATGAGATTGATTGACTCTTCTCCATCAGATGTTACTGTTTTTTGCCCCCTCCTTACAGGAGGCTGGATTTATGCTGAAGAACCCCCAGCTGAACTTAGAAGAACCCCCCAGGAGTCTTTGCACCTCTGGTGTCATCATTCCCATCATCCCCCATGTGTCCACACATGCACACAGCTAATCCAGAAGTAGACCCTGATCCCTCTTGGCAGAAGGTGTACCTTCACAAGTGTCCTCGCCATTAGAACTCTGCTTGATACTCTGACAAGAGGACCCTGTGCAGGTACAGCTGCTGTGTTTCCAACCCACCTTTTTATCCCAGGAGAACCAAGCCCTCCACTTGCATACATGTGTTTCAAAGAATGTTTGCTGAGAAAAGCCTTCACCCTGTCATACACAATGAGATGCTTAGTTCTCCCGGTTTTACTTTAGAATTTCTCTGGAACATGAACCCACCTTCCCATGGCTCACCTTAATCAAGTAAATCCTACCTCAGACTCTAAATTACACACATTGCATGCCTTGCTACGCCACTTATCCGCTGCTGAGCAATAACTCTTGCTGGAGAGGTGATTTCAAGGAGATCTGGAGGCCTGGGTGAGACAGAGTGCCTGGAAAACCTGGCAGATTGGTTCCATTCATCACTGAGTAACTGGGTTGTCTGTACAAAGATGGACAGGTACTCCCTGCCCAAAGAATCACAGAGTCGGTAGACAAAGGTTTTCTGTACCCTTTTTCATGCCATGTTCTTGACCCCCAACCTTGCTGCAGACCTTCATGTACACA
Organism: Corvus brachyrhynchos; assembly: GCF_000691975.1. NCBI lineage: Eukaryota > Metazoa > Chordata > Aves > Passeriformes > Corvidae > Corvus > Corvus brachyrhynchos. The sequence continues at coordinate 8,657,372 of NW_008238330.1, forward strand.
CTGCCAGTGAAGGACAAAAATGCCATCAAACTCACGTCAGTGACATTTTAAGTACCTTATAGTGATGTCAGAGATTATGCCACATGAATGAGGCTCCTTATTCCTTTCAGTTCCCACTCCTACTGTATCCGGGCTGAAAGCCTGGTTGCTCCTCTGCCTCAACTCCTTGCTTTTTCTTTCCTTTTGGTAGACTTTTCCTTAGCTTGCAAACTCAGCTGAGCTCCCAAGAGGAAGGCAGGAGAAGCACATACTGCTGTAATCTTGAAGAGCCATATTTCAGGCCAATACTTATTTGCTTGGTTCCTTGCAGTGAGATAAGCTTTGCAATCTGTACACACCCACTACCAAGTGCCGTGATCCTTCCAGCTTTCCTCGTTCCACCAGGACCTGTCTCTCCCTGCCTCCCCTCCTCTCCGCTGCAGGCAGGTGTCTCCTTTCAGCTTTGGTACTCTCCCACGAGAAGGTAGCAAAGGATGCCTCTGCTCATTCTCAGTGGAAATGGCACTGTCATCATCATCCACAGACAAAACAGACTTGGAGGAACTTCCATTTTAATCAGAAATTCTCCACTTGTCAGCCCTGAGATTACCTTTGCTGCACACAAAGCATCCTGGTGCCCCGCCATCAGCAGGGCTCAGTAAAGTCCCTGGATGTGTACAGCCCCAAAGTTACATGAATTGAGGTTTCAGCAGTGGTGAAATGTTGCATATAGGTAAAACCTTATAAAATGAAGGCCTTGTTGCCTTTGTAAAATCATGGCTCAGGCCTGTTACTTTGGCTAAGTAGAAAAGGATTGTGGGAAAGAGACACATCTGAATTAGGGGTAGAAAAACATGCTGCGTGACCGTCGCATGCTCACATGGTGGTGTATGGTTTGTTATGCCTTAAAACTATGTAAACTGCTAACTGGCTAACTGCTTAAAAAGGCCTGGTTTTTGCAATAAACAAGCTCCCTCTTGCACCTGCCTGGAGACTCCGTGTTGTTTCATAGCCCAAGAGTGAAACACTAATTCCACTGTGCACTATGCTTCCAAAGAAGCTGGCCTTTGAGCTGCTCACACCCATTCAGAGGTGCTGGGATTCCAGGTCTCCACAGGGCTCAGCAGTTCAGCTACTGCTCTGCTTCTGCCAAGGGGAAAAAAATCTCCAGACTTGGCTATGAGATATTCTCTGCCTGACTGCTGGGAAGCATCCCAGCTTTTCACTGCAAAACAAGATGCCCAGGGCCCTCCTAAAACACCCGCAGCATATCAGCTCTGCTGTAAATAACAAGAAAGCCAGAATACAACACCTAACAAATATTTATGACATGAAAACTATTCATAAAAATGATTTTATAAAAAGCTCTTGGTAAGGGTGTAGCTAATCCTCATCAGGTGGAGATTTCCATCTAGCTGTATGAAAAAAAGCACTGGTAAAAACGTGACGCTACATGTTACACCTCTAAAAGCACCCATCTGTGCCTGCAAATTAACAGATGTCAAACCTCCCTGCAGACCGCAGCACATCTCAGCCTCGCCCCTCCTCTACCAAGTCACTTCCAGGCAGTGCAGGCAGATGCTCAGTTTGGTTGTGAATCTGCCTGGCTCTCACCTGAAAACTCATCAGACAAATTCAGTCCTTGGGATGGTGCTGCTTCACCTAATCCTAAACATTTGGGTAGTGCTAACAAAGGATTTGCAACTCGCCTGATCACTCCTATTTAATCTTCTGTATTGCCAAGGGGAGATGAAGGCTGATGCACCCAAAGGAACACCATGGAAAATCAATGGGATTTGGGCACCTCATTCCTGAATGTTCCCTGGAAATAATACACCAAAACCTAAATACATCCTAAGCTGGTTTCCAGTGACACCTCCCAGGGACATGGGGTCCCTTCTCTGCTGCATGAGAACCAGACTCTCTAGGGAGCAACTTCAGCTTTTCCTTCCCCAGGCAAAAGACCTGGGTGATACCTGAGACTCCCTATGTCCTCCTTGAGAGCCCACATAAATCAAGTCAGCACTTCAAAAGCCCTCTTGGAGAACAGAAATTCCTCCAGAGACATGTGCAGCCCATGCAGCTAACATGTAGGTTACTATTTAAGAAAAAAAAAAAAGGAAAAAAAAACAGAGAGAATTCTTGGCTTTGTTTGCTTCTTTCCTTTCACTTATTACACCTACTCAGAGCAGACAAAACCATTTTGCACAGCAAGTTGGTGCTGATAGATAAGACTGCTATTCCTCAGCACAGCATCCTACCTGTATTTTGCCTAGTCCCTGGCTTATCCTTTCCTAGGCTTTCATTTACAAGCACACGTTTTCACGTAGTGAAGGAGAAAGCAGTTCCTTTACTGTGATCAGAATTAATTGTTCATTATAAACATCTGGTCCTGACTGAGACAGACTGAAGGACAATATGTTAACTTGACAAACAGATCCATCTTCAAAAATATCCCCTTATTACAAAAGCAGCACACAAAATTAGGAGAACTGAAAACATTTTTTAAAAAATACATTGGTCACTTTTACGTTAGTCCTGGTTTCATTTCCTGGCTCTGATGAACTTCAAAGCTGCTGCAATAGACTTCCCTCCACTGAGGGAAAAGTCTGCAGCAAAACAAACTATTGATCCTTTTTATCACTATTGCATAAAAGTGTTCCTTTTACATCCTAAAGTTTGGTAGCTTGAGGGTAGGGCATAGCAAAAAATAATTGAGAAGACCAGCCATGCTCTTTATTCCTTCAAAGGACATAAGGTAACTGTGCAAAAAATGAAAATAAAAGTGAGAAAGAGGGGGAGAGGAGGAGGCCCAGAATTAAAATACTTCAATACTTGCTCCTTCATGTTCTGCCATGACTGCGTAATTTCTTTTTTTCCTCTCCCTCTCCGCCTTCCCAGATTTCTCAGACATTACACCCTGGTGCAAAATCTCCGGCCAGGAGGATGTCAAAACACCTCACTGGGGATCAGGCGGCCTCCGTGTCTCCTCCCTCCCTGGGGCTCACTGCTAACTCAGCCACCTGACCAGCCGGGCTCTCCGTGCTGCCAGAAATACTCCTGCTTCACTATGAATCTCCCACAGGACAAAAGCCTCCTCCTGCCTCGCATCCGTATTTTGAGACAAAAATGTAGAGGTAATCTAACCATCAGCTGTGCTCCTCCGCCTCCTCAGCCCGTCCCCAGGCACACTTTGGATGAGGTATGACCTAGCCGGCTTACATGCACTGTGAGAAGAAGACACGACAGGGTCTGTTGGAGAGACCCCTGACACCTCTCCAGTGGAGCTGAATGTCACCTCCAGAAAAACATTCCCATTTTTGAGCACCGCCTCCCACGAGTCTGCTGCCCCAGCCCCATCTCCATTATCAGCTCCTTGCCATGGCATTCAGCCCCCCGTCCCCCGACGAGGCTCCCTGAGCTCGTTCAAACCGCGCGCTTCCTGCACAGGACAGAAAGTGCCAAAACTTGGTTTTGGGCCAAAACACCGTGAGTAGAGCAGCTCAACACATCACTTTCCTGCGACAGGATAAAAAATGCCCCTGCCCTGCCACAGGGCTTAATCCAGTCTCGGATACCAAGATAAACAACCCCAGCGCAGTCCTTTGCGGGCAAGTCCCCCCGCCTGCTGCCAAGAAACACATTTTGTTATGCAATCTGCAGCTGAGTGCTCGGTGGTCCCTCCAGCTACATCCCCAAAGCTCGGTGTGAAGCTCTTGCGTGGCTCAGACCACCACTGAGCCACCCACCAACCCCACCAGACAGGACCCTGTGCAACAGCACCTGTGCAGGCTGAGATGCAAACCCTTCCTCAGCACCAGGCTGAAGAGTTTAATCTGTCCCTGCTCTACTTCTGTGACTGCGAGTCTAAAATCATGAGGAAAATCCATACACCTGGCCTGCTCTCATCGTTTCTTAAGTTAACCATGGAGTTTCCAGCCTTCCCAGCAACTCGGGGTTTCCCTCTCCCAAAAGCTGAACTATCTTATCTGCTGTTAAATTGTGAAGTGGCACAGCAGGGAAAGGAAACACTCAATTTGCCCCTGACCTCCCGCCATCCTGGGGTAGCAAATCAATTTAATCCAGGACATTTAAATATTCTCATTGGGAGATCTTCGCATATAAGTGGTTCCTTTTCACTGCCAAGTGCCAGCGATAACTTCTGGTGGTGGTCTGGACTCCTCACAGACCCAAGATTTAGGCAAGAATGTACATACTGCCTGCTTTATCTGCCATCTTCAGGATGCACCAATCCTTTCACTGCTGATGGGAACCAGCACCTGGGGGCAGAGGGAAATACTGGCAACTTTGGGAAACCACTGCCCTCCCCATCCCCAAGCTACTTCTCTCTTTCCTGAGCTCCATGCCCTTCTCCATGACTGCAGCCTATGCAGGCACAACTCCTCCGCAGGCTGGATGGCTGCCTTCCCACCCACACGTGGTCGAGATGCATCCTTGTAAGACACAGAGACCCAGGAGTACTGTCAAGAAAAGTTAAGTGCCTCCCTGCTGGCAATGAAGGGCACTTCAAAATATGCTGTTCCAGCTTCTTCCCAGCACTGCCCTCCCCAAAGCTGCTAAACTACCTTTGCTTTAAAATTAGAGATGTAGGATTAAAGAAAAAGGTGTAGCAGGAGGAAGAGCTTCCAATCCCTGTGATAAGTAAAAGTTAAATTAAAAAAACCTGCTCTGGGCAACTGACGGAGCACAACCAAGCAGATGTACAGGCAAATGCAATCCTGCAGGTCTGAACCCCGCCGTGACACTGCAGTGAGCCCTCCTCGTGCCGACGGGAGGACTGCTTCCTTACCAAAGTAATCGGCCTTTGGCCGAGCATCCATCTCCTGCTCCAGGCGCTGGGTCAGTGCCTCCAGCTTCAGCTCGGCCGCCGACGGCCCTTGCTCCGGCTGCGGAAGGAGGGTCTGGCAGGGCAGCTTCACCTTTGCTGTGCTGGAGACATCCAGGTGCCCAGAGTCTGACCGTGGCCCGCTCACGCCCTCCGGGAAAAGCATCTGCGGCGCGTTGGGAGCCACCACCCCTCGTGAGGCCAGGCGCGAGGAGCCCGGCTCAGCATTCCCACTGCTGCTGGCGGGCCTGTGGTTCTGACCGTGGGCCACGAAGTGACTGCCTGGGCTGGGGTAGGCAGCGGCGTGCTGGTATTCCACATTGGGAGCAGCGGGTGCGGAGCCTGGTGGGAAGGACAGCGAGACACCCTGGTACCACAGCTGGCTGCCTTCTCCTCCGGCTTTGGGACCGCAGGGCTCAGCGGAGCCCGAAAACCCTCGTGTGGGCTGCGCTGAGGGTGCCGAGAAGGATGAGGACCTCTGCTGTGGCGCGGGCTCCTCTGGCCCCACCGAGGGTGCCGGTGGGGTCCCGGCGTTTGAGAAGGAGGAGGACCTCTGTCCGGCTGGCATCGGGTCACGGCCCCCGACACCTCGCCTCCCCTCGCCGCCGTTCTCCTGCCCGCCGCGGCAGGGCTGGGGCTCCCCGGGGCTCCCAGCCTGTTGCTCCCCGCGCCCCGGGCCGGGCTGTGAGCCCCCCACTCTGGGGATCCTGTCGGGCTCCGCTTCCCAGCCCCGGCGCCCGGCCTGGCTCCCTGGGGCCTCGGCACGGGCGACGCTGGCTCCGACCGCCC
>NW_008238330.1:8663471-8735057 GCF_000691975.1 Corvus brachyrhynchos
CCCCGCCCACCCTCCGGCGCGCGCTGCTCGCCCCCGCTCCGCGGTGGGCGCGCGAGCGGTCTGTCCGAAAACGTCGCATGCGGTTCCAGATACGTCACTCGGTGTCCGATCAGGCTTGGGAAGGGCTCGGGTCAGGCAGCACAGCTGGGAAGGGGGCTTGGGAAGGGGTGCGCACGGTGGTTAAAGTCACCCGCGTGATGAAAGGAAGGTGTTTTTCCCTCGTCTCCCCGCTGGATAATATTCCTCTTTTTCACCGTGCAGCCCAGAAACCTTCCTGAAGAAGCCTTATGAAAAGTCACAGACACCCGTCGGGAAAAAAAACCAGCCGCACTTCCCCATGAGAAACTGCGAGGAAAATCTCATTCCATAACTATTGGAGCAATTAGTCTGCATAGTAGGAAATCTTATGATTTTTCCTAGTATAGATAGACATTCTACGCTGGATAGTCATGCTTAAGTGAGCATGACTAAAGGGCCCTGGATCATTGCAGGATGACGACCCCTAGCCTGAAGAATAAAGGATACCCCTGGATGCCCAAGGTAACATCTGCATCCCAGCGTTCCTGACACCTTCAGGAACCTCCCAACCCTTTATCCAGCATCATACATGTAACTGCAGCAAGACCAACTCCAGAGACATTTAGATCAGGAAAGAAGCGGATGGATCATGATGTCATAAAATTATTGTTGCTTTGGATTTCAGTGGCATATGTGTGATACAAAGGGACTGGGCAAGTCAGGTTGTTCCCAAATGCTTGAAAGGTATAGGAACTGTGTGTAAAACTGCATTCAGGGTGTTCTAATGTAGTCGGGACACTTCATGCCCACGATTAAAGACTTAACCCATGTGAATCTACACTTTACATCCCAGCTTCCCTCCTCTGTCAGCCTGGGCCAATTGCAAAATTTCCATGGCAAAACTCAGCTGAGGATGCCCAGAGGTTGGGGGTATGCTGGGCTCGTGGGAGAGGCTGGTTTGTAGGGAGCTGTGTACCTCTAAATAAACTGACTGGTGCAGTTGATCCTACGGGCCCAGGCACGTGTCCTGCATTCCCATAACTTGTTATTGTAATTCTCCCCCAGGCTCCAGGAGGTAGGGCCAAATGTTAAGGAATGTGGAAATTCGCTGCCTTTAATAATGGTGAATTGGGCTGTGACCAAAACATGTCAGAAAAAAAAAAATCCCCTCCCATCTTTGACCCATTCCCTTACAAAAACACTCCTGAGCAACTGAGGCTAGACCTAAAATATCCTGCCTCTTCCTGTGAGACTTGGCCCAATGTGCTTAAAAATGATGGCACTGTGAGCCCCTGGAAAAGGGGCTTCTTTCAAGGCAACCTTAGAAGTGCTGGGGCATCTCCAAAGAGGCTCCGAGCAGGACTGAGAGGCTGGAGGCTCGTCCCTGCAGCAACAGCCTTAGGCTGGAGCTTGAGCTGATAAACGGATGCACCTTGGACTCACAAAAGTTAGCCCAGACATAGCACAGCTTTAGATAAGGGGGTTTATGGTTTCTAGGGAAGACAGGTGGATGGCAATCCCAGCACAGGGTGAAGGACAGCAGTGGAGCTCCCCCAGTCCTCAGGACCTGGAGAAGGGGGACCCCAGCACATATTGCTACTAACCATGGCCTGCCAATTCTTTTAAGAGATTGATAATGCTGGAGCTTTTCACAGTATCAGGAAAACATCCCAAATATCAAGCAATCCCATCTGTCAAACCTTTCCAAGCCTTCCTCTGCTGTGGGGATGAGGGAAGGAAGGGTATCACAGCTCCCTCAGGCTGATCCCCATAATCACTTTGGGGTGCCTGGGGGCTAAACCCTGCTTTGCACAAGCCCCGACAGTTAGTTTAGCCTCCATCTGGATGTCCATTGTGCAAAGCACAACAAACCCCTGCCTGTGCCAGGGCCCTTTTGGCTGCAGTGGAAAGGATTTGCCTCCCATTTTTGTGTCTGGGAGAGGCCACAGTGGCCCCCATCAGCTGCTTCATGCCACAGACAGGTGTGGGCTCAGGCCACCAGCTGCCAAGAGCAAGCGTAACTACCTCTTTTGTGGGACTTGACCAAAACTGCCAAGTTTGAGGTAAAGCTCAGCTGGGGCAAGGAAAATCAAAACAGTTTCAGTGTCTAAAGAGCATCCTCAGAAAGGGCTCATGGAAGTCTGGTTTTGGCAACATCCTGGGCTGATGAGGAGAACCACAGCAAAGTGACTGAGGCATGGGATGCCTCCTCCTCATTGCTGGCTTCAGAATAATTTTGGAGATGGGCTTAGCTGAGATGCTTAGCTTTCAGCATGACCACTTTTACCTAAAATGGGCAAACTCCAATGTTAAAACAATAAGTAACAACAAAGTTGGTACTGAACTACAGGTTGAATCCCTATTTATATGGAGGATGACAGAAAGGAAACAGAGCAGCAGGTAGATAAGGATGGGAGTGTGAGCCCCAGCACTGCTTTACTTGCTGGAGGAGTATGTGACATGGACAAAGAGCAGTTGGAAAGGAAATTACACATCGTGCACCTTCTTGCCTCCTTCTCCCCAAAGGATGTAAAGTTAATCAAGGGAAGCCATGCTCCCGTCCAGCATGTCAGAGGCTCAGACTTGTGTCTATTCGAGTTTTTTTCTTCCAACACACTGAGATGAGGCTCTTCCATCCCTCTAAGAAACAAACCCTTTGGTGGGGCAGAAGTATTTGGGAATAGATGTCTGTATTTTCAGCTTTCAACACACAAACCAAGGAAGAATCTAACTTCCCTCAGATAATGTCTTTTTTTTTCCTTTCTTTTTTACGGGTGATACATGCATTTTCTGCCGTTACTTTTTATCTAACATCTGTAAATCCTTTTACAGTCTGATCTGCAGGAGCTCACCACTTTGGGGCGGGAAGGAGTGGGGGGAAGCAGTCTTCTTGCCAAATGGCCGCTCTGGATGCTGCTGACCTTCACCAGCTATGTAAAGTACATTTCCTTCCTATGCCAAAGGATCAAATCAGCTGTCTGCAGAACAATGCTTACACGAACGATGTGGAAAAGGCTCCTGAAACCCTTTGGATAGGGAACCCCTCACACTGGGCTTGGCCTCCTTCCAGGCTCCGCATGCATGAGCAGATACTTTGATGGCAAGCGCCTTCAAGGAGGGATCACAGCCAAGCGATTCAAAGGCATTTTGGAGTTGAATTTGCAATGCTTTCAGTGAACGTTAGGCAGCAAAATACCTTTGAAGTTTCGTGCTCGGATTTATTCTTTCTGCGAGATTTGGGCTAGGGGTATTCCCAAGTGAGCAGATGATTAACTTGAACTTTCTGCTAGACTGGAGATGTAATACTACACTGACTTGCAGACCCTTCTGCTGCGATTAGATATGGTCCTGCGTGTTTATAGTTCCTGTGACTTTTACAGCCCATGCCTATTAAGAAATTAAGGGGTCCACGATTGCTGTTGTAGCACAGGACCAAAATCTATGAGCCAATTTGAATTAACTTGTTCTAAACCCTACCCCTTGAAGAGGAAAAAAAAAAAAACCAAACCCAAACCATTGCTCATTTAATCTGTTTTTGTTCCTGTGGGCAAGGCTTACTCACTGCATTTACTCATGTAACATAATGCTGACAGCTTGTAACTCAGCCCCGCTCCACGTGGCAATCTCAGCCGCCTGTGGGGTGGAGGGAGGCAGAGATCTGGGGAGAAGCAGTCCCGAGTGGTGTACCCAGATTTCTTCTCCACCTCAGTGGAAGTGCTGGGCCCATCACGGCAGCCTTGCGCTGGGGCAGCACGGCCCTCCAGGGCCGGCAGGCTGGGGCAAAGCTCCGCCTGCCCGGGTAAACAGGGAAGTCTCGAATGAGAGCAGGAAGGGGATCATCTGTCTTTATTTCTTGCTGCCACGTTGGTCTCTGGGCTCACATTGCAGAGAGAGATGGAGAAAATGGGAAGAAATTCCTGGGCCCATCACGGCAGCCTTGCGCTGGGGCAGCACGGCCCTCCAGGGCCGGCAGGCTGGGGCAAAGCTCCGCCTGCCCGGGTAAACAGGGAAGTCTCGAATGAGAGCAGGAAGGGGATCATCTGTCTTTATTTCTTGCTGCCACGTTGGTCTCTGGGCTCACATTGCAGAGAGAGATGGAGAAAATGGGAAGAAATTCTCCACCACCATTCCACCCCCCCGCCCCCGCCACCCCGATCATTTTTGTATCTGGGAGAAAACGCCCTCATATTTTAAAGCATGACAACAGCCCGGGGCTGTATAATTTATGGAAAAACATGATTAGGAGGAGTCTGGGTGCCGATTTATAGCCAGATCTCTCTCCAAGAGCGACTACTGCATACTCACACTGCCTATTTGCAACCAAACGAGTGTGAGGAACCAGCGGCTGGCAGCACACCAGTTAGTTTGGGGACATGTGCAGGGCTGATCCCTGGTACCTGTGTCTCCTCAGGGCCGTAGCTGTCCCAGGCAGGTCGTTTCCCACAGGACTACGCACACCACTCTGCAGTGCCTGAGATACATGCTCTGGTGTGTTTTAGCAAGAAAGTAATAAAGGCTTTAGTGCTAGAGTATAAACAGAGTGAGCAATTTGTAAGATAGAAGTATTTCCAGGATAGAGCCTGGCTTGGTTCTTGCAGGAGCAAATGCATTTCTCAACTTCTTGCAAAGCAGTGCCACAGCATCTCTGAACTCTTGACTGAATAGCAGAGGGAAATGATGGACTTTCCTTCCAGCTTTCTAATAGAATAGAGGTTTTCATTAAATGTGCCATTTATCTGCACCAGCCAGATGCTTTGTACTAGGAGGATGATGCACAGGACTGTAGGACAAATAAGAGGGTGGAGGAGGAGAAGGGAGGGATGAAGCAAGGTGACTGCAGAGGTGAGCCCGGGGGCTGCTGTGGGTGGGAAGGCTGGGCTCAGGGCGGGGGCCAGGTTGCTGGATGGGACGCTGTGGAAGTGGGGAGGCCAAACCTCAGCCTCTGCCTTCCAAAAGATTTTCAGGAAGGTAGCAGGGCAGGGCTGGGAGATGTTGTTCCTCCTCAGGGCTGCCCCAGGGGCCCCTGCATTCCTCCAGGAGGCCTGCCCTGCCTGCTGCCTGCTCTGCCAGCCCCGCCTGCAGCCTGCCTTGCCTGCTGCCTACACACTGAACCCTCAAGCTGCTGGGGCAGCCTGGGCACTGGGGGCAGCTCAGGTGCCCACCATACAGCCTGGCTTGGTGCATTCCCATGCCCTTGGGATCATGGCAGAAATAGATCCAGACTTGGATGCTTTGCTCCTGCTGTAGTACAAGTGTCTACCACAGGACATTATCTCTGCAGGGAATTATGCTAAGAGTATTAATTAACACTAATTTAATTAACACTAATGGCAGAGAAAGGCCAGGGCAGTATGGGGACAGCTTTCCACACTGCCTTTCAGGAGAGGTACAGATGCTTTACAGAAGGGGTTTCAGAATCATGTTCCTTCTTACATGGGTGCACCTGCAGCATCAGTTCAGTGGGAATGCTGCGGGCCTACAGCTGGGTAAAATCAGGCAGGGAGGGTTACTTGGCAGGCCACACCTTGGGAAGGTTAGAGGAGCCATGGGGAATCACTGAGATCCCAAATAGGAACCCAGGAAGCAGCAGAGAGAGAAGCTGCAGATCCCTGAGCTGCAGCAGCTCAGTCTCTGTGAGGATGGCCAGAGCTGGGTGCCAGGCACTCGGCTGCTGCTCCAGGGCAGACAAGAACTTGTACCCTCCTCTCTTCAGTTTCTCTGTGTGCCATCAGTGGTGTTGGAGTCACTGGTCTCCCTCTGCTGTCACTCCATGGGCTGGAACACTTCCTTTGAGTGGCTGCAGATTTGCACCAGACTAATGCAGACAGCTCTGTTGGTTTTCCTACCCCTGCTCAAAATAATGTGGAATAGTTTGTTTTCTCCATTTTCTACTGAAAAGAGCCTTTTATCAGAACAAGAGCTTGCCTGGAGAATTTTCCAGCTCTGTTTCCCTGCCTCTTTATCAGTGCATTAACACAAACAGCACCGTGACCTTTTAAACCAACATACGTGGCCTCCAGTAATGCTGGGCTGGAAGCACTCCACAGGTCAGACGACATCCTGCCATCAGTCATCGGCCTCATGTGGCTTGGTGGACTTCGAGTGGATTTGCCAGCTGCAGTCAGTGCATCCACTCTGTTCTTCCGTGCATGTCCTAGGAGAAGCTCTCTGACTAACAGATGTTTCTAAATGCTCTTTCACATGGGAAAATTGGGAATTATATTTTTTTATTGCACCCTTGCTATTTCATCCAGCCACGTGGCTCTCCAGGGATGGAGACGTACTTAAGAAAAATATTCACTTCTAAAAGCTTCTACAGATACTTTTCACAATCCTTTCTTGGCTTAGCCAGTCCAGCAATGCACATTTGTATTTCTGTTTTGAGGCAATTAGTAAGATTTGCTAATTACACCACTATGTGCTTCAAGACAATTGATTTCCCTTTGTAGCAGTAAACAGTTTCCTGTTATGCCAATTCTCTTAATCTTCATCAGAAGCAAACCCAGGCTGCCATTGCCAGTTACGTGTCATGTTCCTTTATTAAATCACTCTCTTTTCTGCCCCAGTTATGTGTTCTGTGTTTATTACTCCTGATCAGTGGATTGGATCACCTACAGCTCTTATGACTTGTATGTATTTTGCTTCATGTGTTGCTGGCACCAAGCAGAGTTATTGAAAAGCAACTCCCTTTGCTCAGCAGCTTGTGTGTCTCCTCTGGCAGCAGGACGTGGGTGTAGAGACAGTCCTGGATCTTTTACACTTGGTTTTGGCACGTGTAAAAAACTACTGGCAGATAAGGAAGTTCAGAGCCTTATATGTGAGTGTGGGCCATCCCCTTGCAGCTAGCCCAGAGAGCACGCACAAAGCACACATTTCTGCTCATGTAAATGCACAGGTTCTGTTTAGAGTTACACTGAAGAAGACCAGGCTCCTCAAATAAAAGAATTTCTGATGCCCAGGCTGAGCGCCACGAGTGCAAGCAGAATGTGAATATTCAACTCATTGTACTTAAGCCTGCCCCATTTACACATTCCTTTGCTTAGTGAGCAACTCAGCAGCTCAGTAGAGAGAACAAATTGGTGTGGCCCAGGCAGATGAGCAGGTAAGGAAAAGTCCTGGATGTTAAATATCGGAGGGTGTTTTTATGAGATTCATGGGACCAAAATCACAGCTTTGGGCCATGTTCACCTGACAGCAAATTCAAGTATCCATTTGATTTTGACTGAGTTTCCATTGTCTCAGGACAAATGCAAAAAAAGGCTGGCAAGTGGAACAAAAGCCATGGGGACTTCTCTCTGCAGTGTTGCTACATGCAGGCAAAAATACTCCCATTCAGAGGCACTAACAACTTATAAACCCAGGAAAACCCGTTCAAACTTTCTTTATACAAAGAACACCAGAGCTGACTTTGTATGGAAGATGGTGCTGGACGGCAACTCCCCAGGGCTTAAAACCAGACCTGAACTTTTCCAACCCAAGGCTTACCTGAGTGAGAGAAGTGCCACGAGTCACAAAGGCTGTGTGTGACTCAAGGCCTCCTGGGCCAGACAGGGTTAGTGCACTGAAGACTGCTTTGTGATACCGGAAAGTCACATTATTCAGGAAAGGGAAAAAATTCCCACCTTTCCTCCACATGTCAGGCAAGATCTCTTTTATCATCTGGGCTGCAGATGAGAGCTCTGATCCTCTCCCCTCCTGCACAGAGATAATGCTTCAGTTCAGTTCTCCTCCTGCAAGGGCTGGGACATGCTAAAAACTCCCTCTGATCTATTGTGATCAGCTTCATCCTTCTTTGAGACACAAACCCCATTCCCATGAAAAAAACCCCAAACCTAACCACGTTGTAGTTCCAACAACACTTTTTAAGGTCAAAAGCAGACATTACCTAGATCGATAGTATGCATATTCACCGCTCAGGTTCTGTGGTGACAGACCTGGTTTAATATTGAACACTTGTTCAGCTCAGTCCTTTGATAAAAAATCAGCTGAAATCATAGGAGGAGAGGACTGAGGAAACACGGAAGCAGAAAAAGCATCCAGCAAAGCCAGCATATGTACTCTTCCAAGTGGGTAAATACACATCAATAAAGCCAATCTCTTCTCTGGAAACTGTAGTAAGTACTGCAAAACTACAAAAAAACCACCAACCAACCCCAATTCTTTGTTCATTTATAACACGCTTTTAGAAAAATCTCACATACTGCAAACCTCCCTAGGAAGGAACAACCAGCAATGCACTAGTTAACATTCTTTCCAGTGCATGTTGATTGTGAAAGGTTTAGAGAATAGGAATAGCTTTCTGTGAAGCTTTACACAGAAGGAGAGACAAAGAGGAAAGACTGTATGACCTGCCTTATGTGTGGAAATTCTCCCTCCAAAAGAAACAAGCAGGCTTTACAAAGTCAGATCAGAAAATGCCATCATTAACCCGATGTCAGTTCTGGGGCATTACTTTAGTCTGGTAAGAGAGCATACAGATTTTATTTTGCACCAAATCTTCACGTCTGGGTTCTGATAAAGGTCATGGAAATACATATGCTTGTACTGCAATACCCCTGCACAGGGTTTTTTTCAAAGCATAGCTGGGACAAGCTGGCTAGAGATCTATCTTAGCTAGTGACCTAACCTGTAACAGTGTCCTTGAACGTGATACAAAAAGCCCTCCTGCCTTCCTGCAAAGCAGCACGGGTGTGTCCATGTCACCTCAGTTATCACCCATGCCAAATAACATATTTTTCTACATAGTGGTGTCTTCCAGAACATTTCAGTGCCCCCACCACCCCAGCATCTGAGATCCTTTCTCATGAAATCAATGGCATTGAAAAAGTACTCAGTGACCTTTCAGGACTTTGCCAGTTTTTATTTTCCCAGAATCAATGTTTGAGGGCTGGATTTTTTGAAGTTTAGTCACATGAGAAATTTTGGGGTAGAAAGTGTGGCAATAATTATTTTTTAAATTTGACATTACTTAAAACAGTAATTCAATACAGATTGGATCGGTGCAACAACCAATCTTCTATCCCCTAGAGGGACAGGATGCTGAAAATGCTCCTTCTGTGTCACGGATCTGTTTCTTGGAGCAGCTTGTCCTGGGTCTATCCCACTGGGTTTAGCAAACCTCCCACATCATCTTTGGATCATCACTTAATGCAATAAGGACAGTGGCACCATATCCTTTTTAACGTGTGTGAACACGGTGCAATTTGACTGACTAACCACCAGCACCCTTCCCTCTCACTTCTCAAGTGTCCCCCTCCCAGATTTAGAACTCCAGCACTATTTACCCACTGAGCTCTCCAAGGGGACACAATCTATATGCACCACCTTCAGCATAAAGATGCCTCTCTACCGTGACACAAATAACACCTGTCAAATAAATGAGACTTCTGTGATGAGTTGTTTTACAAAGGTTTAGTAACAGGCTACAGCCTGTATATCATTATCAGTCCCATCTAGGCACAGACTGAACCTGTGAGTCACAATTACTGTAAGACAAATGGTAATTGTGATTCAGAGCAGGTCAACCTTGTAAGAAATGTCAGTGGCTGCCAGGACAACAGCAAAGCTCTGCAGCTGGCACCTCTGCCATCCTTCAAACATACACTTACCAGGGGATTAGGCTTTGTCACACTGTCTGCATCATCTCTCACTCAGTCTTTCACCACGTTTTTTGTATCCTCTAGACCACACTGAATTACAACTTACTGTAAACACACTGGAAGGACTTCTGACCTTACACTTTTTGTGAGTCTGCTGTTCACTACCTTTCCTTTTTTAGCCTGTAGAAATCCATTCCTTATTTTGATTTTTGCCTGAATCACCAAGTGACATCTACAATTCACTTCCTCAGGCAAGAGCAAATACCCTCAAGTGCTAACAGCAATAAACACTGTGGGCTGCGGCCAGGCCCTGCAGTGACTGCAGCTTTTGTTTAAAGGCACCACAGGGTTGCTGAGCTTACAGCATTTTTCTTCATCCTTGTAAATTTAAAAAGTTTTTATTTACATCAAACATGCCACCTTTCCCCCAAAGAAAAACTCTGTTAAAATGGTTCCACAGGGTGTGTTAAACCTTTTATATAAATTTTAAAAAACTCCAAAAAACAGGACAGTGCTGCACCACAGATTTTACTTTAAAGGATCTCTTTCACAGTCCTTCTAGGGGCTTCTGAACAGGAGTTTTATGAATTTATAACAACATATATGTCAGGCAGACACTGGAATTCAAATTATTTTAACTCCAACTAAAGGCCTGTGTTTGAATGTCTGAATGCATTCCTTTGTGGTTCAGATTTCTGGAGTCGTATAACTGCAAAGACCGTATCTTCATTATAAATATTCCATTTCTTAGTCATTCTGGTGTCAAAGGACTGCTGGAGAGAAAATCTGCATAAGTGTGGTCCAGAAGGAAGCAGAAATCAGAAGAGTTTTGTTGCAGAGGTAGGGATGTGTAAAGTCAAACATGCTTGCTAAGCCTGACATCTCTGTTACGCATCTGGATATTTGGTACCAAAAATGCATAAATCCAAAATGAATATTGGCATTGCTCAGCTAGTGCCCACATGGCAACATGATCTGTCTTGGGCCTAGTTACTGAGGATCCATGAGACTTATTTACTGTTACGTGGGTATTTTTCTTGGTTTCCTTTCAATCCAGTACAGAGTCTGGATGCCTGCTGGGCTGGAGGGTTACTGCAGACCTCTGTATTTGCCTCGCTGGTTGTTACTGCTGATTTCTTAACTGTCCAAATGGCTCACAAATGGCTGGCTTATTGGACTAGTTACTTGAATGACTGTTAAAGACAAAACATTCTTTCACAATGAACCCTGCAATTGTCTCCTTGGAAATTCTTTTTCAAGCATTTGCTGAGTACAATATTTCCATGTAGATATATCAGGAATGCAGTGTACAAACAACCTGGTTGGAATCGGGCATGAGAATACCTTTATGTTTTAAGAATGTCTGATTGATTTTTAGAAACATGATGGCTGTTTTCACTTAACACCTCAAAAAAAAAAAAAAAAAAGGAAAGAATTTCAATGCAAGTTTTACAATCTAGGCACTACAAGATCCAGCAGAGGCAAAAAGCACCCTGTTTGCCTTCCCCACTGCTGCTTTTCTAGCAGCTGACTGATCCCTCTCTTGAATGCCCTGAAATTCTCTGAGATGGCTCATGCATAGGAAGCAACTTCCATCCTGTTCCATGCAGAAGCAACCATCAGCACTTGGCTAAAGTTGCACCTCTCATGCATGTGCCAACACAAATATATCAGCTAGGAAGGAGAACCCTGGCTAAGGCAGGGCTTGGCTAAATAACCGAACCTTTTTCTTGGCTTGGTTCTGAAATTTATGTGAAATGTATCAAACCACCCCATTCTGGCGACCATTCTGGCTACCTGCTCTACCCAAGGCCATTGGTCAGTGCAAAGAAATTATTTTTTTACATTAATACTCTGTAGTGTTTTGTAGCATTTTCTTAAAACTTTAGATGTTAGTTAATGGTAGGGTACCCAAACATGAGATACAGGGAGCAAAGCACACCTAACATTTGGGGTAGCACTTACTCAGGGCAGTCATTTAGTCCTGGAATCACATTTATGCATCTGCATTTAGCCAAGCCAACTTTCCAACAGGATATATTCCTGAGGCTGACACTAAGCCCCATGCACCTTCTGTCACCTACATTCTGTTACAATTGTTTAGCTCCTCTATGCTTCCATCTCATTCTCCCAAAGAACATGGACAAACAGCATCTTACCGTGACTCAATAAGAAACTTTAATTCTGCACATTTCTCTGCATTGAAAGGAAGATTTAGCAGCAACCTGATTTTAATAAGATTTCTTTCACACCTTTACATGACTCTGAAATAACCATAACTGGTGTTTTTGCACTGGTTTCCACCTCAAAAGATTCCAGTTCCCTTTTACAGCCTAGCAGAGCCTTTACTATTCTTGCACTAAGAAGTTGATAAGGGCAGTTCTGGGAGACAGAAAGGCCTTTTTAATGGCTCGTCCCTGGAGATGCTTGACTCCAAGTTCACTTTGAAGAACTAGCTCGTGGACTTCTTCAAAATTGCGGGCTGCTTGCTGAGGCACAAAAACTTTGCCACAAGCTTTGTTATTGATCTGAAAAAGAGACATGAAAGCAAGAAAAAACAGCAGTTACTAGACTGTTTCCTACAATTTCATTTCTTCTATCCAATCCATCTTGTTACAAAAGGAAAGGAAAAAAGTGGAATAAAATCTCCTTTCTCCAAACCCACACTTTCTAAGTAGAGGATAAAATTCTTCCTATCTCCTGTCCATCTACCATAAGATAAAACTCTGACTCGTGATACTCAAAAAAAATTTGAAGAAGTGGCCACAGGAAGTCTCAGTTTTGAAGACAGCAAGCAGCACGTGACTGTGCAATGCAGAGATCTTTTAAGTTTAAAAACGTGACAGTCACACGAGCTGCATAAAATGGTTTGTCCAGTGGGAATCTTGGTTTGTACAAACTTCTGGGCAGCAATTTGGATTCTTTACAGCTAAGCAATGTCTTGCAGCAATTCAAATGGAAGATTTATTATTTTTAGAAAAACAGGCTTTAACTTAGTGTATGTTGCACTCATTGTTATATGCTGCACTCAAACCATGGCTCATTAATCCAACACTGACCACAAAGACGTCAACTACACACTAAGTAACATTTTCCTGTGTGTGGCTGGTTTTCAGAGCAGCTTCCACGCTGGTTTTGCTTCAGTGGGGCAGAATCATGTAAGTAAAAATGAGTAAGTCCTTTGGTGGGAATCACCTTAATTTATAAAATGGTTTTATAAATCCTTTCTGTCATCCAATGAGAGTAGATAATGGACACAGAATACAAAGCCTGACTGAGTACCTTTCTGGAGCTGGTATAAACTTAATTATTACACAAGCTTTCAGATTTATATGGACTATTTTCAGTGGCTAATGAGAAGACTGTCAATCACACGTTTTGGAAAATGAAATAATTTGAATTTTTAAATGCAGTTAATCACATTACTTGCATAATAATCTGGTGTAGGTACGGCAGATCTCTGACCCCTAAGGATCATTTCAAAGAGATTTCAATCTTCTAAATTGTAGAATTCTAAATTCTACATTGCTTCATGGAGTTTGGACATAAAAATGTACATGACTTGGCTTTCACCTGGATTTTATCCAGAATGTCTGTATGCAACATATGACAAATGAGAAAGACCTAGTTCACTTACCTAGTATGTACTTTATTTGTATTTTATTTTATTGAAAATAAACTAATTTGTGCAATTCGCTGAGAGAGGAAGTTGGGACAGATTTTTAAGGAACAAGATGAAGTCTCAAATGCAGCAAGGATTGGCCACTTCTGTTTTTTGACTAGTCTTGACAAGAATTGGCAGTGACAATGTCAGTAGGTTTTTAACTACTCTTACATGCATCCATAATGCGGCATCATAAAAGGCTGTCTGTGTTAAACTTTGCCTTTAGCACCTGGTGTAAAGTAAAGTCCTTGAAAAACACATAGGAGTTAATTTTTAAAGCTTTTATGAAAAATAAATACAATCAGTTCTTTTTGACAGGACACTTCAGAGAAGAAATGCATTCCACAGGAAAAAGAAAACAGTAAAATCCAAACAGATACAGTTTTAGTGGGAATATAAAGCAACCTTCTCAGCTTGCTGCTAGGACACGCAGACTGCAGTTCAAAGCTATGCCTGCCTAGTTAAAATGTCATTCACTGTCCTCCATCATGCAAATGAATATGTCCCAGTGGATGGATGTTGGCAGGGGGATATTTTCCACAACTAGCCTATTTGGTGCTGTTCTCGACAGAAAAGCCAAGCAGTCTAAATCAACTTGGTAAATAAATGACTGCTAGCAGTTGTGTTTTCCTAGAAAGGTCGAGAAGCCTGGGCGACCTGGCACTGTGTACCTTCCCACAGCACATCTCCACCTTCCCACAGCATGTCTCCTGATCTTCCCACACTACGCTCTGAGCTGGGACCAAAACTCCCATCAAACAGCAGATTGGTTATGGTTTCACCACGTTTGAGCATTGGCTTTCATTATGTTATATTATATCATGAAGCATTTTAACACTATTCTTAAAACAGGCAGCTGCAGATTTAATCACATGCTGTGTGTAACAAGCATTCTATTCACATATCCTTTTAGTCCAGGGCTTAGGTCCTCAGCAGGACAAATGCCTTCTGCTATTCCTCCATGTCTCTCTCTTTATCTCACTAGACCAGCATAACCCTTGGCACTTCCAGGTAAAAGTGCCAGCACAAGAAAATTGGGTGCTGGCAGCCTTGTTTCTCTGAAAAACCATGGCAAACTGCAAGAGGAGAAATACACACGTCTTGGGTCCTTTCTCCCCCAAGGGAGGAAGCAGTTGCTTTTCTCTTTTCTTCTTTTCCCTCATTTCCCCTTTTTTTTTTATTTTTGATTTGACATTCTACACTATTCCAGATCTACAGGGAGCTGGCGGTAACTACAGAGGTTACAAAAGTTGAAAAGAAATCACAACAGACTGAAAAATAAGCACCTTGAGGCTGCAGAGAGGAATTTTTAATTCAACTCAAATATTTTTTTACTATTGATGCATAATCCTTCTGAGAAGGCAAAAAGAAAATAAATATCTGAGAACTGTTAGGCCTCCCTCATACGCCAAAGCAAGAAAAATGACACCAACTTTTTTTTATTTATAAAAACATCAGTTATAAGACCACATCTGCTAACAGTTCTGCACCACCTAGAAAATGTGAGAAATGCTAGTCAGAAATTGTGCTCATAGGATGAAAGGCACACTACATTCAGGTCAGATTTTTCAGAGCATTAATAATATACAGTATTATTAAAAATACTCAACTTTGCAATAACATTTAGAGTAACAGATACTGTGCATATCCAGTGAATTTAAATGTCTTTCTTGTAGGCAATCTATATTGTTTCAGCCAAGGATGCAGTGAGTTTGTTGCTTTTGTTGCTTTGGGTTAAATACGGAAAGACATAACTCCAGCACAGACAGGAAATAATGAAGTATTTTGTGTGAAGAGAAATAAACCCAGAATGTCTCAGCAGACAAATCCCTGGCAGCCTGAGGCAGTTTGATGGCTTGAGAAGAATAGGGTTGTGGCCCAAAGACTTGGTTTGACTGTACAGCCTTGTGAAGAGACACTGACTCTTTGCAACTAACCAATTCCTCAGTATTGCGAGTGTTTCTTGGTTTAATGAGGGCAATTTATTTTTGCAGCCATACAAAAACCTACAGTGTCCACAAGACTTCCCACATTCCCTGCACATTCACATTCCCTGTTTCCCCATATTTCCCTTTTGCCCTACTCTTACAGTAGAAAGCCAGGCACACACTGTAGGCACTATTGCTAAGAATTATTCCCAGTTCAAAAAAGCAATTTGTCTCTCTGGTCTTCCAGTCACTTGCTTTCTCAGAAGTAAGGTGTTTACATACATCATATTCTTCCATGAATATATGACTGAGAACCCAGGGGTTGTTTTTTTCTCTCATTATAACAAGACTGTTACACAAGGCTATGGCTTTGACAAAGTCAACCAGGAAAAGAAACAAAAATAATTTTCATAGTGGCTATAGATAGCAGAATTATTTTTTTTTCTTGTTTCTTGTTTTTTGAGAAGGAATATTTCATGTCAGCAGAAAATGAAATGTTTAGGCATTGTCAGTGAAATGTTTAGGCATTTTCATGTTTGGTTGTGTAGTCTTAAAAACATTGTGTCCAGAGTTTTCCCCGTGTTGCTGAAGTTGTTATTTCAAAGATAAATTTAATAACATATTTGCTTTAACCACAACTGCAAAGACGTTTCTATAATTACACAATTTCTCATTCAAGACTTCCTTTATAAACTGAACACTGGAATTCAAGATGTTTGCTAGCTGTGCTTGGAGGTGAAGGCTTATTTTGAGCTTGAGAGAACCGACCATACCTCAGTGAAGATTTTTACTGTTATAACTAAATGCTTGTCACTTAAAGAAAGAAAGAGAGGGCAAGAAAGAGGGAAAAAGCAATTCATCCACAGTGACTATTAGATGAAGTCTTTTATTAACCCCAGCTGGCAACTGAGTCCTTCTCTTTGGTTAGGGAAAAGATGATAATTGAAAATTTCCTTCAAAAAGACATACTCCCTGGTCTCTGTTAAGGGTATATGTTTAATGTTCAAAAAATTAATGTTTTAATAGTGTTTCTCATTCTGTTCAAATAAATTGACTGAGTGATTTGGCAAGATATGAAATTAGTTGCAAAGATACTTTGATTAAGGAAATCTATAGCAACATGGCTTCCCCTAAATTCAACCATTCTCTCTCCTCCTCAAAAAACTCAGCTCAACAAAAACAACCCAATTGCTTTGCTCCCTCTCCCAAAGGGGTGAACAGAAAAAAATACAACCAAAATGCATTGGCTCTGTTTTTTTTACACACACAGAACATGAAGTTTTAACATGACCAAATGACATTTCTTCTACAGGCTCCATTTCATTCAATGTCCAGAAACACAGAAACTGTTTAAGTTGAAGTGTTTAATTTAATTTAGAACATTAAAGTTTAGAATGTTTGCATTAAAGATTGTCCTTTGGGGAACAGTGAAAAAGGCAGGAGTCCTGCAGATCTAGCAGTATGCAACTACATTAATTACAGACTATCACAATGCCTGAGCATGAAGAACCTGAGGTGGACCAGGAGTCAGTCAGTGGAAGAGCTGAAACACTGCTCAGGGATCCCATGCATTCGGCTCCAGGCATTCATTCCCTCTGTGCCCTGCAGTGGCATTTGCTGCTACTGTGTCCTATCTAATGACTAAGCTTTATGATGCCTGGGAGCATCCTGAACACATGCTAGTTAACCAGAGCCATAGGAAAGAAGGCAGTAAACTACACCATGCACATGCACATGTTGGAAAATTGCAGGTTAACTAAATGTAGTTACACGTCCACTCTCCCACTGAACAGCCAGCTCTTTCCTTAGGCCACAAAGGCGTTAGAGCTCAAAGAGGACTTGGAAGTTACAACACTTCCAAAGATAGCTGGTTTTCTCAACCCCATTCCTGCAAATACACTCTCCTGACATGTGCCAGAAATTCAGTCCAAGGCAGATGGGAAACATCATTTGGCAAAAATCACTACTTAACCCAGCTTATGATTGGTTCTGTTAGGGAGCCAGAGCACTACTGGTACCACAAGAAATATCACCTAATTATACATTTTATACAGGGCTGAGTTAATAAATGCACTACCAGGCACAAAATCTAGGCCTGTATTTTGATCATAGTTTTGACTGTATCATCCTTGCCCATAGCTATTCACTGGTCAGATCTCCCCAGGTACTAATATGTAGTCACTCTGAAAAGTTTATATTTAGGGCATCTCTCTTCCAGACTTGCTACATTTTTTTGTTTAGGAAACCACTTTAATTATTCAGCACAACTGGAATTGTAGCTTCTATTTTGAACTTTCACTGAGCCATCTACTAAGGGAACTTCCACAAGAGCAGAAATTCCATCATCCTCTGGGCTCATAACACATTACTTGGCCACTACTGAAAATAAATCAAAATGCTCTTACCAGGACAGACATCTCCACAACATCTGATGGCTGAAGGTACTCTGGGTCTACTTTGGGCCAGGACTGATGCAGAACATCAACATCCCAGTGATGATGAATACAAAGTTTATTCTGCATATGTGCCAAACCTGGAAAACAAAACCAGTAAAAACTCATCTGTACTGTAACCAGAACATTTGGTCTTTGGAATTTGTTTGACAAATTAGATCAGGATAAAGTTGACTTTAAAAGCAAGTGCCATAGGAGGAAATAACATTGTTTAGATTACCATACAACACATTATAAACAGAAAGATACACATCTTTGAATCATTTGTTTTATACCATGTGTAAGGATATTAACAATGTGGGCACACTGTAGATTTAAATTAACACTCCATAACTTTGCCAAGAGCACAGAAGACCACTGCTTATTATTTTAAATTGTAATACTGCAACACAAGCTGACCTCTGCTTCTAGAAGCCAATCATAATACTGCATTTATTTTCAGTAATGCCACCAGTTTAAAATTTTACTAACTGAGAATGATAAACAATTGTGGCTCATTATTTTACCACCTGTAATATCTCGGCAGTTTCTAAATTTGCAAGTCAATCTACTTGCAAGATTTCCTCTGTTTTGTGAAGTATATTTTCTCACAAATTAAAGGTGATACAAAGGAATGCCTTGCGCAGCTTGCTCTCCTTCTTACAATTTTTACATTCTGAAATATTTTATCCTTTTATTTTATTTTTAAAAATTTCTAAAATGTGTATAAATGATCTCCTTTTATTAAACCAGCTATGGTCTTCCCAAGATAATTCATTCCTGATTTGTTTAAGTAATAGGAGAATAGGATGCAAGTCATTCTGAAGCTGCATTCTGTAACTGCATAAAAAGCTTCTGAGTGGGATTTATGTTGCTGTTTACTGCAGCTGTATGACAAAATACAAAGATTTCATTTAACAAGATGCTGTCAAATATGATCCATATTGATGATGATTGCTCTTGCGATTCTCACAGAGCGGGGGGATTTTTAAATTAAAAGCATTCTGTGTGTATGAATATGAACACAGACTAAAACTTTTAACAAGTGCATGCTTCATTCAGAACTGCAAAATGTATGTGAAATCTCATCTGGTTTAGGGAAACTCCAGCAAAAGCATAAAGAAAACCCATCAACACGAGATTCACTGGTGAGACTGAGGCACTGAAGCTGTTCAAAACACAGCACGACAGCAGCCATAGGCGCAAACCCCACCCATGCACAGTGCATACATCAATTCAGCTCGCTGGATTGTTTAGACTCATACGGGGAGTAACAGCAAACAGGGACATAAAGAGCATGCAACTTCCTCCAGAAAAATCCACCACATTTTTCTCAGTGCTTTTTCAGACAAAGTGCTTTGGTAAAATGACACACAGCGATGCTATTTGCTGAATGACTCAGAAAGGGGCAGCGGGGAGGACCGATGGGAGCTATTTCTAATGGCAAGCAAGAACATGCACATTTCCTAATGACAACAACTATTTATTAGGTAAATAATTTATTAAAACACTTCAGTGGCTCTGATTTTGTGTATTTTTTTTTCTTTTGCAGCAGTAGAGCAAAAGATAGGAACTCAAGCAGAAAAAAATCTTCATATTGATGATTCATTATCACACTGACTGCAAAGACAACAGCTGTTAGATTCTTTCCTTTTTGGCTTTTGAACATCCAGATGAGCTCATTTCTTTCCAACTGATCACATGCCTTGTGGCAGAAGCATGCATGCTGGCCACTCCTTATTTTCCTGTTGAAGAGAATTCTTCAAACTATTTAAAATTCACTTTCTGATATAAGAGGTTCTATGTACAAAAGCAAAACCAGGGTCACTTTTACTTCCTGTGGAGGCTGTCAGTCTGAATAAACCTAGTAATAAAAAAATAATTAAAATGTATTCTGAAGCAAAGTGTGAGTAAGCCCAGTGTCAATCTTTTGGTTCATTTTCTTGCTACAAAATGAGCTATGAGCTCATTCATAGAAAAAGAGAAGTAGAAAAGTCAACAGAACTAGTTTGAGAAAAAAGTTTGACAGGAAACCAAAATGAAGGTTTTAGTTAAGTTGCCTGTTTGGCTTCCTGCCATAATTCACATTTTGTAAGCTGTAGAACACAGAAAACATAATGATTTGGTTTGTATTTTCAAAATTCAACACACTAAACCAGAAACTTCATCCACAATGGTGATGGTCCACTTGTGAAAACCTAGACAGAACCCTTCTCCAGCCTTCCCACTTGATTCTGAGACACTAGAAAAAAGCACTGTTTGAGACATTAAAAATGGACCATTTCTGAAACTTTGATTGTGAAAATACAAAAAGCCTATTTCATTGTCTTACTGTACTTGAAAGTGCCTAGTGAAGTGCATTTTACTAAGTGGTGTGCATTTTGCATCATATCTTTTGATGTATTTTGCTTTTATGGCTATAGATTCTCTTACAGATGCAGGACAGAAAGCTGAGTATATTTTTACTTACTGTAAGCTGTTTACTTTTATCTACCCGTCTGTACAGGACAGATCAAAGACAGTACTTGTGCTCAGTTTTTGATCAGGGCTCAGCAAGCCCTGATCTTGCTATTGGATCTGCTTCAGCTGACTTCTACAGACTAGCAGGCTAATACTAGAGCAAGGTTTCCCTTACCAGTAACTCACAGCATTGGAACCCAATTTAAAACACCAAGTTAAATGACTACTGTATTACTGTAAATTAGCAAGTTGAGAGAAAGAGGGGACAGGACCAGTCTAACAACTTTTCAGCTCAGGGCAACGTTTTACTAGCATTACAGGAGTATTTCATAAGCATACTACTTCCCCATAGGTGCTATTTGACAGAGAAGAGCAGATTCTCATTTTAAAGAGATTTAAGAAGGAAGACGTGGGAGCAATGGTGTATCAGCAAGGTGTTAGGACAGCAAGGTAACTTTAGTCTTATAGAAAAAAAGTACTGGAAACAATTATCTGTAAAATTCCAGTAATTGTGCAGCTACTTGGACACAAAATTATGTAGACCAGAGGAAAAGTTGTGATTATGAAGTAAATTGAGAAAGAGCTGGCTTGGGACAAGCCCTGGAACGGCGAGGTTAAAGCAGAAAAGGGAAGGAAGATGGAAGTCTTAGTGGGTGATAAAAGGAAGCTAATGAAAGCATTTGAAACAACGGCAGTATCAGAGTTTAGGACCAGGCATTTTCTAACAAAAAATGTTAAGAAGATCAGAGGGGGAAGTATAAGATGACTGGGAGGGTGAATATCCAAATACTGCTGATTTTTTGATTTAGCTAAATTGAAACAATAGAAATCTGTGTTAAGTAAAATCCACCACACTAGCAGACAAAGCAGAAAAAATTTTTAAAAAGCTCAGATAAGGAGTGTATAAGGGCAAGTGGAGAGACATTTTGGGTGAGTATCTACTCGCCTGTGCAGTCTCTTTCTGGCAGTGCTACCATGTTACTTTGTTCTTGATATGCTTTTTACTATTTAATGAATCTCCCTATTTGACAGATTCAGGCAAGTTACATATCTGAAATACCTTTCTGCAGCTCAGGAAGAATATGTCTGTCAGTCATAAGTGAAACAGTCTGCAATCTCACAGAATGGTAACAGCTATTTCCAGACAGCTCTGTGAAAAGCTGTATTACACCACTAGTACAGGAGTACAGAACTAAGTTGTGAAAAGCCTGGGTTACTGTAAGCTAACTCTAGGATGTGCTTGCAACCCAGCAAACTCCACACAAATCCTTTTAACCTTCTTAAAACAATCTGTCTTCCTCCATTTGAAAGACTTGCTTTCCTTCCTTTTAGGTTACTACTCTCGGAGAAAAAAAAAAAAAAATTTAAACTCCAAATCATGTTTCTTCTTGGATTTGTGAAGGGGGATTTCTACATTCAGATTTTCAGTTAAAATCTGCAACATTAATTAGTTTTTCCTCAACCCCATTCTTTACAGAAGCCTTCTTGAGCAAGGGCTGAATTTAGATAAATTCTTGCAAAAGAGCAATTGTAGTGACAGTTAAAATATTGCTAAGACAATGATACCATTAAAAATTCCAAAAATTATGTTTAATTTCAGTATTTCCTAAGATGTGTTTATCAAAGGTATACCTATCTTTCATGTGCCATCTCTAATAAAAATTTAACAAGTCACAATAAGCAGTTTCATATCCTTGTCTGAACAGCAAAACACTGTACTACTACAAACAAACTAAAAAAAAAGTCTCAAATAGTGTCTGTATATTCCTTAGATACAAGGTTTCAGGAAGGAAACTGATTTCCTCATCCTGTTAGTGTTCATAAACTGCCAAGATATCAGCCGGATGAACTCTTCCCATACTGAGGGGCTATGGTTGCTTTTTATGTTATTGAGCGATAAACCAGTGCATTCACTGCACAATTAACACCATTAGGCTGACACACCAAAATACCAAAAACTGTTCCTCCTCTAAGGCAGGAGAAAGAACTTCTTCACACACAAAGTATCATGGATTGCTATTGTTCAGCTGCTGAAAGGTGAGGCACTTACAGAACAGCATTCAAGCAGCTTCCAACAAAGAGTGGGGTCCACTGCTATAGGTGCAATTTATAGAACTAACAATATACAAACTCCTTTTCCTGACTAATTTACGAAAGAGGAAGCAGCATTATCCCGACATTTAGATGCAAAGCCAAGGTACAAAAGGAGAGACTTATTCTCTCTCTGTATGGAGAACTAAAGCACAGAGAAAACTAAAGAGAGTATTTAGAAACCCTAATTTTCATATTGAAATTATTTAAAATAATAAAGCATCATCACCTATACAAAGTTTAAGAAATTGGTTACATCAGAAGAGCAACGTGACTTGGTGGAACCAGAGTGCAATTCAAAACTTGGGGAATCTTTAATATGAAATCCCAGTCCCAGGACAGAACTGCTAGATGTTGGCTATTTCCAAATAATACAGTCTTCTTACCACAATGCAGCAGTTAAATGTACGTACATTCTCCTGATAAGATTAATAACTTCAGTATAAGGCAATGATCACCATGCTAAAAGATACTGCCATTTTCAAATTTAGTAATAAAATTCTTCAGGCAATAATCAACACACAATGATTTTTTTATGATTGCTGCACTGAATTACAATGCACATGTCCTTGGACCACACAAGTAATATTTTATCTTTAAATGCAGACAGAGGCTAAGGACAATGCAGTTCCAATTTTCATATGCTTCCTTTTCATTCTTACATCAGAGGGAGATCCAGAAGATGTTTATCATTTTCATTCTCCAGTGATTTTAGTAGCAAGAAAAGACTTCCTTATCTAACATTCAAAATGCTACAGGATTAAGCTTTATGTCTGACAAGTTGTTAATTAAGATACCCTAGTGCTCTTTGTCATTTTATCAACCATAGTTGATAATTCTGTATTTCCTAACATATATTAGAATTCCAAGTTCAGAAGGCACTGTATGTATAAGTAATTATCTAGGATCTCTTCTGCCTCCATCTGCCACCGTGGAAGATAGTAATGCTAATTACTTTTCTTCAGTATTCTTTTAATTAGATGGCATGTCATAGTAAAAGACCAGATGGATCATGTCTGATGCCACCTTTTATTCCAGACATATTCTTAGTATTCTACTAAGACATTTTAAAATCACTGGAAACGAAAACACATGCAAAAAACCTATCCCACTCTCCCCACCAAATCATCTTGTTTCTATAGGCTCTGCCTCTTTGTTACTGCTTTGAACAAGAGCAGTCTTTCCTTGGCAATTAACATTACAGGGCCATGCACAATATTGAAATATAATCAGATTAGTAGCACTGCTCTGCAAACACTTGAATGTGTAATGTTTTTTGGGATGACCGTTGAAAATAAACCCATTAAAACAGCATCCAAAAGCTAACATTAGGTCCAAAACCACACAGCAGTTTGTGGCCAGCCACAATGCAGAATATATTTCTATCTTCCCATGTGCATCTTAGGACTTTTCCCAATAAACCTTAAAATCAGCTGCTGAACTCTGGCATGCATATCCCTTATTTCATAGGCTTTAACTGTATCAGCACCATGCAACTTAGCCCATTTGGTATTCAGACCTGTACAACTGTGGCAGGTTTTAAAAAAGATATCCTATCTACCATTCCCATTCTCCATGGCAGGTTAATTTACAGCATAGTGTCCCTCAGTCTCTGGAGGATTCTAAAAGAGTAGGATTTTTACTGAACACTCCTTTAGTCCTTTTAGTATCCAGCCCTCTGATACGGTTCTCTTTGCCTGAATTCCTGAAAGAAAATACCTGTGACTCTGAAACAGTTATTTGAAAAAGACTCTGAAAATGTTATTTGAAAAAGGGCTGTTTCTGTCCTGGTGTTCAGCTCTTAATAATGCCATCCATATTCATCCATATTCAGGAGCAGTTAGCAGCTGACATATGAATTCCTCATGCAAGTACTGTCTTGAATTTTTCTTCTTTCTCCCTTTCTCTGCCTACTTTCAAGAAATCCACATCTGTATTCAAGGAAAAAGAAACCAAAGGGAGAAAAGAGATGTGGGAATGCCACAAGGTTCAAGTTTGTTTAACAATTATGACAGAAGGTGACAAGCTAGATGAAGAATTCAGAGATAAGTGACACATGTACTGAGTGAGAGACATTTTTGCAAATTTCTTGTCCTTTTTCCTGGAACATCTATATAAAGTTTATAAATACCTTTCCACATCTCTGATGCAATGTGGGGAGCCATAGGTGCAACCATAATGCAGAGTGAAGCCAAAGCATCTTCAAATTCTGTGCTGTGGAGAACAAGAGGCTGAGGAGCTTGCTGAGCGAAAAGACAAAGAAAAAGAAACAAACTATTAACATTCTGAGGTGGGGGGAAAGTAGTTTAATTAAGAAGAAAATGTAGTAATAAAACCTAAAATCAATGTCCATGCTAAGGAGAGCATAATTTCACAATAAATTGGAAACTTATGAAAACGGAGAATTAAAATCACAACTCTTGGTCACAGAGTGCTCTCTAACATTTAGAAGCTAATCCTAAAGTGGCTGATGGTCCTTGGGGTTCTGCTCTAGCATAAAACTCTGAACACACACTCATGTGGAGAAGAGTGGCCCTCAAAATCATTTTGAGTGCTGCCTTTTCTAGAAGTGCAATCTTAGGCAAAACCAGAGCTGAGAAGAGGTGAAGCACTTGTTTATGACAGTCAAACTGTGCTGAATGCAACACAGGTTTTGTTTGGACAAGGTTCAATTGCACAGGATCACTGAGTGGTAAAAGTAAAGCTGAATTTAGTGAGAAAGTGAAGGTTTTAGAGCTGAAGGAAGCTTTGGGATTGAAAGGACAGCGAAGTCTTTTACAGTTTGATGTTCTCATTATTTTAGTAAAGTGTCTGGCTTCTTTAGTATAGAAAATGTTCAATTTCTGGCAAAAGGTACTTGACTGACAAAATTTGAACTTAATTTCTCCATTTAACTTAACTTACAGAAAACTTAAAAGAAAAGATACAGCACTAAAAGTAATCAGAGGAACTTTTTCTTTCTTTGCCTGTGTACGAGATTACACCCCAAGGTAAATTCAGTTGCTGCAATTATTTTGTAATCTATCCCTCTAATGAAACAGCACAAAAAAATGTCAATACATGTCAGCTTATGAGAATTACTTGATGTGATGAACACACATTGTCATCAACTAGAAAATTGTCCAAAACCAGTGATTTGCTTGACCGCAAATGTTGTCAGAGGGCATCTTCTTATCTCTTACAGTGATAAGCAAACTATATTTGGGTAAGTTTTAGTAACTACTACCTGCTTTCAATGTTTAATCCTTGCCCACCTTTCCACTTTCTCCTTTCAATTGGGAGCAAAAGAGGAAGTGTCACCATTCTAGGTGGAAACTTGTTCTTCAAAGATACTGCACTGACTTCTTTGCTCAAGAAATACATCAGTGTTCAAGTATCTGGCTGTCTGTAGGACACTGAGTTTTATTTTTTTTTAACGCTCATTCCACCTTCCATTAGCCCCAAATGCCTATGAGTCATTGAGTTGGAGATAAAGAACTGTGTGTTACCTTCGCAACATCACACAGGATCCCAGACTTAAGTTGTTTCAATACAGTATCCATGCACAACCTACTTAACTTTTTGTTAAATTCCTTGATTTTGCCAATAAGCTCCTTGGAATCCATAAGGTATAAAATGGTATTTCAACAAAGAAGTTGAAACTTTCAAAACTGTATTTAATTTCTGGTCTATATCAGGTTACCATTATATGCCTGAAGGATTGCTCAACCAGATCTAAGAGTAGTAACAAAAATAATGATAATAGTTTATTATATTTCATCTATCACCACTGGCTAATAAACAACATAATCTAAATAAAAAATCTTAAAACTTAAGTTCAGCAGTGTAAGCTGTCATTGAGGATTGACTATGTGTGATTTTCCTTGCAAAGAATAACCCTTTTTATATCAGAATGTTCGGTAACTCTAAAATGTACTACTATACCTAGCTACCTATGCAACTTGGCTAAAATCAAGAGAACAAAGAACAGAACTAAACAAAATGTATCCTCTTGAAATTACAGGATGCAGACATAAACATCAGAATCTAGTGGATCTAATACCATCAAGCTCCTCCTGCAAAGCTGTTTATATTTCAGGGTTACAGTGATACTAGAACATGCTGCATTTGAACTGAGTAACTCAACTAGGCTCTTGACTTAGTAACACCGTTTATGAAGTTAATGACTTACAGACAGCTGGAGCTATAGCTCAGGCAGCTACTGCTTCGTGTAAAGACCGACAGGAAGGCTGAGAGAAAAATACCTTAATTAATATCACATACTTACATGGAGTACATTTGTGAGGCTCATCAATCGGGAAATAGCTGCATTGAACAAATGATCCTTTGTGAAGTACTCAGTTACCTTGTATTAGAAGAAAAGGTCTGTCATTAATTACTTAAAATTCTCAAACTTGGAATACTGGGTTTTTAAATGAAAAACGTAACTGATAATCAATTTCAATTTGTGAAATACATGCATCTTACCTCTTCCGTGAAAATCATTTTGGTATGCAAACACATCATATGTGCAATCATATGTGTGTATGGGAAAATAACAATCATATAAAAATTCAACTGATTAACTTCCTTTCTGTTTCAGGACTTAAAAAGCTTCAATCAATGCTATGAAAAATGTGCATTAGTCACCCCTTACTTCCTTTAATAAAATATATTCCCTTTGCCCCTACAAGAGGCCTTCTCTCCTGTAAATCCATTTATACTGGTGAAAGCTTGTTCATAGATTACAAGATTAGAATTATTAAGTCTGTTAAATGATCTGGAATATCCCTCACAGCAGGGATTAAAATGGCAAAAATTTTTATCTATAGAAAATACTTGAAGTGAATTTTGCAGGTATTTATGTCTCCTTTTGAGTCTTGGTTAATTGAATTGATACTAATCACAGCAGGAGACAACACATAACCAGAGATGAACAACCATTTCAGTATTTTTTACAAGGCTATGCTAATATATTTTCACCAGTGGCTTTTTTCATTCTATATGAAACAGCAGGCATGATAATGAGGTATGAAGCAAAGAGATCAAAAGCTTTTGTTAGGGTAACCTAGAGAACCCACCTACAGTTTTGTTGCTTGAAATGCAGTTACTCAAACCCCTGATTGACAAAACTTTAATGTCATAACATTTCATTCCTTAAATGAGGCATACATCCTTTAAGTAAGTTCTGTTCCACAAAATTTGTAGATAGGTAAAATTATTTACATAGAGAATAATTCACTTAAAAAAATTTAGCTACTCATCTGGGGAAAAAGCTTTTGGCTCTCTAAGTCAAACATATGGTTTTAGCATAAGAAACAACTTATTTAGTCATTTGAAAACTATGTAAGTGTTTCTATTAACCTCAGAAATCACCAGATTCTTCTGCTCCCAGATCTTTCTGGCTTCAGCCTTCTCTTTCTTATTCAGAAGCTCAGGATTGGGCATGGTTCCTGAAGTCCTTGCTTCAATAAGTTTGGTTACAAGAGCCCAGAGGCGCGTCTGCCATCTCTGAACACCTGGCATGGCATCAGCTGAGATTAATGAAAGATTTTCAGAAACAAATGTCAGTTACAAGTAAAGAATCCAAAACTTTAAAGAAAAGCAGGAACAGAACACTGGAGTTGAACATTTTTTTAAAAAAACCTCTCTATTTTAAATAAAAGATATCAATGCAATTAAAAATGTCTTTACAAGTAATGCTGAGTTGCTCTAACGGAAAAAAACCTGCAAGATAAAAGTATTTTTCTGCAATGACTTTAAAACATATATATAGCAAGAATACAGCACAGAATATTTGCTAAAATCTGTAAAATAACCCAATGTTATGCCAATGCTAGAATGCTCATCTGGTGTTTTAATGACTCCAGAAAGGAGTTGTACAAGCTCTAATTTTTTGAACTCATGGCAGAATACAAACATACATACATACATATATGTATATATATTTACAAGTATGCACACACATTTGTTTCAAACTGAGAAGTTTCTTTCAAATTAGATTTTGATAGTATGTATACTTCTGTTGCTACAGAGATGCTACTGTGCTAATGAGTACAGGCTCTGATCCTTGGTACCCTCTTTTGATGCGGTTTAGTTTGGGATGGGAGACTGTGAAGCTGTGTTCACCTTGACCCTGAAGGCATCAGTCCTACTCCATGGCTGCTCACACCACAGGAGAGAATGATGCGAGACCCTGCCTTGATGTACACCACTGAAAGGACGAGGAATCTAGCCTGGAGGGCAATCACCAAAAGGCTATCAAAACAAATCTAGTGAAGAGAAGGATCATGACAACTGAGAACCAGTATCTAATATTTTCTGAGTGAGAGAATTTCCTCTAATGGCTTTGTGTGACAAAGTTTTGGGGCTGCAAGGATGGCTTCTCTGGGAAGCTTCTAGGAGTTTCCCCCATGTATGACAGAGACAGTTGAGCCCAGGAAAAAAGGGAGGGGGTGAGGGGAAGGCATAAATTTGGTTTTACTTCTCATTACTCTGATTTTAATTGGTAATACATTAAATTAATTTCTCATTTGAGTCCATTTTGTCCATGATGGCAAATGCTGAGTGATCTCCTTGTCCTTATCACAACCCACAGGCCTTTTGCTGTACTTTTCTCCCCCTGTCCAACTGAAAAGCAAGGAGTGATAGAGCAGCTTGGTGGGCACCTGACATCTAGTCCAAGGTCAAACCCAACACAACCTACTTGATTTCTTTAATTTAAACATTCATAATTTTGTTATCATTAAGAAATTCAGACCAAAGTGTAAAGATTTAAGAGATGCTTTTCACCTAACTTTCTATTTTCTTCTCCCCTGGAAATATCTTTAGGCTGCTAAAATCTCCTTTTGTTCCCATTTTCCAATACTCTTTAACATGAAATGACCCTGAAATCTATCTTTGTATTTCTCAAGTGGTAAACAGGTTGGCTTTAATGACTAAATGCATTTTTGCCAACATTATAACCGCATGTGCTTTACTTTCTTAACAAAACATTTAATCACCAAGCTCTTGTATACTTTGCAACTAAGATTTGGTACACGCTATCCCCATGGTAATTTAAGTATTCCATTTTCAAGATCAAAAAATACAGCAAAAAGATTGTGCATCACCAAATTAGCTGCCTCAGAGGGAATTGTGTATCTGGGTAGTGTTCGGGATGCAGCTGTTAAGGCTTGATTCTAAGTGATTCATTTTTTTAAGAGACCTTTTCAAATGCCTAGCTCTCTACTGTTGTGATTAGATGGTGACAGAAAGCTGACTGAGAACTCATAAAGCCCACTCCTCCAGTACATATAGTAGTGCAATAATATATAAAGGAACACACATGAATATAAAGGGTGGCAGACACAACTGAAATAAAGTTTAGTTCAGGCTGAACTAAGTAGTAAGAACTTAACACGTGAAAGAATGAAGAACTACACTTCTTGAAACCAGGTGTGAAGTGTCTTTTTAAAGCCTTATGCAACAAGAAAGTGAAATGTAAATGAATGTATAAGACTACATTAAAATGTATGAACCACAGTAGATAAAAGAAATTAAGACCTGTCAGTATGAGGAATTGCATGATAGGAGTAAATAAGTGCACAGGAGGGTAATTCTTAACTTATTCAAGAAGTAAGTTCATAAAAATGTCATATCTAGAAATATTAATTACTAGGAACTCTGATTATCTTCTAATGAGATTCTTCTGAAAAGTATTTCATAGTCCAGCTTACAAAAGCCACTGCATGCATGTTAATAAATGCAAATAACAAAATATTGTAAAGTTGTATCTGTGATCTGATATGACCAGAAAAAACAGATTATAAAGAAAAATAATTTTCAGTTAATCGATCATTGCTAATTAAAAAAAAGATAATGAGGTCCAAGTTTTCAGAAGAAAATACAACTTAAGAAGTACTTTTCATATGTGCTTTTAGCTTATAAGAGGTAAGCTGCTTGCAATAATCTTGCAAGTTTGCCTCTCAGTGACAGCTTTGTGACCCTCTCTTTTAAAAGAAACAAGCAAAACTGTTTATTATAAAATCTGTTTATGATACATTTTAAATTCATTTTTTCCAAAACTTGGGCATCAAGAACTGTATTAATTTTGTGTTTAAAATATAATACTTGAGAAAAAAGAAACAAGCCCACAACAAAAACAACAGAAGCAATGTGACTTACTTTTAGCATCCCACAAAATGTCTTGTTCTGGAGGAGCAGCAAACAGAATGTAAAGACGTAGGGTGTCAATGCCATACTCTTTCACTATTTCCTCAGGGTCTATTCCATTGTACTTAGATTTGCTCATTTTTTCCCAAGAAACTTGGAGCTTCTCACCAGTTTTCAGGTGAACTGGTTCAGTTCCTAAATATTAAGACGTACAAAAAATACTGAAACAAATTTTGCTCACTTGTAACAGCAATTAATTTTGTTCCCTAAGCATGAGAAGAAACAACTACTGATAGTGTTCTGGGTTTTTTTTCCAAAACAGCCTAAAGAGGAATACCACCCATTTCAAACACTCTCTTCCTTCCCATATTTTTCCTATGTCAACATTTTAACACCAGTAATATCCTAACGCTTCCATCACATCATGACAAAAAGTCTCCTACCATTTGGAAGCTGTATCAGGCATGCATCCTAAGTGCTGCCTTGACAGTTCCTATTATTTAAGCTTTGTTATAACCACGACATTTAAATACACTTCCTAGATAGCTGTACTGATTGGATACAATTCTGACCTGTACTTAGCTTTTACAAATACCAGATTTATAGGTTCCAATTGCAGTCAGTTATCCTGAAAAGAGCATGCTTTCTCTTGCCTGAATTTAGAGACAGAATGGGGGATTTACACTGAAAAAGAGGTCAATCTTTTCTAGAAGAAAATAGGATAACAGAGTGGCAAAACTTAAGAGGGTGGGTTGGTTGGTTGATTTTTAACTGACTTACAGGGTTTGTATCCAGTGAAAACAAAGATGTATGAGAGGAATGCTTAAGGGAAGCAAACATGACCAAACCATTTTTGTTGCTACATGTGCCATAGCAATGACTTGCTGGTCCAGCTTATGCAGTGAAGGCTCTGGAAAGAGTTTGAGAAACAGCACTGTTTCCTACAAGTTTTACATTCCTAATATCTACTGAATACACCTGCACCTGTACTAGTTCTGCCATGATGTTTTTGTAGGTTGTCTCTTTGCTGGGACTAACTGGCTCCATTCAGCAGGCTGCTGAGCACTGTCTTAACAAAACTGACTTTTGATCTTTTGGACTACACGGGAGTTAAAATAATACCACAGCACCATTTCTGCATTTGGATGCAATTAAAAGCTGCTGGATTAGTAGGATGTCTGTGCACTCAGCAGTGCGTACAAATCCAAAACTCACAGAAGTTGCTCTCCAGTTTAAACATTAGAAGGATTCATTTACTCTTCCAAATTTTCCCAGCACTGAGACTTGTACACTGAAGCAGTCCCTGGCTTTAGGGATGCACCTATGCTGATTTTCCCATGCAGTTTCTCTTACCTGTGAGATCAACATCCTCTCTCTTCAAACACTGGCCTGTTGTTGTTAGTCTGAATGTCTGATTCTTGATAAGACCTTGAACCAAGAGCTTATGGAAAGGCTCCCTAAGGATGGAAGGAAAAAGAAACTTCTCTGTTGAAAAGAGCTTTCAAAAGCATACTTTATGATAAGCCTCAGGTGTTGAGCCAATCAGGCACAATTTTTTAATGAAACAAGAATTTCAAGTTGACTATACATAAATAGTTGTTACCTTAGAAAGAGTACTTTGTGCATTTATTCATGGTGGTTGTCTGGCAAGTATAAGTATTTATTTGCATTCTGCTCACATTCTAGTACCCTGACTTAGTACTAAGTTATTCTAACATCACTTTTTAAATTAGCATATGGATAATACACAGAAGTTTCTTGGCCAACAGTACAATTTCCCTAACTTCAAGCTAAATCTCTTGTGTAAAAGCATTCAAGTACCTGACCTCATTGTCTTACAAATATTTAGTTCTAGCTTCTCTCTGAGGAGCACAGGATTTTGAACAAATCAATGTTGTTGCACATTTCTCTCTATAAACAGATAAGACAGTTTCTCTAACATAACCACCCACATGCCTTGTCCCTTTGCAGAACTAGCCAGGAAGGCTAGTATGAAAGAGTACACTAGAAAAAGGGCAATGCTGAAAAGTTCATATCTCAGTGCATCAATTTTGTAGCACCTTAGTATTCTAGGAAAATTTACATCAGGGAGAGTAAACTCTCATGAAATGAGTATACAATAGGGCTAAAAAGAGCCTTGAAGGGCAGTGGTGCACTCAGCAAGAAATAAACTCTAAGTAAACACTGCTCTGGTTGATACATTATTGTGGCCCCCTCCTTTAATGATCTTGCATTTCTAATGCATTGAGTCACACGTCTGTCACTGTTTTCACTGAAGAAAAGGCAACAAAATTAATCCCTAAAGCTTTTGGTTCCCACTTAGTAGGACAGGAAAGTGAGGCAGTTCTAACAGCCTCAAGAACAGCAGGGGACAGGGAAGGAGGTATGGAGCCGGTCCCAGAAGGCATACACAGTCTGGAAGCCTTCTCATGGGATCCTCCAACACAGGGACATCAGCGACCATCCTTTTGGAGGATGTGATCATCAGCACTGGTTAATACTGACTTGCACCTCCTAATGCTGACGTGTGCTCAACATTAAACAATCCAAATTCTCTGCACTTCTACCCAACGAGGCCTCAAATGTGCACAAAACAACTTACGTAAAAAGGATATATTACTCCTATTGACTTATTTTTTTTTAAAGCCAGAGTATACCCATCTAAAAAAGAAATAGTAAAACCACATGTATGGAAAAGTCATAACCCAAAACACGACTCATTGTTAAGGAGTTAATATAGCATTTTACCTTATTAAGAAATATAAATTACATGACAATTTATCTCATGATTTAAAACAAAGTAATTTAATAATGCAATTAGAGTATTATTAAATTATATAACAATTAGGCATGTTTCTACCACACTAAAGCAGATATCTTCCAAGTACTAGGCTTTAAACACTTTTGATGACTCCAAAGTAAGGAGATATTTGAAAACAAAACTTTAAACTGGGAGAGAAAGTGACAGGCTTCATATTTTATCTCCAACATGTTCAAGTCTGAACATGAGTTTTCTTCATTGCATATTTTGTATACTTATAAATATTCTACAAGTACTGGCACATATTGATGTATCACACAGTCACAAAGAAGTATGAGTCTCTGCCACGCCACCTGGTATTATCAACAATGTTAAGTAAGAGCAGCAATTCAAGCATCTCTGTAAGTATTTTCTAAATATTTCAGAGGTTGACTGAAAAATCTTGTTTAGAAGTAAAGGAACTTAAGGGAATGAGAATTGAAGTCCAATTTAGAAAGCAAAACCAAGAAAAATGATTTTAAAATAGGATGCAAAAATAATCTAAAATATTTAAAAAGTATTATAAATTATCCAAGTGAATTAGAAGGTGAAAATTTGGAACAAAAACTTTGTAACCCTATCAACAATAATGGTGGGAAAATGCTTCAGGATATAACAGTTTAGTGTACTTCTTCTACAAACTAGAGACATTACACCACAGAAAAAAAAATCCCCTCCCTGTCATTCAGTACTTCAGTCTGTTTAAGATCTCAAACAGTTATTAAAATAGCTACACTTCCTGCTATCTAAAATAAAGCTAATGAGGTAGCCAGATCATCCAAATCAGATAGGGCTCTCCACTGGAAGTGATTTTTCAAGGAACACTTATTTTTAATGACAAAGAGTTAGTTCAGATCATACGCCAAGTTACTAAAAGCTGGATGCAGGAACAAGCATTTTTTGTTTTTGTTTATGCTGACAGAGGCTACAAAAATGCAATACAAAATACATTACCAAGTATGGGGAAAAACCACCAACCATGTGTTCCTAGTGGGAGACCACAGGAGTATGGAGACATGCCCAAAATGAGAAAGCCAGAGCCCATCTACTAAACACAGGGCTGTAAACCAGTTGAGCCCTGTGCTGAATGCGCAGTGATTTTGGCAGTGTTGTGGTGGCTCCATCTCATGTTCACATGCAGAGTTACACTTGAATTCACGTCAATAAAACTGCACATCTCAAACATGCCCCTTCAAAGGCAGGGATGCATTTCTTGGCTACATAAGGAACTGCCAAGGGGCTGCAGCACAGAAGGGGTGATGCAAACCTGACCTAAATACTGCAGCACCCGGTCATGGCATCATAAACACCTCCTGATTCAAAACACCAAGAATAATGAAATTAAGCCATTTTCAGACACACTGACGTTTCTGGCACAGAAGAGGTGTCTGGAGTTTCTTTGAATGCTTGGTCACATTTCACATTGTAGGTATGCTGGAACGGGATAGGCCTTCACCTGCCTGTTTGTTGGTGCTCATGCTGGAGTATCCGCACTGAGACCTTGGCCGTATTACAGCTTTTGATTGTGTTGTATGTCCCACCTGCAAAGTGTGCCTGACACCTCTGAGACGGATCAGCTGTGCTAGCTATGAAGTGTGTAATCCATCTTCTTTTTTTAATGCTCATATACAAGTTCATCTCTATGACAGATTGACCTCTCTGTATAGGACCATGCGATGGATGGCAGGGCAAGCGTGACTGACAGACCAGGAATTCAGTGCTGTGCCCTCATGCTCTTTGCTTTGCTCTGTGCAGGGTGAACAGCAGGACTTTCAATCCTATTACAAATGACCTGGCTGGAAGAACTCTGTGGAGCCTGCCACAGTGATAAAATAGCGAATTCAGAAGAAGGGATAGCCCTAGCAAGGGAGCTCACTGCATGTTATTTGCACCCTGCACCTTTAGAAAGGCTGAGAGAGCCCAAGTGCTGTGCCCTGGAGTGAAGACAAGACTAGGTCAGTCACTATCAGCTGAGTCCAGGGGGTTGTGAAACCTGATGTTAGATATAGCTGTGCAATATTGTGGAGGTGACTGAAGGATGTGGAAGCTGATAATTTTAGGCAAAAAAAAGACAAAACAATATTGAATGTTCAAGATTTCACACAGTTAACAGCTGGGTGCTTTTGCTTAAAATCAGCACTAGTGATAAGGTCCTAAATGAATGCAGAGAAGCTGTAGCATCATTCCTTCACAGAATAAGCTATTTCTGTCACAGAAATCTTCTTTTATTCTGTAACTCAGCTATGTGAAAATAGTGCCTTCTTACTCAGCAGATTTGCTCTCTATCAGAGTCAAACCTGCTGACTTAATGGCAACCATGAACTTTTTTATTGCTTTATAATCCTTCAGGGAGAATGTGCTAGATTCCATTTCCAATTGTTCATCTGACAGAACTGATTACTGAAGTCTAGGGGAGAACCAAATTCTGTGTAACTTGTACTTGCACAGCTGAGCAGGTGTAACTGAGTGCGTCTGCACACTCTCGCCATGGTGGATTAAGCTGGAATAGAGGAGGAGTTTTCTGGCCCCAGCTGCCTACCTGGCCCCTCTCCCAGCAGTGGTCACAGCTGGGAGGGCTTGCTGGCTTGTGAATTATTTATAGAAGCACTGCATTTTACAGACCAGACTGCTAGAACAAATTGACATCAATTTGAGCTTAATCTGATATCACGTGTATGAATACCCAGAGGGTACCATTTATTCTGCCTTGTCATTACTGAGAAATTGAGCAGCATTTCTTTCCCACCGTCTCTAGTCCAATACATTAAAAAATAAAATGAAAGACCATGCCTCATCTTTAGGGGATATTCAAGCAATATTGACACCTTCACAATTTTAACTGCCTACAAACACTGCATTTTCTATCAAAGTATGTGTGTCTGCAAATGCCTGTCTCATACCAGTTGCCTATAATATTTCTATAATAATCATTATACCATATTTGAAGAGCTTGCTTTGAAAATCTAAACTACAGAAATTTTAACTTCTGTTTTCAACCACATTATTATATTAATAGCCATTAGTACAGAATTAAAGACTACCCAGAAATATTTCAATGGATTTGAAAGTCAGAGGATAGGAGCCAAACAATGAAAATTTCTGTAAAGAAAACATATCAAGAGCTACTACAGGTAAGTAGGGGAATTATAAAAGTGCATAAAAATTTTTAAGGATGCTTTAAATGGTGGCAGGTCTCATTAACTGAGATAAAACAATTTTATTAATTTAATCAGTGAAAAAGACCTAAGCTACTAGAGAAAGATTGAAAATGCACAAGAGGGCAGTGTTTTTTAACCTTTTAGTGTTTTCCCCCAGATGTGGGCTTCAACATCATGACTTCGAGCTTCCTAACAATAAGCCTCTTATTTCTAATCACACTTTTCAGATCTTTCAGACCAGCCCTTGAGCAGTCCTAACAGAAGACTGAGCAAAAGTGGCTTCTGATTAACATTAAAACATTTAAAATGCATGGTAATATTTATAAAGGAGTTATGATTTCCATATCAAACCAAAATCCTAACTTGACTTCATGGCTTCAAAGCACCTAGTGCTTTACCTTGCATAGAGCTAAAGCAAGTGAACAATTTTGTGCATGATGATGAATTTGTTACAGTCATCTTGCAGTCTGAGCACACCCAGCCCTTGGGGCAATGCTGTAACAGATCTTCACATGTGCAACAGTTCTTGAGATTGTATATGGTGCCAAAGGAATTCTCCACAGTCTTGCAAACTGCTTCTACAGAAAGCAATTTCGATTTTCTTCTGCCATTTTCACTAGACATAGTGTTTCTTAAGGGTTTTTTTTTCATTGAAATTACAAGTTTTTTTCTGCAATTTACCATATTTAGACCAGGCTACACTACACAGCTTTTGTGCTACTGCTCTGTCACACCAGAGTGCGAACAAAACACATTCCAAAGTAATGCAGCTACAGAATCACAGAATCCTTAGAATAATGCAGGTTGGAAGGGATCTTTGGAAGTCATTTGGTGCAACTCTTTTCTCATATCAGACCTAACTTCAAGTAGTTCAAGGCCCTGTCCAGCTGAGTTTTGAAAATATGTGATGACGGAGATGCCACAATGTCTGAAGTCAAATGGTTCCAGTCTCCTCACCTTCCCTGCCAAAACTATTTTCCTTCTGTCCATCTGAACCTTGCTGCAATCCGTGACTGTTACTCCTTTCCTTTCTTCGTACATCTCTGAGAAGAGTCTGGTTCTATCTTCTCTATAAACCTCCTTTAGGTAGCAGTAGATAGGAATTACATTCCCTCCTTAGCCTTCTCTTCTCCATGGTGACCACACCCAACTCCCTTAGCCTCTTCTTGTATGTCATATGCTCCAATCTCTGACTGCCTTAGTGCTCCTCTGCTAGACCCTCTTCAGTTCGACAGTGTACCTCACACTGGGGTGAGGGGCTCAAAACTAGACACAATATTCCAGTTGTTCCTGAATGATGAGCAGAGATAACCAAAGCTGGACATGGTTTTGCTAGTGGAGTATACTGTCATGCCAGCTGCTGACCCACCTCTAACGTGGTGTTCATCAGGACCCCATAAACCTTGCCTTAAGTTGTAACCCTCCCCACATAGATGGCACAGCCCCAGCTGTTCTGTTGAAGTCATGGTAAAAGATATGCACAGCTCTCTCCTCATCCACAGATGGAATTACCTCACCATAGAAGGAAAGCAGATTAAGTAGGGCATAATTTTCTCTTGGTAAATCCATGGTGGCTACTCCCAGTCACCTTATCTTTCATGCCTGGAACTTTTATGTGTCTGGTTTACTTGAGTGAACCCTAACTCAATTCTGCTCTACAGTGGGTAGTATCTCTTGCCTTCAAACTTTCATACTAAGCACAGACCTTGCCAGCAAAGGCCAAGGCAAATACTTCCTCTCTTCTTAGGCTCTTTGTTGGATTTTGCATCAGGCCGATGTCTTCCTTGGTGTTCCTTTCAATGTATGCCCAGAAGCTCTTCTTACCACCTTCACATTCTTCACCAGTTTCAATACCTGCTGAGCTATGACCTTTCCATTTTCCATACTGCCTATCCAGTAA
Source organism: Corvus brachyrhynchos (assembly GCF_000691975.1). Taxonomy (NCBI): domain Eukaryota; kingdom Metazoa; phylum Chordata; class Aves; order Passeriformes; family Corvidae; genus Corvus; species Corvus brachyrhynchos. The sequence goes on from NW_008238330.1 coordinate 8,701,655, forward strand.
ATGCTTCTATACTCCTCCAGGGGTAGCCCATCCTTACTTCCACTTCCCTTGCACTTCTTTTGGTCTTCTTAAGGTCACACAGGAGGTCCCTCTTCAGTCCAGCGGGCCTCTTTCCATGCCTTTTTTTCTTGCATACTGAAGTGAACCACTTACTTTCCAAGAAAATCTCCCATGCCCTGTGATCTCACTTTATACTGACAATACCTCAGGCACTGTAGTTAATGACATTTTGGAAGGTTGAAGAATTTGACTAGCAAAAGAACATTTGGCTGCTGTGTGTTACAGCTCCACTAGGTGGCTGATGGATTAGGATTGTAAAATCTTTTGTAGAATTAATAAACCTAAAATTGTTTGCAAGGGAAAGCTTTGAAATTCTCTGCTTGAAGGAATAGGACCTCTGAGAGAAAGGGTCTACTTTGAAAGGCCCACTCCAAGAGAGAAGAAACAGCCTTCCTACTGCAGCTATACAAGCTGCAGACAACAGTGAAACATAGGTACACAAATCATCTACATCCAATATTTCAAACACAGCTTTCGCTGCAAACTACTGCGCAGCCAAGAACGAGTTATGAAAACACATTGCCTATTTTCATCAAAATTAGGAAATAACTCAGGGAAATATTCTGCTAGCTGCAGTAAATAGTCCATCTTTTTCTGGCTCACAGCTACTTAAATTCTAGTTTTGTAGCAAAACTACAGCACTCAAGTCAATTCAGTGACATATATATTTAGGCTCCTCTTTTACATCAAGTTTTTAGGAGGGATACTTGTAAAGAATGAACTTATAGGAGTTGTGAGCAGAGAAATTACTAAGCAGTTCTTCTCATGGGGCCACTCATTTTGATTCAGTCTATTCACAGATCATAGAATCACCAGGTTGGAAGAGACCTTAAACATCACCGAGTCCAAGCCATGCCCTAACATCACCTCAACTAAACCATGGCACAGAGTGCTACATCCAATCTCTTTCTATCCAGTCATCTCTGCTGATGGGAGAACAGGACAGAGCATGGACCAGTGTTTCATTGTTCTGCCACTAGTACCCTCCAAGCTGAGGATGGCATTTTAGGGTAAAAAAGAGCAGAATTTCACTAGAAATGGGGATGTTAGACTTAGAACCTATCTGAGAGGACAAAGAGCAGAACAGCAGATGACTCACCTTCTTCCATCAAACTTTACCTCTAACCAAAACAGAACACAGTGAAATAGGCTACAGCAGCATCATCAACAAGAGTAATTAAAAGTAAATATATAAAATTCATTCAATAAAAAATAAATTCACATCAGATAAATATACTGGTGTTGCCTATCAAGACGTTTTTTGTACTGCTCAGCTCCAATAATACGGTGACTTATAGGAGTGCTTAGCTTTTTACATATGCATGGTTCCACTGAAATTAATGCTATTACTGGCAGGAAGTTACCTAATTCGAAATAATAGCACTACACAGAATGCCTTCAGTTACTAGTTTGTGCATGCTTTTGCAGGCTGGAAATCTACAGCAGCATTTTATCACTTGATCTGCGCCAGTTAACACTCATGCAATAAAAACTTTTGTATGAACACATACAGGAAGTGCAACTCACTGTGAGAAACCAAGCACTGACAAAGCAGGGAAATTCAGGATTATTCCCTGTAATGTTCCATCATCACAACAGTGTCCACTAATACTCTTGCAAGTCAAATGAAATATGAAAGCTTTTAATAGAAATATATAAGGCTTACTTGTGTTTTGTCATCTTTAGATCATGGCAAAAATGGCTGAAGAACCTTGCATAGAATAAGTGCATAACTGCATGCTCCTTTCCTCCGATGTACAAATCCACAGGCATCCAGTAGTCTGCTAAGTCACTATTAAAGGGCCTGAAAAAACACAATTACAGAAAAAAATACAATGTTGAAAAGAAAGATCAGCGCTACCAAAGTAGCTCATCATCCTTGACTGGACAACACTGTTTACTGAAAGTAATATGTGTGTAATAAAACTTTCATTTTGCTATCAGATCTTTTTAATTTTTTAAGAAGTGAAATGCTTATTACAGACAAAAATTTAATTTCTACTGAGATGCAGATCCACAAAAAGATTATTTTCCTATATTCCAGGCAAGCAATTACCTGAGAAAGCAATGAAAACGTTTGATTGCTTTTTAAATGATTTTTTTTAAAATACCCAGTGGCCAGATTTAAATTTTTTAGTATTTATCAAGCTTTATATACAAATAGATTAGAGTGAAAGACAAAAAACATGACCACTCAAAACCAGTTATTTTTTCAACTGGCAGTTTGCATTGTTGCCATTAGGGGGCAATGATGCAGTTGAAGGATGCAGAACCCTCTGTAGAATGAGATGGGTCATAGCACTCCAACTGAAGGATGCTCGATGAAGTGACAGTAAATTTGTCATTTACAGCATATTTACTATGTCGTTGGAGGTCACCTGAATGGTTTCCCAGCATTGCTTACTGCTTCATTACATATTTCCATGTCTCCTGTAGTGGGCCTGCAAAACACCATTTGTACAGAAGTTCTTCTCCAATGTATGCTTCGAGCCCCGGCTCTAGGAAATCTACCTGCTTTGTCAGTCTGTCTGATTATTCCATCTGTAATTTTTGTTATAGCGACACTTTTTTCCTCGCAGATGAGCCCAGAAGCTAATCATGGATCTGGGATTCATGTCTTTGGCGGAACAAATCAAACCTAACTTGTTCATAGGGTTCCAGAATCAACAGAGTAATTCTCCTGAACTGTAGACCAGTGAAATATGGTTTATGGAAATGAAGGGTTTACATATGCATAGCTTAGTTAAAAGAATTAACTAAAGAAATCAAATGCAGGCAGCAATTTAGTGCAGAAGTCCATATAAATGTCTTCATTTCAGTATAAAACAGATGAAGCTACCTGAAGCTGTTACTTTGACAGTTGCATGTTACATCTGACTATTTCTTCTTCAACTTCTGGAAAAGTCCCCCTTGCCCACACACAAAAAATACTTCAAACTGTCATGGAGGGGAAGCAATCTGCCTAACTCAGTAACAGTAATAATATATTCATGCTATCACTAGAAAATATTAAAACTGACATGAAATAAAAGTGTTCACATAAGATTTTTCTCTAGTTTAACCAAACTAGTCCTGCAAATACAAAAAAAAAAATCGGCCCAGCAATATTAAATCACGGAGTAGATGTAGTATGTTCCCAGACACTGCTCTGCACAATAAATAAACAAATATATGCCCAAACAGCCCATCATGTGGTATCAATGTTTTGAAATGCAACTCTGCCTGTCTTCCTCAGACTACATAGTAGGGATGTTGCACTAATTCCTCTCTGGAAAAAACAGTGCTATCAAAAAGCGCTACTACAGTCAGACTATGAAGCAGAAAAACAGTTAAATAACTACATCTGTCTTCCCACACTCTCCATGCTGCAGACACTAGTCCATAGCACATGAAAAATCTCCTTTCATTAATTATGCATGTAGTGGAAGTGCTGACACAGCAGGAGATTGCTGTGATGCCTCTTCACTTGAGGTCTGTGCACAAGGAAATGGCAAGAGTCACCAGAATTCCAAAGGAGAGAAGTGAAGGTGCCATGCTCAGCAGCTGGATGTTACACTGGACTATTCCTCTTCTTACCAGTGGAACATCAGTGCTTGTCCACATACCGAACTACTCAGTGCATTGCTGGGGAGGGTACACTCCATGCAATTTACCAGTCTCAGGTAAATTGCAGGCTGTCATTCCTGATGGCAGCCCCGACTAAGGACTGTCTTCAACTCAGCTGAACATTTTCTCCGTGCCCTGCCCCATAATTCCCTTTCATGCAAATTTCTGCTCCTTGTTCCTGTGCTTACACAGTTGTGTTTACACATCCTGCTCTTCTAGATCTCCTGACACAGGAGCAATCAAATACCACATTTTTAGACCAGCTCCATATATTGTCCTGGTTTTGGCTGCAAATAACTTCGTCTGAATAACTGGTACAGTGCTGTGCTTTGAATTCAGTATGAGAATAGTGTTGATAACACACAGATGTTTTGGTCGTTGCCAAGCAGTGCTTACCCTAAGTCAAGGACTTCTTGGGCTGTCATGCTCTGCCAGAGAGCATGTGCACAAAGAATCTGGGAGGAAGCACAGCCAGGAAGGCTGACCCAAACTGGCCGAAGGGATATTCCACACCATAGACTGTCATGCCCAGTACATAAACTGGGAGAGTTGGCTGGGAGATGCCAATCACTGCTAAGGGATGGGCTGGCATTGGTCAGCAGATGGTGAGCAATTATATTGTGCATCACTTGTTGTCCTTGAGTTTTCTCTCTCTCTCTCTCTCTCCTTTTCACTATAATTATCACAATATTTTACTTTGTTTCAATTATTAAACTGTTCTTATCCAACCCGTGACTTTTACTTCCTTTTTTCTCCTCCTGATTATCCTCCACAGCCCACAGGGTGTGTGTGGGGAGCGAGCGAGCAGCTGTGTGGTACTTAGATGCCAGCTGGGGTTAAACCACAACATTTACCCTGTGCTGTGCTCAGGCCCAGAGGGCACATAATGAGGGCAGTGCAGGGGTTTACACTGCCAGTAGACTGCCAGGGCAGCTAGAAACTGGAAGCACCAGAGTGTGCCCTTCTGTTCTGTGTAGCAGGTTTTCCCCCAAGGCCCTGTGCCTGCAGCCCTCACCTGTCTGTGTTGTGAGGGTCAGTGTACCTCAGGTAGTACCATGCGGAATCAACAAATGTATCCATGGTATCGACTTCTCGCCGTGCTGCTGCCTTGCACCTGAGCAAGAGAGAAGGAGAAAAGCTTTTTTTAGGTAAGTTACAAGCTTGGAAAAAGCTCCAAACAAACATGGACAGAGTGGCCACAAAGACATTCAGATTGAAAACTGAACAGTCTGAAGAGTAACATGTTCAGAAAAAGTCCAACAACAGCAAAAGGGCAGAGTTCTTCCCTCTCCCTCCCAAAACATAGCAAAAGCAAGCCAAAAAGAAGCCTGAAGAGCCATCACATCCAGCAACAGAAGAAGATGACACTGCACAGGACAGCCCTCTCAATCCTGGAATTTTTTGGAATTGTCATTTTAAAAGATACAAAGCACAGACAAGCGTACTTTGCCATAAAGTTAATGGGTCCTGAATATATATCACCCTCATTAGGTACCAGCAGATTTAGCAGAAAGGTCAGGTGGTTGCCTCTCACTGATTGTCTGTACAAAATGATCTTTGCAGATTCCATTTATTATCTCTAGAAAAAATTAACTTAGTTTAATTTCAGCTTTCACTGAGATCAAATCTCTTCTAGACCTTGTAGCACAATTTTAACTTCTGATGACAGCAAATTGATTTTTGCTTGTAATTATATTGGCAGCCCTAAGGAACAGTTTCAAAATAGATTTTAGAAGCTCAGGTTACTTTCTGTTAATTTCTCCTTGAATATTCATTGTTTGTAGGAGCCAATAATCACACTTAGTAAACTTCCATTTGTTTTAAATGATCCCTCTTATAACTCTTACTATTAAAACAATGGGATTATGCTAATGTCAACGAAACTTTGCAATCTGTGACACTCTTGTACATAAATGCCATTGATTATATGTAACAAATGTATGCAGTTTATAATTGTATGTAAGTTTAAATGTATGTATGTGTATAATAAGTATACACAATAAATGAGGACTGGCTATTTCATATTTTCTATATTTAGTCTCTGATCAGGCTTGATGAGTGAGATGCAACATGTATCTGCTTGTCTGCCTGATACTTCAGCTTGGCTTGCCAAGGCAAGTTTACAAGAGCATCACCACCTAACATTTTCCTTTATTCTGTCTCTGTGCCTGGTCCTCCTCTACATCCAAGTTTTATTTCCAACGAAAAGAATGTAATAAAGGAGTTTTACTTCTAACTGCTTTTTAGCGTAGAATAACCATTTTATTAAATTGTACATATAAGCAAAGACTTGGCCAATGTAAAAGAATGGCTTTTCTGTCAAAAGCAAGAACACTTTACAATCATTGAACCATAATTACATCTGCTTCATGCCTCTGTGCTCTAAATAGACATGGCTCACTAACACAGAGACAGCATGGGCATCTTTCAGAGTTTATACAATTTATATCAATATTGTGATTACAGGCACAATACTGTAATCTCATTAGACAATCTTCAGACGACTAACACAATTACCTGGACTTGTATAAAAAAGAATAACTTGGGCATCTCCTCCCATTTATGATTGTTAACATTATTGTCACTCAAATACTCAGACTTTTTTATCTTTCCATCTGGCTTTTCTTATTAATTCTAGACATTAAATGGAACTAATAAAAAACCCTATTACTGGAGAGAAGAACTAAAGGAAAGGATGAGGTAGCTTCTCAGAGGAAGGAAAAGCAAGGATGACTATGCACACAAAAGTAATAGCTCAAAAGATTTGTAACTGTAGCAGATGTGGATGAGCAATACTGACGATAGCTGTCAAATAGGTGAGAATTAGGAAAACAAATAAAGATGAGAATTAAAAAAAAAAGTTAATTTCAGCAAGCTACCACATTTTAGGCTAAGAAACGAATCCTGAATGACCTTATTTCTGACTAAGTAAATGCCTTTGACTAATTTCTATGCAGGGCAGCCACAATAACTATCCAGAAACCATAAGGATTTGCTATACACCAAAAGTATATTATTGCCTGGTAAACAAGTAAGTAATTTTTAACTAAGGTTATGGGGGAAGCCAAGAGTGCACACAGTGACTTTCAGTCACAACAGGAAAATTTTTCAATTGAAATTAGGAATTGTAGACCAAGGCATTTCTAGGGGTTTTACTAAACCTGTGCATCTTATTCAGTAAGGCTTCACTGCAAAGGTCACACTTTAAAATACACTGCTATGTGCAATTTCAATAGGCACATCTGAGAAGAAATTTTCTATGCAGAAACTTGGAGTAAAGATCTGTTTTACAAAAAATTACATGTTATCAACAAAGTTCAAAATACATGTTTCCAGAGAAACATGGAACTGCTAGTATTAAAATAAATTTAGACATTATGAATCTGCTGCATTAGCAATGAGAGCCCTATTGTCATTTATATGTCTGATTTCCCTGCCTGGCAGCCTGATAACACACTTCCCATTTGGTCAGTCTGCTAGGAGCAGCAATGCTGATGAAAAACTTCTCTGGGATACCTCATGTTCTACATGGGTTCCTCCCACAGAACCTATACGCAAACTTCAGTGTACAGAGCATCTAAGCAGTCCTCAAGATTACAAAATCTCTTACTACATAATTTAGACTTTTTATTTCTTAAACAGATGGACTACAAACAATAAGGATTACAGGAATGACAAGATGCATTTACTATCAAATCTGAATTACATGCTATCTGTAATATACAGTGAATGTAATTCTTCATGATAAAGATTTATATAGCCGAGGGAACACTTTGTTGTTGGACTCTTGCAAGAAAATGAACACAGTGTTAGTTTCCTTAACAGGAGGACTAATTCAGTAATCATTATAAGCTTTGTATGAACACTGGTGATGAAAGATAATTAAAATAACTAATAAATGAAGTGAGAAACACTATTAAGAAATGGGATACAGGGAGAAGATCATTCTGTTTTTCCTTTTTTTCTTTTCTCGAACTTAAAACCAATGAGTTTTGTTCCAGCTTGTTTATGAAAAAATAGCAGTGGGCATTGAGTGTAGCAAAAAAAGGGTGTTTTATAGAGTGTATAAGGAAAAAATCCCTGTGCTGGGTCAAACTAATCATTCTGGAGTAGTATCCTGTCTCAGAGCAGTCAATTGCCAACACTTTGGGAAAGAGCACAAGAAACAGGCAGGTGCAAAGTAATCTCTCCCAGGCTGCAGTAAATACAGCACTGGCTTACCTCGGACAAGAACAGCTCACCCATTCTGGGGCACTTTCCAGAGGTGAGGCTCCCTTTCCTGTGAACGTGGTTACGTTGGGCAACACCACAGGTAAGTCTTCATAAGGCACGGGAACAGTGCCGCATGTCTGGCAGTGAATGATTGGAATGGGCGTTCCCCAGTACCGCTGCCGAGATATCAACCAGTCTCTCAGTTTGTCACTCGTTAGGTCTCCACCTATTCTTTTATTTTTGGCCTGCTGAGTAATAGCTTTTAAAGCCTCCTGCCGAGTCATGCCAGTGATCTGATTGGAGAAAAAAAAAAAAAAACAGAAGAAAAAAGAAAAAATTATACTTGCTGCCAGTGAAAGTGCAAGAACAAACAAAATCAGTTTTCTGAGAGTCAAATGAAATAACAATTTCCTTCTTCCCACTGGATAACGTCCTGCTATCCAAGAGACAATTCACACATTGGATGCTCATTTGAACCTTCTTGCTTAAAGGATAATGCTCTTGATGGTCTGAATAGAACAAGGCTGAGAGTCTTGTAGACCCCTTCAGTTTTTATTGGCAGATATTTGCATTTACTGCTGATATCTTTAACAGTTGCTGTATGCCAAAACTTTCAGAATTCTATCATGAACATAAGGTAGAGACTGAGGAAATGCAAATGTTAAAACAGCTTTCCTTCTCCTATGCACACTTGAGCATTTTCTGTTCTTGCTTTCACCATAACCATTTAGACCCTACCTGGGACATAATGTGTCTGCTACTAAAACACATATTTTCAAGAGCTATATTTAAAGATAAGATTTCTATGTCACTTGAGGCATATATGTTACTACAAGGGCTGAAACCACATTCCAAAGAATTTGTGGAAGAAGGACTAGTATGTTCACTATTGAGACTATGAAATAAGAATCAACTTATAACACACTTCAAATTATTCAGTTTCCATTATACAACTGAGAAAAATACAGAGGAAAGTACAACCTTCGTCTCATGTACAAAAGGAAAAAAATTATTTTATTGCTACAGCAGAGCCAACACGTTTCAGCATTACTCGCAGAAATTTGGTAGCATAAGCTTGGCTTGATTAAAAAAAAAAAAATCACTTTAATCATACAAAGTATTTGGCATTCTTGAGAAAACAGGTTTAGTTTGCATAGTTATTACAAATTGGAAAGAACTCCATACTTGTATACCCACCTCTGCAGAATTAATGACCTTCTCCAAACCATCTGGCAATGTCTCAATGACTTCAGTTAAAGAAATGCCCAGATTCTTAGCTACTGCAGCATCTTCTGCACTAGTACTAGGAATTCCTAGAAGGGATGAAAACCCATTTCATTTCTATGACACTCTCTTTATAATGACTTCTGCTTTCCCAAAGGAGTTAAAGAAAAGGATTTAAGAACAGTAAAAATGTTTTTGTATCCTTTAAGCAGTGAAATTCCAAGAACAATTATTACAAATACATTTCTCAATTCCTCTGTAATTCAAATGTTCATCAATGTTCTGTCATTCTTTCAGAAAAGTTTGAAAATTTGATGGTTCTGAAAAAACTAAAAATAAAGCCATAAACTTTGGATAGAATTATAGAATTTTCAATGTAGCCATATTATCTAAATGTAATATATTTAAATGATACAAATTTTAATTCTATTTGCTAATATGATAATCAAAGACTAAATGGAGAGCAGAGTCCTCCTGTTTCAATATTAATTTTATCTCTGATTTCATCATTTATTCAAATGTACAACAAACCAACAGTCTCAAACATTACTATCCCTTTAACTTACTACGAAAGACATGATTTGTTTATAAACTCAGGGAAACAATTCAAATAACATCAGTTTGCTATTCAGACTATAACTAGTGAGAACACTTCCTACAACTATTCAGATGAATTACAGAAGTCACACTATTTAAGGCCCCCAATGCTATCTTTTCCTCTGCATTTTATTATTTGGGGCAGTCATGCATTTTAATTCTACTCTGGAGGGTTACCTTTCACAGTGAGTTAAGAAATTTATTAGCTTTATTTATTATCACATGTATTCTGAAATAATATTAAGATACCAACAGATTTATTTTTTCCACAGAGATAGATCTTTCTGCATACTTTTCCCCTTCAATGACAATTTAATTAATAATTTGAACAATCTTGCACAATTACTGTCATCTTTAAAAGGCAAAGAAACTTATTCCAACCAGACAACATCAGCTTGGTTGGTGAAAACTACACAAAAAAGCTCTCAAAATATTTGCCGAGCACATTAGAATTATTAAGGAACTACACTCAAAACCAGCTTAACAATCATCTTAGTTCAGGCAGTGAAATGCCTGCTATACATTAACTCTGCCAATATGTGGAAATTTGGAAGCAGATGACTAAAGACAAAACTCCCCTGTGACAAGCAACTCCTTAACTAGAAAAACACAAAATTGCTATTTTATCTTTCCAGCAGATGTACACTCCTGCCATTTCAAGGCTCTCTTAGAGAACAATGTTTGTATCTTAATTTGTCAGAGAACCCTGCAGCCTGCAACAGGTGACTTCACAATATGCTCTACAAATGGAAAAAAGCGGGTCCCACTTTTTGGTCTGCCTCCTTTTGAAAAGATGATGCTATTAATGTACACTGGCAAAGCTCAACAGCTGGCACCCACAGCTTCCCATGAAGAGCTGGGCTGTTTCCAACAGACATAAGGCCAAGGTATGTGCCAGCAAACTAGAAGATTTTAAGGAAACATAAGATTAGGTATCTCAATTATTTGGCTTCTCCTATATGAGGAAAGACTTTCTCAAAAGCAGATTGAAATGTAAAGTGCAAGATGCAGGCATGTTATAAGCGAGGTAAACAGCCCAAGTGCATAATTTCCATTAGCCCTGTGAGGGCCATCCAAGACATTTTTGCAGAGTCAGCTGGTTTAATGCAGTCCAGTTGTGCAAGAATAGCCAATATTGGCAGCAGTGAAAGCAGCAGCCCCAGGACAGGAAAGAAGTATCAGCAACAGGGAGGCAACAACAGGAGTTAAGGGGTAAGGAATGTACTGCAAAAAGGGAAGAAGAAATAACTATTTCCCATGAGGACTGGCATAGAACATTGCCTTCTCAATGTAGCTGAGATCACGGCAAAGCACAAGAGTAAACAAAAAGCTTGGTGGGTGCAGATTAAAACAGATGGTTTTTAAAACTTAGTACAATTCCAACTTTGACTTACTAGGACAATCATATTATCTAAGAGTATGTACTTAGCTGCCCAGTTTGGGGGACTAGGTTCCCTACCCAGGAAAGGAGTCAGACAGGCAGCTTCATAAGACAACTTTGAGAACAGAAGCTCACTGCAGGCGATTCAGCATCCTCTAGCGACACCCTCCTCCTCCATCTATGGATCCTCAACTCTAAATCAGGTGCCTGAAATTATGGGAATGCTACATGAGAGATAAAGGATCTAACTGTCCAAGACAACCTGAAAACAATTATTACCTATCCTGAACTATTTTATTGGCCTCAACACAAATACTACTAGATAAAAGTCAAAGTTGGAATTTTTGTACATTTACCATCTGAAGCATTTCTATAGAAGGATGTACATAATTCACGTAAACGTAAGACACAAAAAAAGCCAAAAGTTAGAGTTGTTTGTCAAAAAATGGTACAGTTCTGTTTTGATTAAGGATGCTGAGAGACAGCCAAACACACGTCTTAGGTAACCAATTTTCTTAAGATATGCAGATTCTCAAATTTAGCTCATTAAATGCACTAATTCTATATTTCCATTTAAAATTATCATCCTGTGAATCTCTTCCCCCAGACAGACTCCACATAACTACTTTTCCCTTCCTTCTTCCATATTGAAGAACAGAATTCCAAAGTCCAGGAGAGAGCCTCTGTGTTCAAATATTTACAACAGTATCTTGTGCTCTAACACAGCAACTGAAAACCATACTATTCCACTTACATATATAATGTCACGTACCTATTTTAGCATCAAGAAAATTAGCAAAATTGGTTTTTGCTGAGATGACTACAGGAATCTCCTGATTGGTAAGCAAATTCACAGCTGTCACTGAAGTAAGTGAGTCTGAAAACAAATGTAACAATATGGTAAGTAAAATATAACAGAAGATACACTAAGAACATCACTTACCATTACAAAGCCGTTTATCTTAAACTTACATGAATTTTAAATAACAATTTTCTTTAAAAAAGAAAGAAAATGAAAAACCTATTCACATTTCTAAAAAGCTCAGATGTACTAAAATGCTCGGGAAGTCAGACTGATAAATTTTCATGATTAGAAAACATACTTGTAACAAGCACCTGAATAAAAGCAGAGTAAGATTTGGATTATAAGAAAAAAATTGAGTCTTTGATCAAAATACAGCCTGCTGCAAGTTGTATGAATTGGCTTGAGTAAGCCCTGATTTATGTACTAGCATACAGTGCTACAAAATCCCACCAAAAAATCAGATGAAACTGCATGGGAGCATATATCCTTATGATTTAGTTTCTTAAAGAAGAACTACAAAGCATGTGAATTTTTTTTTTTTTAACCTGTGTTAAAAACCACCTAAGTAGCCTATTGATTTCCAAACAGGATATTCATATTCATATTACAGATGAGGAACCCAATGTCCACAAGAAAGGGGAGATAGGAGAGGAGAGAATTAAGGGTGAGAACTAATAAACTGAAATTGATTTACAATGTGCAGATTGGGTGGCTCAGCAAGAAGAAAACCAAACCTGAATATTCCAAATTTTGAGGATTCAAACCCCAGATTTCAATTTGGACCTATTTCTAACTTTTTCAGTGCCTTTAAGTTGATGATAATTACAATCTAATATGGGCTGCTAAGATCTTCCTTTCACCTTTCTTCAGAGCTAAGCTGAGGCTATGAAGTCTTGTATTGCAATGCATAAAACCTGCTCGTAGTAAAGTAACAGCAGTTTTGAGAACAGGGCTGTTCTCATATCTCATCATGCTTCTTAACACAAATGATACATTTATTTATTTCTGTTTACTACTTTTCCAAATTTCAGATGTCTGAGATAGTGATATGATAAAGAAAATTTCCACATTCACACCACTGTGCACAGCTTTCCTCTGTTTAAAAAAAGTACAAAAGGGATAATTTCATTCTTTAAAAGCAACTAACTAAAAAGCGTCATAAGCAGGAAGCTGAGTGGGTAGGACACTGCTTTTAAAAATAACTTCTCTCTTCCACCCAGCAATAATTTTCATTTTATTCCAGAATCCAAAATAATAACTCCAGTTTCTGAAGGTGCTCTTCCCTGTGCTCATTTGCTCACATTGTTATCATCATAACTGGAAAGAGCTGATGGTACAGGTACAAATGTAAGACAATGTATGCAGAGTATTATAATGAGATAATGAACAACGTAACAATCAAATCTTTATCTCAGACACCTCCTGCTGTCAAAACTATTAGACTTACCAGATTCTAAACTAACATACATTTTTGCAGGCAAAAAAAATTGGATGTCTGACAACTGGTTGTTCCATCTATTTAAATAATAATAGCCTAAAATACAGACCTGTACTTCAAGACTAAAGGTTTTAGAACTTTCAGTTACTGTGCTATACGACAGCTTTTTTTCTCTCCTAGAACACACCAAAATATATCTTCCTAATTATTTAAATGAGAACACAGTGAAACAAGAGCATTACAAGACAACGTCCATTGAAAAGAAAACAATTACACTTAATTAAATTAAAATTTCAGTGTTCCTGAGGAATTTTTTAAAAAAGTCTTGGTTGATGTGAAAACAACACCATCCGAAATTTCTTTTTATTTAAATGCCATCATTGGTGTTCATATGTAAAACCCCAATCTCAGCTATTTTCAACTGAAGGATGTCTGTAAGTATATTCACAAGTAGCAGGAGTACACAATAGCAGAGTTTGATTCTGGAATTGTGCCTCTTTTTTGAGAACTTTTGGCTGTTGTTATTTCAACTGAGAGTTTCTTAATTTAACTCAACTGAAAGCTTTAAGCTTCTTGGTTTCCACTTTAAAAACAATATAAAAATATACCATTGTCCTTATTAAAAGCAAATTTTGCACTTCCGTGGTTTGGCTTGAAGCACAAGATCCAACGAAGGTAAAGGCATGTGCATGGATGTGTTTGTGCAGTTAGTGCTTTGATTCGGTTTAGCTGCAAGAACTGCAAATTTGTTCTCCAAAATTCTCCAAGCTTTGCTCACCTCTTAGACAAGGGCTCTATGTACTCAACACAGTCAGGCTCCATTTTTTTTTCTACTAGCAAGCAAACTTTTTAAAGGTAGAAATGAAGCACTCAAAAAAGCAGGTTCTGTACAACCAACACAATTTCCCATAAGATGCTGTTGACAACAGATGTTATACAGACAATGAAGCCTCATCTTTACCAGTAAGGCAAAAAGAAAATATTGAACACCAGCCTGAAGCAGAAACAAAAAATTTTATATTTACTCTTGTCATTTTCAGGTTTTCCAAACAACAAAAAAATACTAGACTATGGATGCTAAATACAGGCAGAAGTGGTGGTAGGAGCCTCTAGGAAAGCAGTCAACAACAATTAAAGAATTATCAGTTGACTGTGCAAGCCATGAACTGCCATAAGGATACTCTGAATTTACTCCACTAGAGTCTCATATTAACTAAGGATCTGCATAGTAGAGTATTATTTTACTATCTATCAGTGATCCACTTTGCTATGTATTAGTGATCTTTAGATTCCTTATGACAGGAAGAAATCATCACTGGTGCAAGAATTAGTTCTGCTGTCTTTGTGCTAATGACAAATTACCATATAGATGTGAGATTTTCCAATGGGCTGACACAGTCAAATTTGGACTATTCATTTCTGGTACATGAGGAAAACAAGAATCTGTTCCGTTGCTTTTATATACTATGAAGTGTTACAACTATTATAAAAAGAAGAATTCTAGCATAGCTGCTCTTGCCACATCTGAAGATCTGAAGCCAGGACAGGCTGATGTGACACTGTGTGACACATAGCAAGAAAAAAAGGCCTGCTCACTGTCAATAGGAACAGCTCCTGCTCAGCTTGATACACATTCTCTAAAGATCATTCTTTATAATTGTTGCTCTTCTACAACAAAATGCAGTATGAGAAAAATACCACCTTTCCCTGGGATGAACTCCCTCTGAAAGACTTCCTTGAGACTGCTATTTCCATACAGCAGTCTGTGAGTTGGTAAGATATATAAATGGGAAGCTCCATAAATGGCTTCAGGTGTATAGGTGTAAGCTGCTAGCTTCTCTTCTGTTACTTTGCCATTAACCTGAAAAAGAGCAGAAAAAAATTCCCACTGGAAGTGCAGTGGTTATAGATTTCCCTTCCTTTTTCTACAGTTAACGAGTCTACATCACCCTACAGAAATACACAGTTCCAAATATCAAAGCTGGACACATTCCCACTACAGAAATTTTCCAGAATCAAACCTTCACAAAACTTACTTTCAAAGCCTTGAGAAAGTTGCTTTACAGTCTTGTCTTAGTTTATCCAAATATATCTATAATAATATAATTCTAATCCCATATGTAATATTGCACTGTGCTACTGAGATAGATTCAATCCCTGGCTTAAGCAACCCGGAATCCTTCTATTCACTTTTAATATACATGCCTTGCTTCCAAGAAACTGGAATGAGATGTTACCTCTGAAACTAAAGAGAATTTAGGATTTTCTAAGCTACAATATGACTTTACACCATACTCCTCTGATGAAGTGAATGCTCCAACTTATGTACAGAAATAAAACAATAAAAGAACATGCCACAACAAAGAACTGGACATAAAACATAAATAGTAAATGTCAAAGACTTTTTAAGAATTACCACCTGGAACTATCAACAAGGTTTATATCTTAGATCAACTAACTGTGGAGTATATGGGGGTCTTAGAAGGAGATTTTTCTGTAATAAGTATTAATATAAATTTTCAGAAACAATTGGTAAAAACAACTTTAATACAAAAATGCATCTTTTAGCAGGGTGCAAATCAGAGGTATTTAGAAGGTTTAATTTGTCCCAATTTGAAGTTTCCAAACATTCAGTATTTTAAAATAAGAAGTCACTTTTAGAATGTTAGACCAGAGTAATAATAAGCACAATAAAGCTTTGAAGTACAAGGGCTGAAATTCAGTCAGGGTCTCTGAAAACCTCTTCTGTCACTACCGTATTCATGGAGCCTTGTTCATCTCTTGACAAAAAAGGGAAAATCTGAAGTTCTTCTGTAGATAATGATAATTTTTTTCAGGTTTCCCTTTCCTTCCTCTTCTTTCTATCTAGACTTCTCTGTAGCTTTATTACTACCTAATGGTGTCGTTTCCATTATTTTAATTAGGGTATATAGTAAATGAAATAAAATGTAAGCAAAGCAGCTTGCCTGAGGTCAGCCTGGGTCTGACAGAGAAGGTGCCATGCAGAGAAAAGCAAAAGCCCAACCAGATCCCAGCTGACATGTGCAGTGCTACTTGATAATGCATTTGGCACAAATGTCCTGGCTTTTAGGGGAGCTTATTAGCTGGCATGTATTTTGGCATAAATATACACAGCCAATTTGCATCCATTTGAACACACAAACCCTTTCCTAAGGAGGATAGCAGCGAGGATCTCTTCAACCCACAAGTGGTGTTCTTCAGGAATCTGTGCTTGTCTGCACATGAATATAATAATAATCTTTTTTAGGAGGCTTCAAGCTTTTAAGATCTGAAAATACATTCCCATCACATATTTCAGGGGTTGCAGTGAACCCAACCAAGAGAGCAGCAATTCTAATTTCTGACTTACCTTTAGCAAGAAGTCAAGAGAGCACCCAGTGCAGTCACCTATCCAATTCGCTTGCATTTCTTTAATACCATACCACTCAGGGAGATCAGATAAAGCATCAAACATGGCCTTAAGCAATAAAAGAAAGAATTGGGACATTCAGCTTTTGTAAGCATACAAATTAATACTATGGGTTTAATTATAACTAACAGCAAAATGGTAAGGTGCTGGTAAAAACACTGGAAGAGGTGTTTTTATACTGCTGCTGTCTCAAATTAATCTCTCTGAGAATAGAACTAACATGGTACAAGCCAGAGGTATATCACTGCCAACGGAGACCCTGTTGTTATTAAACATGACCCTTCCTTTGAGTGGACTAGACCTTAAGATACAGGAACAAAAAACTTGGATGAAAACAAACAGAGAAAATATTCCCAGTGGTTGTAACTTCTGGGAAGTGTAGGTGACCTATTGCACTGAACAAGACGTAAGAGATGTGCTTGCAGATATGAAGCTTACATTTGGATTAGTTGTTTTAGACAATAGCCTAGAGATGGCAGTCAGACAAAAGGCATTAACATGTCCTAAAATTTTCAAGCTCTGACTTAAAACAGCATAATAGTTTCTAGCTATCTATTTTTTCATATTTCATATTGATATTTTACCAAGCACAACAAGCTGTAAAATTGATTGGGATCCTTAGATTGTATCATCCTGCAAAAACAACACTAATCATAATAACAAAGGTTCATATTAAACTCAACAAATATATATATACAATATTATAGTAATATAATTATTATAAGCACCAGCAATGAAGCTGGGTCTAGAGGGGTCAAGGGTCTAGAGCAAGTCTTATGAGGAGTGGCTGATTCAGCTGTGGATGTTTAGGCTGGAAAAAAGGAGGCTCAGGGGGGACCTTATCACTTTCTACAACTGCCTGAAAGGAGGCTGTAGTGAAGTGGGAGTCAGTCTTTTCCCTCAGGTAACAAATGACAGGACCAGAGGAAATGGTCTCAAGTTGCACCAGTGGAGGATACTAGGAAAAATTTCACCATGGAAAGGGTTGTCAAACATTGCAACAGGCTGTCCAGGGAAGTGCTTGAGTCATCATTTCTGGAGGTATTTAGAAGACCCATAGATGTGGTGCTTAGGAACAGGGTTTACTGATGGACTTGGCAGCGCTGGCTTAATGGCTGGACTTGAGGATCTCAAAGGTTTTTTCCAACCTTGATGTCTCTATTTTATGCAGCAATGAAGAAATTAAGTGTTGCCTCCTTTACTAGCCATAATGTCCAACAGCCAACTTGTAACTTCTATGTGTATTTGCACTCAACGAGAGAGAAATCTATATATTTATGTGCTTTCTGATGTGTGGAATGGAAGCATAATAGTCTATTCCAAGTCAACTAGTATTCATCTAAACAATGTGAATAGCATGATTTTAATAAATGGCATCTATAACAATGTAAAGGAGAAGACAAACAGATAACTTAAAGTTCATCTCATTTTTCACTTTGTAACACTTCACATTTTCGTTATGAATACTGTGACTGTCCAAAATCTTTACTTTGGCAGAAGTACAGCCAGAGGCATGAGTCACTTGGACAGATGGTGAATATGCTGAACAATTACAGTTAAAATCTAAGAATAAGGCAACATGTTGAATAATTTCTCCTTCAGCTCTGACTCCCAACATCAAATGTGCAAGCTCTTTATTATCTCAGTAATTGCTAACAACCTGCAAGGATGGACAGTAGCTATTATGTGCTGCTCAAACTAAACAGTAGGTAGTTGGATAATTAATGACTGTACAATTAATTCTTCTAAAGAATGTGTTTCAAGTTCTGTTTTAATAATATTCTTAAATAATTTCAAAGTGAGATGCATAAAAGTTACTGTTTACTGTTTAGTTACTGCTCTGTTGTATATCTGTCATTCAAAATACAACAAAAGGCATGTCCTTCATAACTCGTAATATTACACCACCACTTGGGATTATTATTGCTTTCTACATCTTTAAGAATCAAACCAATTTATTGATGATTTATAAAGAAAATGTTAGACTTTTGGAGGGGTTTTTATCATACTATATCTTCAATCAGTTTTAACTGACAATTGCAAGCATACTATATCACAGAGAATTCAAAGTTCTGAGTATTCTCATTAATTGTACTGTTGCAGAGACAACTAAGCCTTATTTACCATGATCAATCCATGTACTTATATAACTACGAAAGAATAATGAATAATTGGAGATCTATAGAGAGATACATACACACAATAACCAGACATATTCTTTGTAAGACCTTTATGCATTTTAGAAAGAATGAAATTGTGTCAGTACCCGCAGAACTGGCTGTTCACATTAGGTATCCATTCTAATCAACATTATATTTTGCTGGCAGAAGCAGCTAAATGTGCATGTGTTCTACTGAAACTGTACAGCCTGTAACTGCTTCCCAGCAAAGCTTCCTGGATGTTTTTTCACTACAGTATTCATACACCAAGGTTGTCAATACCAGCATGATCATGATTTTGCTCTAATTCATTGCTCTTATTAGAAGCTACAGGCTAAAGTTTGTCTTAGCTCAGTTCTTCTCTTGATAATGCAATTACTTCATGCAACTAAATACAAGAAGAGCCAACTTTACTTCATCTGAATGAAGATAACTAAGCTTAATCTGCATGATGATGCAGCCTAGCAGGGTTTGCAAACACAAATCCTTTATAACTTAATTTACACATAAACAGTTTAGTGTTTACCCAAGCAAACAAAAAAACTTCAAAAATTTTCAAAATGGAATTATGATTCTCAGGTTTTTTGTACTCAACACACTCCTTTGGTTTCTTGTCAAGACTTTGAAAAGCAGGTGAAGCAGAAAATGACCATGCAAACCACAAACAATTTACTTGGTGTTACAGAAGCAAATAATATAGAGTATGCACACCACTAGCATGTTAGTAAGTGTTTCTGAATGATAACCTAGGATACTCACTAGAAGGGAAGTAGAGAAACATTAATTCTTACACACAGAAATGCACTTGTACATTCACAATCCATCCATGTAAACTAGGAGCTTTTAAAAAATAGATTAAGGAAAATCCTTTAAAAAAACTTTTAATTTTCAAATGCAATTGTACTACACCCTGCAAAATATAAGCCTACAAATTTATGTTAAAACTATTACTAATAAAAAAAATTACATGTAGACTGTTTGGGTATATGAAACTCCTGACCAGTGCTAGCATAGAAATTCCTGAGTACTTTAAGCTAGTATTTGGAAAGGTAGATATTCATTCAATTGAATTTTACTTCCATATTCTTTCTTAAAAACCATGGCCATATTCAGTAGAAAATATTCTGAATCAATAACGTAGTCCCATGAATTCTGCTCCAATTTTTTTTTTTTTTTTCAATTTGCCAATCTTGGCAGTGTTCAAGGCCTGGTTGGATGGGGGCCTTGAGCAACCTGGTCTAGTGGAAGGTGTCCCTGCCCATGGCAAGAGGGGTTGGGACTAGATGATCTTTAAACTGCATTCCAACCCCTTAACATTCTATTATTCAGTAATTACTGATACATTTCCTTAAACAAAAATTCTGATCCTTAAAAATGTGTATATATAACTCCTAGTTATTCCTGCCACAAATTTGCTAACTAGATTTGTTAACACAGAGAAGACAATCAGCAAGAACACTCCCAGCACTCAGGCAAATAAACAAAAGTAAAACCATGTTGGAGTCTGCAGGGGACGAAGAACAACAGCAGCATTACAATCCAGTAAGCAAAGAGTGATAAGATTATCAAATAAACTCAATTTTCAAATTTCTGATGATGACTTAATAGTGAGAAATTTGGAAACATTAGGTAGCAGAGTCTTTCTGCTTTCATTTTTCATTACTTGAGAAGAGACAAGAAAACTTCAAATGCAAACATCTAATTACAGGAGAAATTACTCCCATCTTAATTAAACACAAGTCAAGGAATAGCATAAATACATTTTGGCAGTCTTTCAGATCTAAAGACAGATGGACTCAGGAAAAAGCCAAAGAAATCGAAGTTGTGTTTAGAGATGAGAATGACTTAAAGGCTCTTACACCTGAAGAAGTTGGAGATTGAGGATAAACCAATATTTCACAGGATTTCTTTACTCTTTCAGAACATACAGAAAATTCTGGCACAGACAGAAGATGAAAATCAACTACCTCAGATGATCAGAGAGTAACAAAATCAAGATGAGTTTGCTGAAAATTCATCACAGACAATGATGACCAAGCCTGAAACTAGAAGTAACACACTATATGTGGAAAACTGGTCTCACATTTCTAGCTGTTTAGTCTGCTGAAGATTATGACAGAAACAGAACTTCAGTTAGGCAAAAAAGATCCAGAAAATCCAAGAACATAAGTGCTTTACAATTTCCCAAGAGCATCTCAACTCCAGAAGTCCCTCTGCTTGTAGTTCAAAGAAGGATTCTGCTGAGTCCCTAGAAAATTCAGTCTCTTACTTCATCAACTAAAATTTTTAGTAAATCAATACCTGCTACTAATTTCATACTTAGTGAGAGTAATTTAACTCCTCTATGATAGTAAATGAAATAAAGTGAAAAATCTAAACATAAGCTATAAAGTCAAATGTACTCTTTTTTTAATGAAGACACTTTAATGATGTTTGACACATCTGCGAGATAACAACAAGACTAAAATAAAAAAGCCAGAAAAAGGTTGCATTTCAGAAGAATTCAATTAATTAGTAAAATAAAATTGCATTCTACTAAATTACAATAAAATTTAAAAGCTTTGCTTCTGAGCAAGAGTCAAATAAATATCCAAGCTCTGTTTGGATTAAAATGAAATCCTTCACTTTATTTGATCAAACTCCCAAAAGAGCAACCAACCGTAAACTAAAGATTACATGAAATTATTTAATACAACTTATTATACTTACATATATTAAAGTACAAGAAATTAAAGCTAGGCTGCTCACTGTTTTATTTTGCACTCTATTGCACAGTTCCAACTATGACTATGTGGTACGGCTTCTGCTGGTATTTAATATCTTCTTGTTTTACTATTTTTTTCTCCTTCAGTAGTTTCTGTCTGTACTTTTTTAGGTCACTCTTGACTTTTATTTCCCATATGTGAAGAATACTGAAAACATACATTAAAGAGGAGCAATTACACAGATACCATGTATACTTAAAATTCTTTCTCATAAATGTCTGAACTGTCAGCAGTTTTCCCATTTCCTTATCCTACAATTTATGGTCAACAAACACCTCTGATGTGATTACACAGAACTGAGGCAAATAAATGATTCCTTAAAAGCAAAAAGTAAATCCAGAATTGTTCTCCAGATTTGCTCTTAAGAGCTGTTCCCTGCTTAAATTAGCAAAGAGAAGATATTCCCTTTCCAATATAATGAAGTATATCTTTGTGATGAGTAATTGATTCCATAAACGTAAAAGCTCTCCAAAACATTTGTTATAATTTTTAATAGTACAGAGTAATCACTGTTTTGATTAACCTTATACCAACAGGAACTTAAATTTATATTGCTGTACCATCAAATGAGATACTGTGTTTAAACAAAGGTGAAAAGACCAGCCTGATCTGGATATCCACAAACAATTTTCTGTCTTGCCAAGCTGACAAAACAGGTGCCATTTTTTATTAATGAAGAGCTAAGCAAGCTGAGGGAGCACTGCTCTTGGTCCCTGTCCAGGAGACAGCTCTCAGCCTGACTCAAGAGTTTCAAAGCGAGGTTTATCAGGCCTGTTCAGTTGGGAGAAGACAACTGTGAGCTAGACTCCAAGTGTGGGAATCAAAAAAAATCACACATAAAGAATGAAAAAGAGCCAGCATTTCAGTTCTCCTCAGTGATGAGGCATTACCTCCTGCTAGGAAATCCAAAGTGCTGCCAAGACTTAACATCCTGAAATGCAGTACTTCAGTTTCATTACATTTCATTACCATTCTGTTTAATATCTCAGAAATAAAATACAAAATAAAAAAAATCAAGCAAAACACAATTACATTAAATAATTCCAAATCTATTCAGATGAGACAAAAGGGCTGTCAGATGCAGTGCAAAGCCAGAGAAAAGCTGAAGAACTGTAGTTCATTTGCTGTTTTCCCTCCACAGAGTCAGCACCATGCCCAACATCTGTGTTCCTGCAACCCACAGAAAATGAAAAGGGATTATCTCATCTCCAAATGTCTGTACAAGAAAAATTAACTAAGAAAGGGTACTACTTATCTGTATGGTAACAGTAAATTAAAACGGTAGAATTTTGTTGGTTAGGTTCCCCAGGATTCGAATTAAACAGACCATCCTATTGCTGTGCAAAAAAGGGAGATGATTTAAGGCAAAACTGGAAGTTTTGAAGTTGCTTCTATTTTATTTTATTCTATTTATTTTCCAGCTATTTGAATGATTTTTTGTACAGTAAAATGTGAAAAAGAATTGTATAGAATTAATTTAGGAAGAACAGGGACTATAAAAAGACTAACCTTGCCAATTCTGATTTGAGGACTCAGTTGACCATGCATAAAAACCTTCATAAAAGCAATTTACAGGTACACAGAGAAAATACTAACATTTACAGATAGATTTTCCCAATGAATCTGTCTACCAATTCAGCAGGGTAACCATAGCAACTAAATGTTTTAGCTTAAACATCTTAAATGCACAGACAACAATTTGAATAATAATGCCATCAGTTAAGGCATTATAGTTTTACCAAAAAAATACGTCAAAAGAAAAATGACAATTAAAATGTTCTCTAAAAATCCATAAAAGCTGCTAGACCATTTCATATGTACTTGACTGTTTAAAAAATGGGTCACAATTACTTTATTACTTTACAGAAGCAGAATGCTTTCTGCTAAGCATTAAAAGCACAGTTAATATTTTTGCCCTTTGAACAATACTCACTGCCGATGGTAAATTCCATGTGAGCCAACACTGCTCTGTTTGCAATTTTTATTGCAAGAAAGGAATATGAGCTGATGTAGTAACAACAAAGAAATCAAAGCAAATCTACAGGAGATGATTCCTCTGGACACAACAGAAATCTGAAAAACAGTGTATGTAGGAATGAAATACTGACTCCTGTAACACACGACCTCACAGACCACTACTGATCATGTAACTCCTGGTTGCTTTTTGACCAGCAATGTAAGCACTGCAGATGAAGATTACTCTGATTAGTTTTTATTTTCATTAAGGTCATGAGATACAAGGGAAAACATAAAATGATAAATGGGCAAAAGAGAGGAACACCAATGACTAGAACAGGTCACCAATATACACTATAAATAGGCTGAAAAGTTACCACAAAATAATTTGTGGATGCTACAAGTAGAAAATAGGTTGTATCCATACATATTCAGCCATCATTGCTAGCTGGTAATTTGCATGAAGAATTAAGGGATAGAAGATTAATTAAATGTATTTTAAATGGAACTTTTTCTATGAAACAAGGTTATGGAAATACTTATATTTTCCTCTAAGCCACACAGGAATGGAGTGAGTTAACAGAAATAAAGTGGTTTTTTTTCAAAATACTTTCCCACTAAATCAACTTATAGAACACTCAAGTATAACTCTGGGAAGGAATAGGAAACAGATTTGCAGAGAGTCGTCTTTCAGAAAAAGGGCAAGGAAGGTAAAACTTTCTGACATTTGGTCTTGAATTTCTGTAAACTTTTCAGAAGAAATATTAGTCACCATTGAAGGCACAAGATAAAGGTGACCAGAATCAAGTGGCTTTCCCCACAATACACCAAAACCAGATAAAGGCCTGAATGTAAAAAAGATGAGTGAGACACCCATAGAATTCTAACTCTCTAAGTCTGAAAGTAGCCAAAGTTGGAAAAAAAATACAAGTCTTCCCCAAAAGGTGCAAGGATTAAGTTACTCTCAGATAGTCTCTTAGTGACTTCCAATTTTTTAATTTCAAACTAAGAAGGAGTGGAACTTCAGTGGATAGAAGAAATCTAGTCATACAGCTCACTGAAAACCTGATCCACTTAGCTCTCTACCTTTTTCCATACCTAGGAAAAACACCTCACACAAGGAAGGATTAAATCTGCTCTGTGCCTGTGAACTTGTCCAAGCTGTGAGGAAATAAGGGGCCATGTGTGTTCTGATACAAATTCTGGCAGTACAGCTCAAAGACCTAAACACTGCTCTACACTGACAGAAAATGTAGATCTTTGGATCCGAGTGACTTTGACCATGCTAACCTGACACCATTTTGTCTTAACCTTCTGGACACCTTTTAAAAATCGGAATTGGAGAAAAGATGTTCAACAGGCAACTGACTCAGAAATGGGGAATAAAGGACTCAGGACCAGAAAAGTTCTGGAAGGGCAGGTTTCTATTTCTATTAGTGTTCTAATGCAAAACAAGTTGACCACGGATTTGAAATCCCCAGGCCCATTACAGATTTTTATAATGTCCCCTCAGATATCCCTTTTACAGGAGTCAGGCATATGAATTATCAAACAACTGACAAAAAAGGGAAGTGAAATCCATAAAGAACTGAACTGCTGTACTAATTTATCATTAGAGGCACAAATATCTGAACTGCAAAGAATTTCAGGAAAACAACGTTGTACTGGTAGTGGTTCTGGTCTGTTATGTAAGCCTGGAAAATCTCTTTATGGAAATAAGTGTCTTCAAAATCAGGAAATAATCTCCCCTGCTGAAGTAAAGTATCATCACCACTAATGTTATCATCATGAAATTGTATTAGCAATTAAAGATCTTTAGCTTCTTAGAGTTAAAGAAATGTCTCTATCCTCCACACCTATTAGGACTAGCTCCATGAGATCTGGACCCTTCACTCCAAGAGGAAAGGCTCTGTAAATGATAAAGGTAAATGCAGGTCTCCCTCTCGATAAAGCCCAGTCTCCTGGCAAGAGCTTTTGAAAAGAGGTGGGGAAGAAGGTTTGAGGAATAGGCTGGGAAGAGTGGTTGCTGTAACTGCGGTGTTCAACAATGCAGGACAATATGGATTCAGATCAACTGCAAACAGCCTGAATCCAAAGAAAGGGGACAAAAGAAACAGACTTAGGAGGAAGGATTCATGGCTCTTACCACTCCTGGAGAAGTACTGGCATGACTACCATAAGGAATGAAGAACTGTGCAAGGATGTTTTGAGGATAATTAGTCAAATTATTCAGAAAGAGAAGCCGAAGTTGTAGCATTTCAGATCTGTAATTTGGCTCCTGTCAAATGCTAGTGTGAAGCTTCCTGATTATGTCAGTGTGCACACAAAGTTTTTAAGAGACTGAAATACTTTGCCACTATTAGCTCAGATACAGTCTCCCTCCAGTGGACTGTCTTCAGTTGTGGCTTGCAGTTCATGGGCCATTCAGAGTCATATGGCCAAAAGAGTCTTCTTCAGAAAGTAAAACGCAACATGCTATGTTATCTAATCCCTTGCAACTTGAAAGAAAAAAAATTACCAAAGAAGAGACTTTATTTGTCTTAATCTTCCAAGCATGAAATCCATCTACTATCAGATATTGGACTTCATATAGCAGAGTCTGGTAACCTGCTATTCTTATTTGAAAGTTTGGGGTTGGGGGGAAGTTATTTTTCCCTGTCTACAACCAAATGTTTAAAAGCCTTGCCAAAAGAAGCAGAGTGAGACTGTTTAAAAAGAACCACAGCAACAAAAATAGGAGTGAGTGGAGGGTGAGTAAAAAGGAAAATCCAAACCACCTGCTGATTCTTGGTAGCATCTGTCACTGTACAAGAAGTGGGAGAACATGAAGGTAATGCTTGCCAAAGCACTTGAGCTGGAAGCAGTATGGCATCATTCATCGATCTGGTTGTATCAGCTAGCACAGACCCCACAGAATATCAATCACGAACAGAAAAGAATAGGAATTGATACAAATGTTCTTCCTGAAATGAAAAGCAGAAGCAGCTCTTATTCATGTCACTAAGATGTTCAAGAACAAAAGGTCACTTGCATGTTTGCCCTTCACGTAGGTAGGGAACATGGCAGTCTCCTGAGGTGAAATCTTTGCGGGGAAGATGACAGGGTGTTTTAGAGGTAAAAGCTCCTTCTTATCATAAGATTAGTCTGCTTACTGGGGAATGACATGATGGAGATGTAATCTGCCCAGGAGATTGTGCTTTTCCTGTAACAGCATTTCTTAGGTAAGAGACTAAATACAAAAGAGAAATCCTTCCTAGTGGAGGGTGGATATTGAGCAAGAGGTAATAATTCCATAAACCAAGGGTGTTCTCAAGATTACTGAAAAGCTCCTCAATCTTGTCTTTTGGTCTTGATGAATAAAAAATTATGGCTGATTCACCCCTCTTAAAGGGACATAAGTAATTGGGTACCAGCATGTGTACAGACCAGAAATACCAGCCATTGCTTCCTACAACCTGTACAGAGACAATAGACAAAAGACATATCAGTAAAGGTAGAAACTCCAATGAATCTCCAGCCTCAAACTGAGGGAAACAGTGAGTTAGGACAGACCCTAAAATATCACAAAGGTCATAATGAAATCTGATGAAAAGGAACTGAAAATAAAAAGCTCAGAACATTGTGTTTATTTTGTGATTGTGCAGACATGCTCCATTTTTCCTCCAGCTATTGCAAATGTTCCCTCCTTACTGCCAGAACAGGCAGTACAATCAAAAAACATGTATGTCAAGTACCTCTTTGCGTATGAAGAATCAAAGCATCAGGCAGGATATCTAAAGTTTTTCTCCTTATTATGAATAGACCTAGACAGAGACACAGATTTCTTCTCCTTGGATGATGGTGGAAATTTGGTTTCTTGAATCTGAGACTTGGGAAAAGGATCAAAGACGAATTTTTAATATTTTCTTGGGAATAACTTTCTCAATCTGTACTTGGGGTCTCAATACACAGAGGGAATAAAAACTTCACCCAGACATGATAGGAAGCTGATATTTTCATCTCAGAGAGCATAAAGCCAAAAGTTTTGTTGAATAATTCCTGGGTGTGGAAGCCACATTGTCCCAGCACAATCAAAATTTGAGCTCATAAGAAAAAAGGACGTCTGAATAACTTGAAAAAAAAATTTAAATTGCAGATAATCAAATAGAGTATGAAGTAGAAGGTCCAGATGAATCTTCAATAAAAAACAGTTAAAAGAACTATGGTTCAGACACAGGTGGAAATGAATGCTAGGTGTCAGGCTGTACTCCATCGCTAATAAAATGCCCACAAGTCCAATAGGTTGATTCGGCAAACAAGTTTTGCACAGCCCTACACTCAAATATGCAGAAAAGCGTTTGATGGTAAATACGGGACGCTAATGTGTGAATGCAGAATTGATTCATTCACCTCTAATTTGTGCCTTTTGATTTCTTCAAAGCTTAATCCCACACCAATTACTTACAATTCTTAAAGAATTCTTAAAGAAACAGAAAGACTTCAGGGACAATAATTTATATATATACACATACACAGGGATAGATCACACATATTGTTATGCAACTACATATTATTGAAACATGTATCTATAAAGGACCACATTCAGCTTGATTAATATTTCTGGACAAAAAGTCACATCTTTGAAGTGCTACCATAACTTCCAAAAGATGTAGTCTCATACCTTTGCATAAGCAGTTGTCTTGATAAACCACTGTTTGAGGTATTTCTGCTCCACTTTTGCTCCTGAACGCCACGAGCAACCATTGTCATCCACCTGTTCATTAGCTAGCACAGTCTGATCCACTGGATCCCAGTTAACCAAGGCCTAAAAAAAAAATTGCAGGAAGAAAAAATACTTTCAGCGGCTAGTTAAGAACCAGAAACTTACTTTACAGATGCCAAATGAATTATCCAGAAACATACCTTGAAAGTTTACCCGAGTTTCCTATATTTTTAAAACCTCCATTTGATTCAGCAACATGGACTCAGCTGGAAAAGTTTTGAATGTTCATCTTCTCAGAACTCAAAAGACCCAAAAGTACAGTTGCCAAGGTTTGCCTAGACTGATCATGCTAGCAGATAGGCTGACACGTGACTGCTTGACTGTTATATATAAAGTAAGTTCCAACTGACTATACTGCAAACAACATAGTCTGATGCTTAAAAGTTCTTCATTACTAACTGAAAAGTGTTGAGTCAGACTGAGGGGGATGAGTAAACAAGAATGTCCAACTTAAGAGGACAGAATCACAAAGAAGTATTACAGTGGTTAACTATATTTCAAGTGAAACAGTTGATATTATCTGTATGTAACTTCTGTCAACTGTGTGAATTACTTTTGGAATCATCTTTCCTTATCAATACAAATGCATTAAGGAAAATGTAAAGTGAAATTAATATTGGTGTTCAACTCTACAAACCTTGCTTTTTGAGCTTTTGAGTCAACTGAAATAACAAACATAACATACTGGGAAAGGAGCAAAAATCAAACTCACCCTTCCCTAGTGTTGAACAAATCAAAAAGCATCTAAGATCACAAAAGAATCCCATCCAAAAGTGGCATTAAATGCTATACATTAACTTGAAAAAATTACCAGAAAGAAAAAAAAAAAAGCAATCAAAGCAATAGAGTAATTTATTATTTTGAGTGTTATTTAGTATTTGAGCTAAATCAGTCTGACTGAAAAACAGTAGCTACAGTTCCATAGAGATCTAATACATCAAACATTTTTTTTAAATTTCAAATTACTTCTTTGGGTGTGGGGAGAACTTTGTGTCTCAGTCAAAAATTACTAACTGTAGTTATATTGCTCACTTCATCTATCACTGATCACCTTCTGACCAGTTTCCAAACAGCTAATACTGCTTCATTTTAAATATGCTACATATTCTTAGAAATAGTAAATACCACAACCACTTTACAAATTTTATACTGAGGAGAGCCAAAGAAAGATGCAGGGGTTTCTTGCTTAGAAATACTGCTCAAAACTGTGTGAGCACAAAGTCTGGCTACATTGATTTATAAAAAATTTATTATCATTAAATGAATGAAAGTTATTCACTGATAAATTTAAACTCAAATGAAGCTTCTGTGAATTCGGACTGGGATTTAAATTTTTAACTTTTTGGCTACCTTTTATCAGGTTATTAAGTAATAACATCACACCAGATTTTATAAAAGCCTCATGAAAATTCATTGGGAAAATAAAAGAAATCAATATATTCCACTATTACAAACCTATTTTCCAGACGTTCAGAAAACACAGCTTCTTCACTAATAATGTAATACATTACGAACGAGGCTCTAAAATAATGATCTTTTAATTTACAAAGTTCTGAAAAAACTCCACACAAAGTTAAAATAACACCTAAAGAGAGATAAATCAGGCAATACTGAGAAGTAATAAAATTCCAGTTGCATAAAGCAGTATTAGCATAAGCTTGTATTAAACTGGCTGTGACTCAAAGTTGAGAAAAAATACTGTTTCTATTTTGATCATATTGTATCAAATTTATGGTGAAAATTTTAGAAGGTAACTGAAATGATTTACATAATTATTTAGCATAACAAATCTTCCTGTTACAACTCATAAAGATATATCTAAATAAATCCTGCAAAGCATAAAGCGAATGTGAATTTAAAAAATCGTCAGCTGAAAGGTCTCGTCTATGAATTTTTTGTTACATTTTGTTCCTTCCATCTCTCACAAGCTTTTGACCAATATCTAGAACCTGGCTAATAAATGAAACCTTTAGTTCCTACTTGTACCTCACAAAGGCAACTTCTTGACAATGACAGCCTCTGAAGCTATGACCCCAGGAAGCTGCTAAAAGTCATCTACACAAAGAAAGCATAGTGCAAAAGCGTTGAGAGCACACCAATTATC
The DNA here is from genome assembly GCF_000691975.1 of Corvus brachyrhynchos. Classification (NCBI taxonomy): domain Eukaryota; kingdom Metazoa; phylum Chordata; class Aves; order Passeriformes; family Corvidae; genus Corvus; species Corvus brachyrhynchos. The sequence continues at coordinate 8,732,154 of NW_008238330.1, forward strand.
TCGCTCTCCTCACTATATCAATGTAGACCATATGCTTTTAAGATAGGATTCATCTTGTCTAACTTTAGGTCTCTAAAGTGTAAGTGTCTATCTCCAGGCTTGCTGTCTCTGGGTCCCCTACAGATTACCGGTATCTGATGGAAGTTACAGAGTCAGGGCAGGTATTAACCTCAGTGAGATACTCACACCTGGCCAGGGCAATAACCTCTACAGTATATTGACTAGATGAGTACTGCAGGAAAAAGAGAGAGGATTTTGCTATGGTGAATAAAGGTGCCCTCTGGATGCTGCAGCACTCAGACAGACATTGTCAATCCTCCATAATTGCAGCTCCTGAACATACTGAGCCTGTGTCTCCCTGCCAGGGTAATTTCTGGACAGACATGCATACTCCTAGAACAGAGCTTTAACTAGGCCAACGCTCTACTTGCCTTAATTCTTATTGTCACAGTAAGGCTATGAATTGTACCCAAGATGAAATTGTAATACAGGAGACTTCAAGCTGTGCAAAAGTACTGCTTAATACACATTGCGGATACACTGACAACATGAGACAAATATATGCTTTAAGTATATATGACCGTTCAAAGAGACCCAGGGTTATGGGCTCTTTCTGCCATCTGTTTCCTGCCAAAAAGCAACTGGTTCATATCCACCAGAGATTACATCCCCTACAGGTTGACAGATGCTGATTTAAATCCTCAAACTGATCCTTGACTTGAAAGCAGATGGAAGTTGGAAGTAGATTCAATCACTGGTATCCAAACACACCTCCAGGATCCCACAGTACTTGGAGCCTGAATGTGAAATTTATTTTGTATATCATTCCCCCTTTGAATGAAGCAGCAAGCCTTGTACTTTTCAGATTCACCTGGGTTCACTTGTCAAGCAAAGAAATTTACAAATAAAAATATGTTTGTTATAACAAAGCTAGGGGTTTAAATGTTTTTATTACAATATAAAAATAATTATAGAAGAAAAAAAAGAAAAAAACCCTAATCCAGCATACTAGAATATATTAAATATTGAGGAGTTTTGCTGGTTGTCATTAAAGATCTCTGAATACAAATGCAAACAGGAAAAATAGCTCAGTAACACCCTGCCATCCTAAATGCTACCTTTCACCATCAATCTCTTTCTCCAGGTTCATAGAATAATTGGAGAATGTTCTTAATTATATCCTATGGGGTTTCCTGGTTTCTACAGAATATAAATGAAATATCAAAGCATATTTAAGAAATCTTAGTTTCCATTTTAAGTTAGAAACATTCACTAAATTGCTGCTTGTTAAAGTGCAGCTGTTCAGGTATTTTGGAACTGTGTTGCCTTGGATATAGAGTTCTCCAGACTGCTCATTCAACATCTTTGTTTCATCTTATGTTTAAGAAACACTGAAACCTTCACTTTTCAGATAGCCTGATACATGTTATTTACAAAATATTATAATTTCTTAATGTAGCAGTAACTGATGAACAGCTGTGATAGTCTTATGACATCTCATACTTCTTTAATATTTTGGAGACCACAAACAGGGTTCAGTAATAGGATGGTTATGCACCTAATCTCCAATTATCCTATCCAACACCATCAGTTCTGAGACAGTATCACAATAATGTTATACAGGTAAATAATCTCACTGCTGAAGAGACTCCTAATGACCACAATGTCATATATTTCCACAAGGGAAGATAAAATCTAGAAAATTCTATATTAAAGCCAGGAAATAAACAACTAAAAGCTATATTCTGATCCTGCATTTCAATGCAAATCTCTGACAATAAACACTTCTGACTTGACTTGCTACAATGGCCATTCACGTTAGTTAGTTAGTTATAAACTGTTACATAGAAAATTCTGTTATATATATAATTAATTCTATTTTAGAGTGATTTAAAACTAACAGAGCACAATCACTTTATGACTGTGAATGGACAATCCAGAAAAGTGCCACTGACATGAGTGACCTAAATTAGTGTATCTGCAAAACATTGAAGGTCAAACTTTGCACCTACCTCTTTTTGATACACTATCCCAGCTTCAAAAAGCTTAAGAAAGAGATATTGTGTCCATTTGTAGTACTCTGGTAAGCAAGTGGTTACCTCCTGTAGAAATGAAATAAAATAAAGATTCCTCACTCTGAGTATTTTCCTGTGTTGTTTTAACTTAAACAATTAACCCAGGAGTGTATAATATATTCTACAGAGTAAACATTTACGCATGTACTCATGCATCATTTATTCAAACCCATTTATATTTTTATAATGCTCACAATGAGTGATATTCACCTGTACACAAAACCAGAGAACATGAGCTTTGTGAGGGTTTAATGCACAAGGAAAAGTTTCCCTGTTAACATGGAATATAAAACTCTGTAAGATTAAAGCTTATAGATATGAGAACAGAAGATGAATGGAAGTGATCACAGCTGCCTGATCAGGGAAACAGCAAAACTAGAAAAAAAAGTAGACTTCTCTCGAAGAAGCCATCCTAGCCAGGCTGCCTTTTCCCCTGTTCCTCAGCAATGAGAAGCAGGAGCAGAGGCTGTCGATGCTCAGAGGCAGCAGGGAGCTGGCTGATGTGAGGCAGGCAGAGCGAGGAGCCTGCAGCTGAAGATGTGGGTGCAGGAGGACAGCGGAACAGCACCGAGGCTTGGCAGACAGAGCGTGTGGGGCAGACAGGATGGAACACAGCATAATATTCTGAACTTCAAGATGAAAGACTCAGGAAAGATACCTCACATTCAAAGGTCAAATAAGCAACTGTTCCAAAAGGCAAGGGAGCTCAAGTTAGAAGGATGCTCTAGGTTAAAGTATGGAAAAAATGAGTCATAAAAGTCACAAATAAGGAGGACTGTTATGAAGGAAATAAAGACAGATTAAAATAAAAGACAACATAAGAAGCAGG